>NC_073695.1:264233769-264838769 GCF_029784165.1 Wyeomyia smithii
CGGAGTATACCACAATATATCTAACTAATGGTAGCAGTGGTCATAAGCTCCTACAAGGGAAAAAAAATCCAGAATATCACTTGAATTTGCAAATCGAATTCTCGTGTATTTGCTAGATTTGACCTTTTTCATATGAAATTCATATCTTGATTTACAGATGAATCTTTGCTGTTCAATCTCTTTCTAAAGTATTTTGTGGACATCTTGAATAATTTTTTAGAAAAGAACATAAAGTGAGTATAAAAAGTGACAACGAACACACTTTCATAGCTGTAACATATTCTGCCAACTTCATTGTCTTCATTGAACACAAAGACATAAGTGACCTTGAATCTGTGCATTAGCGTTGAATTTTTTAACGTCTAGCTGAACATTCTAATCTGATCAATCTAAAGTGTGTGTCAGTTACTTTTTTATCCAAAATCTCGTTTTTACTAAAACTTTCATCCGTATTCTCAGGTCACTGGTAGAAGTAAAATTAAGATTAATCTAAGGTAATTCCATGTTTTGTCCACTTTTCGCCTTTAATTATCTGACTATAATCTGTCAAAAAAATTGTTTATAGTCCTACGTGAAACGGTGTAGCGTGAAACGGTGTTTTATACTTCACTGGAACAAATAACAAATTGAAAACTGAGAAATTATTCCAAGAGACATCTATCTGCAGGCAAGCATGTCTTCCTCGGCGATTCCAAGCAACAACCGAATCTCTACGTCGATCGGTTGTGGTTCCGTGAAATCTCCTCCGCCTGACCCTTGCTCGAATTCCAAACCAAACAATGCAATAAAAAAAATTCAAATGCCCATTAAACAAGTATACCCCGTCGGAAATTGATTATCTCCAGTTTGTTCGTGCGTTCGCCCGTTCGTGCGGAAAATGCCGAATTCCTGTTCCCCGGTAACAATATCGACTATTACGGAGCCCAGCAATTTTCAAATGCAAGCGCGCTAGGCTGAAGTGAAACACCGACAAAGAAATTAATCGATCAAAGTTATTGAACCCTCGACGAGCGAGGCGAATGACGTCGGAGAGCTGAGAGAATGATTGACCTGGTTGGTGCCAGCCTGCGAACCACTCTGAATCTTCTCCAGCACGGCTAGAAACTTATAATAGCAGCTTAAATGAACTTGACGCTAGTATCGTTTTTATCGCTAGTCGTCACTGCCTTCTATGGAACCCATCTTAAGTCACCTGATTGCCGCATCAAGCACCGGAAACTGTAATCATTTTTGTTTCCTGTTTGTGATGCATTTCATAACCCCTAAATGGCATAAGGAGGCTTTTAACTCCTCAACGACAAACACACCGTTTCATGTATATTTAATGGCTTCCAACGGCTTATCAGGTCTTAGGGCGTATCCTATCGCGTAGCTGTTACACCGCAGAGGAACTCGTGAAAGGTAGGATAAAAACCGCATCACCCAACGTCATGCGTTCCGGTCTGACGGATCACCATTGAGGCAGCAGTTGATGATGTTCTGTTCCCACGCATTTGTTGCTCCATCAGTGAGAGGCGATGATGGTGAAATAAAAACAAAGATAAAGTGGTTATTTTCGGATGGTTTCCGTTGAAAGTTAATTAGCCGATTAGTGCAAAGCGCGCTTCGGTGTGTAATATAAATTTGCGTGGTTAAATTTAGCTTTAATAAAAACCGTACATATCCGTCGATTCACTTTTTCGAGTCTACTGATTCGATCTAATTGAATATATTACTATTAATGAGGGATCAATGAACAATTTTCAAGGTATCATCTCTTTCTCTCTAAGAAACATAAATATTCAATAAGATCACATTTGCATAGTGACGTTGAACGCTCCAGCTCTAGGGGTGATACACATTTCGAATTAATGACCTCAGCGACTCGAAATATGCATACATCAGTTTCTTCTACGATCAAACCTAATTACCATTTTCCATCGTTTCGATCTCTCTTTTTGTTTTGCTGTCTCTGCCGCCTGTTCAGCTCAGTACTGTGAATTCATGTTACTTAATTGACGGGCAAATATTTACGTTTATCGCACCCAGTCTGCACCCGAGCAGGCGTCAGTTTCCATTCGCTGCAATCATAACCACCATCATCATTCCAATATTGGACAGCCGTATGAAAAACCTAATTGATGCTTTTAGCCGAGTGAGAAGCCTTCCACTTGAGATCATCCGGACAAGGCAGTGCCATATTAAGGACCCCCTACAAGATCCGCCCTCCAATTGTTTATCTAACATCTTCTACGTTTCCGTACGCTCTTTACGGTGTGAAAGTTTGCTTTAATTCGTTTTTGGAAATCGCATTTCAACGCTGACGCCGTTTAGCTTCAGGTCATATAAAACTGTAAAACTGAAAGCTTTTTGACAGTCTCGACAAATCTGGGCTCATGGCCGGCGGTTAGAAACGTTCCTTCTCTATAGCTTGGATGCTGCTTTGAAAGAGGTGTAGCAATGCAACATCCTGTCAGAAAATACACTGTGGCTGTTCTGTTGTTTATTTTTCTGATCGGCGAGCCCTAAATGGCCGCAGGACTTGACGGTACCACCATAATTACCGGTTGGAATAGCTCAAGTGTTAGTTGAATTTGGTCGGGGCCTTGTGGAGTTTAGTATGTAAACAACTTGGCATGCTTTTCAATTACGAACGGTAGAAACAAAAACGGTGCCGTGCTTAGGTTAGATAAAACAATAACTATTATTAAAACAATAAAATATTTCGCTTTCGATCATCAAATAGGCGAGAATCGGTAAAATGATCATATTTCAAGGTTAACTATTCTTATGCACATGGCGACCGTGACATGTATAATACAGTTACGACAGCTTCAAGTGCAGTGTTTTCGAAAATTCAGAGTGCGTATTAGAGTGGAAGAGTGAGTAATCCCCGCTTCATCATTATTTTTCACGGAAAACATTTGGGATATTTTGATGCTGTGTCCACCGTTATTTGTTACAACTGACTAATACAATTTCCGGTATAATATTGATGATACATCACAACTATCATAACACCATTTGCATTGTTTCGTTTTATCTGCTCACACAATTCAGCAAAAATCTAAACTCGTACAACCTAATACTTTCGGCAGCTCGCGTATATTGCAAAACAATGCTGTATCATGGAAATCACAACCGGAGGAGACAAACGGGAGAAAATGTGTATCGCAAGTCATTTGCTAACCGCACAAGTCAAGATTCATCATCCTGTTTGAGCTTCATCAACTTAGTTCCAGCTCGTTGGCGTGCGAGTCTCGTGTCCGTACCAATTCAGTGCCCCTAAATCAATTTAAACCAATCGCAAAGAAGTTTCAGTCGTTTTTATTTTTGCTTCTCTCCTATATCGTACTCGCACAAAGCACGGTGGAACGCGACAGTAACGATCGTACGTGATGACGATATCGTAGAACCCCCCCTACTCCCACTCAGCACACCCATCTAAGACTGATCGAATTCCGCACAGGAAGCCATCGTCGTGGCCATCCGTCCAATTTTGATATCTGCACGCGAGTAAGTCATCACTCCGGGTGTTCAATTCTGCATCGGGCTAAATTGGTCCGTCTTGGCCACCGAGAGACGTTCGAGGTATGTCCATATCGGGTGCTTACATACTTACCACGCACGTCCCATCAAGCAGCCATCAGCTCACGAACGAATTCGTTCCAATTTCCGAGTTTACAGTTGGCTGTGGAGAGCGAAATGAATACTGTGCAATGAAAGATTGAGCACAAAAGGGCAGAGACTCACGCAATTAAGACGACTCATATAGCGAGTTGCGTGATTGCGGACTGTGTTGTGTTCTCCCAGGAAGAGAAATGAGCAAAAAAAACTGCCAGGCAGATAAGTCAAGCAGTGCGCGATTCTGTGCCCACCTTTGCGTGCTTCCTTTCTGATGGCATTATGCGATGGTGGTCTCAGCGTTCAGTTGTTGAAGGTCTTAGAGGAAGACAAATCATCCAGCGCGGTCTCAGTGGTGGCTGTGGCGGTGGCGGCTAATGACGGGAAGCTGTCCAACTAGGTGTTGCCCGGCTTGCTTTGGGATTGGGAACAGTGTGAAAAGTCACTTAGGCATTTACGCTATCTCTGCCGGTCTTTGTACACGGGAGTCAAAACTGTTCGATGTTAGCAGTTGCTAGCATTTTCTAGGATTTCTTTTCAAGCGGATTAAAGAGAAGGCTTCGATTTGGGGAACAGAGTCTCTATGGTTGGATTAAAATAAAGCATTCAGATGAATTTTCTTAGAAATTTTCAAGAATGAGAACACTAACCGATTAAGCCGACACTTTTCGATTAATGAACAGAGATGACAATGCTTCCTGCAACACGGTAAGCATAACAAAAATAAATACAATTCCCTAAGAACGACCTTGGTGTTTGTTTCGATAATAGCCTAGAGCGGAATAGTGAATGAGTTTAATCAATTTCAAATCATTAGGACAGCCAACAAGCAAACTAATTAATGAGTTCAATCTATTAGCTGCAAGGTTAATTAGCTGTGAGTGTCTTCAGTTTGCTAATTCGCGGCTTCGATTAAGATTATCTGATGAGATCGAGCAGCCATCCTGCGGTTGCACCTTCTTCCAGTTGCCGTTTAGCCGCGGAACGTGAGGGTCGAAACTCATTTACAGCTATGCAAATCATAGATCTGAACTCTACTGCTTGCACGGTCAATGTGGCTTTTATGTGGCAAATGTGATGCACATGCGTACACTTGATGCTTCATTATTTTTCTATTTGATGAGCTCGTTAATGGGTTAAACTGTTAGCTTGTTGGTGAATAAATAAATAAAACTGTTTGTCGGGATTTTCTGAAGAGTTCCGAATAATAACTTCAAGTAATTGCATGAAAAACACAGCCTTTTCCACAAAAACGGAATTGACTTTTGTCACAAATAAGTGAAAATTTTATGCTCACTGGAGTGATGACATGACCGGCCGGACACATAAGGCAAAATATTTTAGAAAGAAAATTAGATTTTTAGAAAATGAGCTTTTTTAGATAATTAACTTTTAATTTTTCTTTCAACTTTTTTTCAAAAAATTAATGATTTTTTCTTAAAGTGTATGTTTTTTTCGGAAAGACAAAATTATTATCTACAACTTTGCCGAAGATATCTCACCGATCAAACAAACCGTTTTGGCTCTAAAAATATTTGTGATCATCAAATAGCAATTTTCAATAGCTTCTCAATAATGAGTCATGTTCCAAAAAATCAAACCAATAGCACCAAACGACATCTTTTGCCTTTAGCAACGTCTATGCAAAGTTTCAACCAAATCAAAAATGACAGTTTTAAAAAAATATTTAAACTGGGAAACTGCTCTAAGGCGTTTTTCCACAAAGTGGCTAAGGTTAAGTTTGAATGGCGTCACTGACTGTGATGAACATTAAAAAATTCATGCGGTGAAAACGCATCATCAAGCTAACGAGAAGGCCCAAAGCCACCGAGGTTTTTACAATTGACCGACCCGCCGTAGAAAGCAGCGACCTCGTGCATGCAAACTTTTATCAAGATTACTCCAACACTTTTGTGTAAAATGAAGACAAAACAGTCTTAATATGACAATGATGCCTGTTATGTTTCATGAGAAAATTTCTGACTAAATCAAAGTACAAAAAAAAAACAACAAAACGAACGATGTCTTTATATAATCGGCCATCCACATACCACGTGGACAGATTTTAAACGATTTTGACCCACCCCCCATTTCTATGGACCGTGGACATTATACATACTACCCCCCCCCCCCCACCCCCCACCGCCCAAAAACTGTCCAGTATGATGCCGAGCGTTGTCATGAATCACTTTTTTGTACCTCTGTTTGTATTGTGGCCGATTTTCGCGCAGTGCTCGGCTTGATTGCATCAATTGAAGGCGTAACCGTTCCCTATAGATGGTCTCGTTCGGTTTCAACAGCTCATAATGAACATAAGCATGGTCTGGCAGTCCTCATGATCTTCCTTTCTTTGGTTTGCTGTTATGAATCGATTTACATCACCCTTTTCGATGCGATGAAGAAAATCTTTCCTTTTTTACCACTAGAGCAGTTAACAGGCGAAAAACGACGCGACGAGTTTGTCTTCAGCAAAAATTAGTTAGGTTTTTTTTCAATTGAAAGTTGTTTGAAAATATTCCTTCGAGGAAAACTTCGGAAACACAGCACCACAGATAGCAAGAGGAAAACGAAATACAGGCCTTTCAGTTTATAGTTTTTTTTGTTTGTAAGTTTTCTTGATTGTTCCTCTTGCAAGAACAAAAATCCGATAGAGGTACTTTGCCGCCCTGTAAAATAGGGTCTGCCTGGGAAAATTGAGCAACTCGAAGAATAGTTGACTGGTTATGGCTGCTAAAAACGGTGTCATAAGGGACAGGAGAACGGAACACGAGGCATGCATAAGAGCCGGCTCACGAAAATGGCTCGAGACCACGGTTTTTAATCGCCCTAAAACTGGTCGTGTACCTGAAATCGAAGTTTACCGGAACATCACGCTTCTTAGGCTTTATGATGTATACATACAGAGGATTTTCGATATAACATGGTTTTTTACGAGGTATGTATTCCCCGCGTAAAAAAAACCTGACTTGCGTTACATATATCACACATTTGTTGTGTGAAATTAGAGCAAAAAATGTGTGAAAAGAGAAGACACATTGATTGATTGAGATTTGAACTAAATTTCTTTTGAATGGCTTCGAAACCAAATGATGTTGAGAATGACCAGCAAGCATTGAAAGGTTTTGTAACTTTTAACTTGCGTTGCATTTCTGCACTTTTCAAGGTCCTACAGGAGTCAAACGATCATTGCAAATTTTGGGCACACGATTGTCCCTTTTCTAGCCCTCTGTCTATCTCTATCTTCGTCTGTCTTTCTTTCTCCCACAGACGCACACATTGTTTGTATCGTGTTTCTTTGAAACAATATGCCTAGCGTCTCCATAAATGGGCGTATATGATTCAAAAATGAAAAAAACAAATTTCCCCCGGTACAAGATTTTCAAACAACTTTTTTTCAAACTATATACTAACTTTCGGTGAAGGTGCATTAAAGTTGCATAATATAAGTAACCCAAGTTCTTTGTTTTTTAATCATTCCCAAAGCATTCAATCGGTTGGAAATGGCTAATACCGAAACAAACTGTTCCTGCTTTTGGCATGGATCTTTACTTACTTTACTTTTCTGGCTAACGGGCCGTTCACCGGTCTAGGGCCGAACGAGTTAGAGATGTCCAGCTTCTATCTTGGGCAGCCGTTCTCCAGTCTCCTCGGACACCATCAGATCGTGCATCTTCTTCCACCACGCACATCCACCGCATGCGAGGCCTACCACGGAATCGATGGCTTCTTCCGGGTTCTCTACTGAAGATAGTTTTGGCGGCTCTCTCGTCAGGCATTCTGGTTACATGTCCAGCCCTCTGAAGCCTGCCCCGTTGTATTACCTTCACTATATCAGCTTGTTTGTACACCTGGTACAACTCGTGATTCATGCGCCTGCGCTACACTCCAAGTTCCATTTTGCCGCCAAGTATCGACCACAGAACTTTACGCTCAAAAACTCCGAGCACTCTTTGATCAGCTTTCTTCAGCGTCCATGCTTCATGTCCGTAAAGGGCCACCGGGAGTATCAGCGTCCTATACAGCGCTAGTTTTGTGCGAGTTTGCAAAAGGGACCTAAGCTGGTAACGTAGTCCGTAGAAGGCCCTGTTCGCAGCTGCAACTCGTCGTTTCACTTCACGGCTCATATCGTTGTCGCATGTCACTAGCGTACCAAGATAAACGAATTCGTCAACCACTTCAAATTGTTCCCCATTTACTTCCACTTCAGCACCAACACCACGGGAACTCCCACGCGCTTGGCATGGATTCTCATCGAGCAATTCCTCCGAAGTTCTCGAATGTTTTTGGCCTTCCTTCACGTGGACAGTCGTTAACAGCTAAGTAGCGTGTTTGACTTGTTTACCATATGTCTCAGTGGTCTCAGATTGATTTATTATGTTTTATATATGTCAAAATCGACCAGCACACACTTCTGGCGACTCTACCTAGTCAAATGACTATTCAATTATGTGCTACATGAATCAAAAACTGAGTTTTGAGAGTATTGAAGAGACAGAGGCAGGATGACAGACAGTGTGGGAGAATATTGAAAAGAGAAAATAGGAGAGGAACAAGAAATGAAGTGTTTTTCTGCTATCATTAGTGATGCCACTTACCGTGCAACGCACGTGCTATTCAAATCAACCGTTGCGTAGTAAAGTCAACGATAAATTAGAAAACAAACTCAAACAACTTTTGGAATTTCATTTAGCAGTTGGTCTCAAAAGTTTTGTCTTCCCGAAAAAAATGCCCATGCAAAATTCCAACTCAATCGTGCACTTGTCTCTTTTTCAGAGCTTCAGTCACAAAATTGCATGCTCACATACAAACATTTTTTTTTTTATTCTCGCTTACTTTCCGTCGGTCTAGTTCCGCCACTGTTGTGGCCAATCACCGACGCCCAGGGAGGCGACTTCACACCCAGGACCCTAACTCACGACCCGTTTATTAACGGACCGGCGCAAACGGCTTTACTTCCTCATGCGATGGAAGGCGTGATCCCAGAGATTTTTCGCCTCAGAAAATCTCCCGATGTCGGCTAAGATTGAATCTAGACCAGTTGGGTTGGTTGTGAGTGGATCACGCCACCTCACAACCATCGACACCTATGTCGGCGGTGGGATTCGAACCCAGGCGTCGAGCGTGGTTGACGGAAACGTTACCAACCACACTAGGCCCCCGCTCTACACATACAAACATTTGATGCAACCTTCTTTTAAAATATTTTCAAATATATAAATGAAAGTTATAAAAATATTCAATTTTTCAATAAATTTTGTTTTGCTTATTTATTGCAGGTACGTTTTGCGATCATTGCTGTTGTGGTGAGTATTGTATAAACAAATCATATTATGTACTAGTTTTTCTTCCCATGTTCAATTGTGACCATTAATCCAAAAAATTAGGAAAACATATTTTATTTGGCTTTGTTCTCCATGACGAGAAAAAAGCGGGTTGCCCATGAGTGCACTTTTTGTTTGTTTATAACGGCTGGCAACTGACATTTTGGATTTTTTCTACTGCTGCCAAAAAAGGTATTTAAAGATAAACTTATTTATGAAAAAAATAATGAAGCTATTTTATGATCCCGGAACAGGAGCAGTGTAGCGCCTTCTAATGCATTTCTTGATTCTACCAATTAACTGTTTGTAGTTTTTTGTTGCTCTTCAGCTATTTTTATACACCAAGGAACCTAAGATCCAGAATAAATCTTCAGTTGAGCAACACTTAGTAAATTCGTTCGGTAGCGTATTTTGGGTATAAATGCGGTTGAGTTATTGTTCAGGAACGTTTGTGTTTTCAGCGTAATGTGATCTTGCTTTATCTGAGTAAACACATACCTTCTATCGGCATGGTGTTTTTGAAGAAAGGGAATCGATTTTCCATTCAAACATTCGTTTTTTTTGTTAGGGAATAGAATTACGTTGTCCAACGATGTAAACTTTTGTAAGAAACGCTTTATAAAGCAAAGCCTTGGTGCTACATCCCGATTCGGAGGTCTGTTTATTATACACACCAAATTTTTTTACTGAAATTCAGTAAATTTTTACTGAATTTTGCCACGCTGGAACTTCAGAAATCATTTCAGCAATGAAATATCACTGAATGTTTCAGCAATGTGAAATGTCATTCGTTTTGACGGTACTTTGCTAAATTTTCAGCAATATGAAATGTCATTCATGTTTGACGGACTATTACTGAATTTCCAGCGAACGTCCGTTAAATTACTGAAATATCAGTTCAGTGGGAATTCTTCGTGTAGATTTCAAAACACGTTGGAAGTCGATTTTTGCTAATTATTTATTAAACTTTCACCATGTCACAAAAATAAAATTGCTCCTCGAGTAATGCTTGGCCCAAGTCCGATCCGTTCATCCGATTTCCTTTCGCCAGCTTCCTTCACTGAACTAAAGAAAAAAACAAGATTAATTCATTTTTTCACTCACCAAACACTTCCTTCACGTCTCAACGGTCGGTGTTCAAGTCCTTCAAGCCTTTTGTCGCCTTTTTTAAGCGCGCACATGACTTTTTTACGCGCGCGGACCAAAAATATTGATAACAAGCACCATTTTTTTCATTTTGACAGTATATTGCCGTATATTCAGTAATCGAAGGAAAGATCGAATTGCTGAATTTTCAGTACACATTCAAATTGCTGAAATTTCAGTACATGGTTTTTATTGTTGAGTTTCAGTAAAGATTGCTGAATCTGACTTCGAGAACTTGGTGAGTACAGAGACTTCGCAGCCAACTGTTGAGTGTACAGGACAATTGCGAGGCTAGCGCTACGATCCTACTGACACTAACAGTCTCTCCCAAGCCGAGACTCGAACTTACGACAACTGGCTTGTTAGGCCAGCATCGTACCTCGAGACCAGCTGGGAGGGGGTCGATGAAAGCTTTTTGTAATAAAAGCCTTTAAAAATTTCGTTCTGGTTCACAACTTAATTGATAGTCAAACCACTGGTATTACTTAGGCCAGTCTTTCATCACCTTCTTGGCGAATTGTTGTTGAGGGTTGCAGAAAATCTAAACAGTAGAAAGTGGAAAATTTTCGCTTTTGAAATGGTCTACCGTAAACTTTTTGTCGAGTTTTCTGTGCAGGTTAGTTAAAATTGTACAATGCGCTTGCGCAATGTTTCTTGTTTTAACGTCATATTAAACAGAACTGCGCGTGCATAAACAAAGCAAACAATACATACATCTACTCTTTTTTCTCTCAGGGCTTGTTTGTTGTGGAGTAAGAGAACCTCGAAAAAATCAAAAATTTTAGTTGTCACCCATCACGCCTGTAAAACGAGCAATTATCAAGAAATCTCCGTTTTATTTTCCATAAACGTGACAAATTGAGATGAAATCACATATTCAGAAAAAATTGCCCTTTTGCTTTTTTAACAAAATCAAACAGATATCAATTCTTTTAGAATTGAAACAGAAACCTGGTTAATTGGCAGTTATATTTGAACTACTCTTCTCTTTTTCGGATTTAGTTTGTATGATTTTTTCCACTTATAAAAAGGCTTTATGTGTTTGGTAGAAACGAAATTCACAAACATTTTTTTCAACTCGTTTATCGTGTCATACAATACAATTTAGTTCAACGGCGCTATTGCTTCTATCGTGGTTGAAGTCTCAGCTGGAATGGTTGTTGGTTGTATCTCGTTTCAGTGCCTTTCATATATAATGTGCAAAATCGACACGTTACTTTCTGGCCGTTATATGTAACACGACCTAAAAATGGCTCCTATAAAATATCCGTTTGAATTTGATTAAAGCTGGGGATTGGTCAATGCTAGCGCATTCGCAAGATGCATACACCGCTATGCACACTGCCAGAGAAGTGTTTCCATTTATCATAATTGTATTGCTCGTTCGATTATACTTGGATGGGAAAATCATGCACTCGCACTTCAATGGCATGTACCGATATTGTTCATGACAAATTGTGTGTTTAACGCTATTTTGCTTAACGAAACTTTTAATTATTTCACGGTTCCTGTAGAACGTTTCATAGACGTAAAATTGTAAACTAACGGTTTATTGGTACTACTAAATGAAGTTCAATTGATCTAAAACTTTGCATAAGATCTGTTTTCGTTTCGTGATTTGCGCGGTTCTAAAAAGGAAACATGCCTGCAACTAAGGGATTGATACAACAAGATTATTTAACGTCACTAGACACAAATAGTAAAACCTATCTAAACGTACATGACCGAAAAAATAACAAAAGAAAGAGCAAAACGATGGACAATAATTCAAGTATAAGCACTGCAATGTTACTCTTACTCAATCATTTGCTCAAATAACACAACCAATTTTGAGTTCCAATGATCAGCGTATTTCGAAAGCTAATTTTTTTCGTCATTTATCACGTTGGAAAGTTATTATTCCGTGTATTGAAGGAGATTTATCAAATCACCCCCTGCGATGCAGAAGGCCGCTCGATTTGTTTTTTCTACTGAACCAATAAGAAAGAGACATAACACTTCAGCTAGGCATTCGTTCTCTTCTTGCAAAGCCCTTGGTAGTTCGACAGGCAGACCCGACCCCAGTGTGTCTGGTAAATTGTGTCATTAAAATTCTACAAATTCACTCCCATCCAATCTGTCGTCGTTTTTCGTTTGCTTAACGGCAGCACTGGCACGTATCACAGAGCCCCAGGGCTAGGGGTGATGAAATCTGTGCGCTACTCAAATATCCAGACTAATAAATCAACAGAACCAACGTGTCACCCTTGCGGAAACATAGAGATGGATTCTCTGACATTTTCGGAGCTTGATTCCAACAACAGAAGAGCTCACGGAGATTTAGCGAGGTTAAATTTGAACTTAGATTACTGAGCCCAGATGGTTTTCTCTGCGCTTGTAAGACAGAATGTTTAAATTAAATCTCGACCGCGCTGGTTCCAGACTAACGATTGCAAAAATTGCAAAAACAAAACAGTTACCGCACCGTCGAATTGAGTTTCCCTATCATCCGGCTTAGCGTTCGACCGTTTGATGAAGCTCTGTGTGGCAAAGGCCCTTCCTAATCACAGCGAACGAGTTTCGGCCTACATCAACGCGAACAAAATAGAACCCACCAACGAAGGTGAAGGTGAAACAAACAAGTTTCAATCATAATTTATTAGACCAATTTAAGCGGCTGTACCGTACCAGGCCCCGAACAGATAGAACCGACTCCAGCGCTGCACTGGGTAATAGTAATACATCACAACGTTGGCTGGTGCCGCAATTCGTGACCGGACTTGGTTTGACTTTTCCTCCTAGCATATGCCGCGCCGCCATCAGGGCGAAAGAAGGAAACCTGAGCACCACCTAGTCCTGCTATAATGATTTCGCTTGCACCGGCAGACGGACGACGGATAACTTCATAAGCGCAAAATTTTCCCTGTCCTAGACCCTGGAGGCCCGAGCGCAGCTCACTGCAACGGGAACGAAGCGGCAAAGTAAGAGTACATTTCAAGACCACCCTTTTTGTTGGCGTGCTACTTTTACGATTTTAAACAACACACTCCTCCTTGGAAACGATGCCGCAAAAAAGCAACCAGCAGGGCATTAATGCAGGCTCATAAAATGGTCACTCAAGTGTAGACTGCAGCCCATGCACGAGCCTACAGTTTGATCGTTTCGTTTGTCTATCTCGAAACAGACATGCGACTCTGGTTACCAACCAACAGAAGCAAACGCCATCCTTACAATGGTGCAGCGGTGTGCGGTAGCTTTTTCCATGGGGTTTACTAGAAGCCTTAGGCTTTTTATGACCTTGCGGAATGACGAAAATAATCGAATGTGGCGTTCTGTGCTCCTCAGTTATTGCTATTCGTACCCATGAACTACTTTCGTGCGTGCTTAGTTCTACGTCATATATTATCTACGACTGTTGTAATATACCAGCAACGACTCCGACGGTTTTATTGGTTTGTTTGGATCGATTATTTCATTTTAATATGATTAAGTTTTTTTTATTGAACCCGCAGACCATGGTAGTAATTTTACATTTTATGACGGTTGGAACCGGAGGCGCTAAAACACCGGCGTGCAAATCTCCGCCAATTAAACCAAGGCCGCATGGTTTTTCGCATGGTAAAGCTTGGCATCTTAATTGAAGAAACGATCAATTAATGCACGAAGAAGATGATAACTCGCCGGGAGCTAGAGCAGGCATCTGAGAAAAAAAAAACCGACTGACTGAAGAGCACAACTTTCATCGTGACGCGTGGTGATTGAGGTTATTAAGTAAGCTAGATTGGACGGTCGGTAAATCTAGGTGGTATCGCAGGCACACAAGTTATCTTGGACTGTGAGTTGATCCAGGTTGCTCTTAATAATTCCACAGCAAAAACTATGCATAACTTTTGACAGGGTTGACAGTTTAAATCCATTTATTTATTTATATTTTACATTCGCTCGAAATGGAATTTCCGTATACCGTCTTAATCAATAGTGAATTTAGGAGAAGGCTATTTTTCTAGGAGAAAATCTCAGTATTTATCTTTAGCAAAAAAAACACTTTGGAGGACTTTGGAAAAAAACACGTCTTGCTGAAAAATAGTGTTCTCACAAATAATTTAAACAGAAGATTGAAATTTAATAACGCTTCTCACAGTCGTGATCGAAATTATAAAATTCCAATGCTCCTCGTGAAGTTAACGATCAAGTTGGGTTCTAAAAACATATTATTCTAACTCTGAAAAAGCAATCTGAAAAGATCGATAACCACAGAAACAATAGGTAAGGTGCAAAATTAAAAGTGTTTGGCAAATTGAGTTTGGTTTTTGGATAAAACACAGTTCAGTGGGATTAAAAAAAATAAAACCCTATTTTCTAACAGTTGCAGCTATTTTTCATTTTTGCTACTTGTATCTTATTTTCGGCATCTAGAAGGTGTTTGTTCTACCGACCTTCCAAAGACGAAATGAATGCAGTACATTTCGGAGTCATTTTCCATTCAGTAACCCCGCCTTTCGAATAATATTGGAATCTTATAACCTCTATTATTATTTTTAGACTTTTGATTTTTATGATACGTCTATATCAGATAAATGAATCCGTTTCTATTATATTCTGTTCTATTTATTAACCCTCTAGTGCCCGAGTTAATTTTTATGCATACAAGCTTTCATGTGGAAGCGTCTGAAGCTCTATGTGAATCTCGTTTTTTACCACTCGACGCTACTTTGTTTGTTACTCGCTGAACTGCTTTTTTCGAACTGAATTTTTATTCTTAACTACGGCTTTTACACCCGTTAACATTCAAGTTCATTAAGCAGACAATGTGTGCAGTAGGGAAAGCGAAAAATAAGCGAACTGGAAATATGGTACAGATTTGGAAAAATATACCGCATCCCTACGGGACTTGAACCCGCAATCTCCCTGTCAACGGTATGGTGTTTTGACCAATTAAACTACGGGGGACGATGGTATTGTTCCACAATCTATATGCGTATCACATTCCATTGCCGACTTATTTTATCGCTCATCCCTAACTACACACTGCTGTGCAAGCGTTATTTATAGACTGAAAGGAATGTCCCATCACATACAGAAGAGTCATCTGATGCTGATAACTCTCATAGACCTGTATGATCGAGACCAAAGTCAGTCTGAGTCGTGCTTGCAAGTGCGACACAACAACGGAAGGTGCTCCGTAGGGCTAAATTTTTTCGAACTAAATTTCTATTTTCAGCAACGGCTTTTACCCGTTAACATTCAAGTTTATTAAGCAGACAATGTGTACAGTAGGGAAAGCGAAAAATAAGCGAATTGGAAATATGATATAGATTTGGAAAAATGTACCGCATCAAGACGGGACTTGAACCCGCAGTTTATAGTGGTAGTAAAAAAGTAACGAATGTTGGTTTTGCCTTTCTCCTAGGAAGGTATAGCAATCACTTACGAAACCGAAGATATAAAAGTGCTCCAAAGGGCCGAATGGCATATATCACTCGACTCAGCTCGACGAGCTGAGCATTTTCTGTATGTGTGTGTGTATGTGTGTGTGTGTGTGTGTGCGTATGTGCAGATTTTTATTCTCACTTACTTTTCTCAGAGATGGCTGGGCCGATTTTGCATGAAATTAATTGCAAATGAAAGGTCTTGTTGTCCCATAAGACCCTATTAAATTTTATTGTAATCGGATTTTTAGTTCAGAGGTTATGTATCAAAATGTGAAAATCATGAAACATCATTATCTCGAAAACTATACAACCGATTTGAACAAAATTGGTTTCAAATGAACGGGCTACCTGAAAAAACCCTTAACTTTTGAATTTTATAAAGATTAAACTTGTGGTTTACAAGTTATGGAAAGAAACGTGTTCTGAAGACTGTTTAATCTCACTCATGTTTCTCAGAGATGGCTAAACCGATTTTCATAAAATCAGTGTCAAATGGAAGATCTAGTTGCCCCATAAGACCCTATTGATTTGTTTTGCAATCGGACTATTACTTTGCCTGTTATGTTAAAAAATGTGAAATCCAGCTATGAAAAGGAACATATTCCGAAGGCTACTTGGACTCACTCACTTTTTTCAGAGATGGCTGACCCGATTTCCACAAAATTAGTGTCTACTAATAAACCGAGCTGCCTCATAACACCCCATTGAATTTTACTTTAATCGAACTGTAACTTCGTCTGTAATGTACCGAAATGTGAAAATCCCGAAACTTCATTATCTCAGAACCTACAAAACCGATTTGATTAATACTATTATCAGATGAGCGGGCCAGTTTAATATGATTAATATGATTCATATTATTATCAGATGAGCGGGCCAGTTAAGGGTTAACTGATGAGTTATAGACTGTTCCGCAAATTATAAATACATCTTCTTTCTTGAATAAAACAAAAAATACAGGACTTTTCGAGTCATATTATTCTGAAATATAGATAATCAGTGTTTTCTTTCCAGTTTCAATTCAAGTTGGGATTATTTTTCGTAGGATACGCGAGTTCTCTAACTTTTCTCTTAACACTACTCATATGCTTTTGTGCAGTGGGTTCTCCGACCATTTTTACCACTTTAAGCCAATCTTTTTTAAATTTTTCAACATTGTCCGCTGGTTTGACATATTTCCTCAGCTTTGCCCTGGTCAAAGCCCAAAAAGTTTCAATAGGGTGAATTTCAGGGCAGTTTGGAGGATTCATCTCCTTCGGGACACAAGTGACATTATTTGTTTTATACCACCCTAGTGCATCCTTAGAGTAATGGCAGGAAGCAAGATCGGGCCAAAAGATTGGAGGATTGTTATGCTGCTTTACCATGGGTAACAACCTTTTCTGCAAACACTCTTTCACGTAAATTTTACCATTCATTGTGTCATTCGTAATGAATGGACGAGATATTTTCCCACATTCACAAATGGCCTGCCAAACCATTACCTTCTTGCCGAATTTTTCGGTGTAAATGGCTTTCACTGGTCCAGGGACATCCTTTCTCTTCGGTGATGTACAAAATTGCGGTCCTGGCAGAGTCTTATAGCCCAGTTTTATGTAGGTTTCGTCATCCATGATAACACACCCCATTTTTTTGGTCAGAAAATTGTCATAGAACTTCCAAGCTCTCGGTTTCACAGATTCCGCTTGTTTTGGATTTCGTTTTGGCTGCTTCTGCTTCCGACGGGTCTGCAGACCCATTCTTCCCTTGGCACGCATAACGTTACTCGCCGAGGTTCCAAGCTTTCTCGCCACATCTCGTACTGATACTGAAGGATGCCGCTTGTCGTATTCCTTAACCTATTTGTCCATTGTGGGATCAACAGGCCCGGGTTTACTACCACGTCTTGGGGCATCAGTAAATGTGAACTCTTCACAATACTTCCGCAATGCGGTTTGAACTGCTCCGACACTTATACCTTCTTCTCTGGCTAATTTTCTTATAGAAAGACCACTCACGGTGCCCCATTTGTGCACAATTCGCTTTCTTTGCTCGGGAGAAAGGCCACGCATTTTCAAAATTTCGCACTAAATGTTAGAAAAAATGACAGCATCTGTTTCTTTTGGATGTAAACAACAGGACGCAGCCAACGTTTGGTTGAATACTGCACGTTATTTGGAATGACGGTTGATCGTAAGTGTAGTTATAATTATCGGAACGGTCTATATGATTGAACACGTGGTTTCAAATTTTGGCTGCCCTATACGTTCCCATTTCATTTGATTATAATCGAGCTTAAGCAACCGTTATGTATTAAATTGTTAATAAAACAACGAAAGTCTGTTATCTCAAAGATTGCATGACTGATTTGAACATAACTAGTGTCATACGATCGAGTCATCTCTCAAACTTTCAAATAACAATCTTCATAACAATTTGATATGCGGCTCAAAAGTTATGGAAAGAAAAGTTATTCAATAACTATTTGAAACTATACCTGCTTTGATCGATATATGTGACCTCAACATAATTTAAATGTGGTATCGTACTATTTGAACGTTTCAGATTCATTAATTCCTTGCGATGTGTTTAAAATCTGCAAATGCACGACGAATCGGCCATAGGATATGATCAAAGTCAAACAACAAATCGTTTAAAATGATTGTTTTCGAAATGACAACATCCTCGACTTTTGGCGTCTCTACATCGCCTTATTTCTGAATATATTCATATTGGGTGGTATTCGGTCATTTTCAGCAGATTGGGTGGTATTCGGTCATTTTCAGCAGATTTTCTGGCATCAATCTGACACCGGAAATACCCATATGGGGAGGTATTTAATTAATTTGGGTGTTTTCCAGAAACTAAAAGTGGTCGTCTTTAAATTCAAAATGGTGTCCAAGGTCAATGTTTGGTTTCTATACATCATCTCGATTACGGAAATATCCATATTGAGCATTATTCGATAATTTTCGACTGTTTCCTCGAAGTTGCAATTTAGCAATTTAAAATGGTGCCTGAGGTCAATTGTTAGCTACATGCATCATTCTGGTTCCAGAGATACTCATATTGGATGGTATTTGGTTATTTTAGACTATTTTTTCACAAACCGGAAGTCGCCATCTTGAATTTCGAAATGGTATTTAAAATAATATCTGGCATCTGAGCGTCATTCTGGTTGAAGAAAAACCCATCTTACAATTTAAAATGTTGTCTGAAGTCGATTTGTGGCCCCAGTGCATCATTACGGTTCCGGGAATAACCATATTGGGTGGTATTTGCTCGTTTGCCGCTGTTTTTCCGAAACCGGAAGTCGCCATTTTGGATTTCATAATGACATTTGAAGACGATTCCGATCGATTTTAGCTCCTGAGTATCTTTCTAGAACCGGATATTATTATATAAGGTGGAAATCGGCCATTTTGGTTGTTTTCCAGAAACCGGAAGTTGCCATCTTACAATCCAAAATGTTGCCTAAGAGGTCGATTAGAGAAAAAAAATTTTACCACTAAAAACATTCACCTGCCAAATATGGTTCCATTTAGTTGGTTAGCTCTCGAGATGTGCAGAAATTTATGTTTCATTTGTATGGAACCCCTCCCTTCCAGAAAAGGGAAGGGTGTTAAACCATTATGAACATATTTATTACCCCTTAAAACAACCACATGCCAAATTCGGTTTCATTTGCTTGGTTTGTTCTTGAGTTGTGCAGAAATTTATGTTTCATTTGTATGAGACCCCTTCCTTCCAAAAGAGGGAGGGGTTTCAAACTATCATAGGAACCTTTATCGGCACCAAAAACCCCTACATACAAATTTTCACGTCGATCGGTTCGATAGTTTTCGAGCCTATATGGATCAGACAGACAGACAGACCGGACTTTTTATATGTATAGATTACAACATCAATATTTTAGAACCTTAAGAGTGAATATACATTTATTGGATTGAAGCGTTCATGTAAATCTATTGAAACAAATAAAAGTTTGAATGAGAAAGGCTGGGTCTGACCGCTAGATGGATTAATTTAGGTTTTTTTTTGTAAGATTCAAAGCTTAAAAATTTACGAAAATCTAGAAAAACCCAAACTTTAAAAGTTTTAAAAAAATGGAAGAAATTGAATAAAAACAAGTCGAGACGATAATGATAAAAAGTTCCCCAAAACTAAGGAGTTTCAACTGGAAGTTAACAGAATAATTCATGAGTCAAATTCACCTATTAGAAATAAAAAAAAATGAAAAAATTCGCAATATTGAAACTTTAATCGTCAAAATGTGCCGAAGAGATATAAATTATACATATCAAAAATATTATACATATACATTACAAGAAATTTACAAGAGCAACGGAAAGAATTACTTCTCTAGCGTGAAACATGGTTGCATGCTGAACCGATCAGTTTGTTCTAACTTAGAGTACTTCGATGTGCATTTCACATATCGACCAAAAAGCGCAAATTGATGTCATCTACACTGATTTGAAGGTAGCTTTCGATCGTATTACAACAACAATATCGCACGCTAGCCTGGGGGCTAATGCGGTCTCGATCAACTAGATTAGTTGAGAGAATTCGTTATCGATATTGTTTTCGGCACATTTTGCATGTTGTAGGATAAGTACAACGATACACCGTGCCCCAGTGCTGAGTCGAGAAAATTTCCAGCTCGAAAAGATCCTCGACCTGATCGGGAATCGAACCCGATAACACAACCGTGTGGGAGAGCTAGCCGACCGACATCGCTAACCACAGAACAACGGGGACCACTAACTTTCGATCGTATTAACCATAACATATTATTGGGTAACACTCCACGACTTGGAGCATCGCATCCGTTTGTTACATGGTTAAGTTCGTATTTATTTGGAAATATACTATGTGTGAAGCTTCGTTCTTATGTTTCGTCGCAATTCACAAATAAATCGGGAGTTCCGCAAGATAGTAATGTAGGGCCTTTACTTTTCGCGTCCTTCTTCAATGATGCAATGTTACGGTTAAAAGTTGGCTGTAAGATGGTATACGCGGATGACCTAAAGCTGTATCTGGTAGTTTTCAAGGTATGTTATATGTTTTCGTCGATTGGTGCCAACTGGCTGATAATTAGTATTGAAAAATGGAAGATCATGATATTCCACCGTATGTTCAACCCAATTGTAACCGAATACCGCATTGATGGACTTGAGCTAAAAAGAGTTGACCGTGTTTGCGATCTTTGTATTCTGCTTAACGCTAAACTCACTTTTTACCTACATCATGCCTGCTTAATTTCAAAAGCTATTCGACAGCTGGGATTTATTGCAAAAATTGGCCGTGACTTCAAAGACCCTCACTGCTTTAAAGCTTTGTATTGTTCTCTAGTACGACACTATTTTGGTACCCTCATCGGTTAGCTTGGTGTCTCCGGATCGAACGTGTTCAGAAGAGATTTGTCCAGCATAGCATTACGTGATCTACCCTGGCGTGATCCGGAATTTCTTTTAGCGTATTTTGACCGCTGTCGATTACTTGGCCTTGACATGCTAGAGCGCCGTCGCAAAATCCAGTAAGATGCATCTATTGCAAAAATATTGAATGGCAAAATAGATTTACCGACGCTCCTGTTTCAGCTAAACTTCCGTGCCTCGAAACGTTCCTTGCGATCAACTGGCCTACTACACACCGCAATCCATTGGGGTCGTATGGATTTAACGAACTCATACCACTGCAATCGGGAGTTTCTCGAGCGTAAATTGTTTAAGCGAATTGTTTGAGTTTGGCAAACCATCCCGCAAGTTTGATCAAATATTTTTTAGAGCTAACTCTAATTTTGACGTAGAATACGTCTTACGGCAACAATTACAGGGACCCAATTTCAAAACCGAAAACATCGAGAGCGTCACAAAAATTGTCCAATTTCAAACGTTTCAAACCCAGTCAGTTTCCAACCGATTTCTGTCATTTTTGCAGCAATCGATTGGAAAATCATTTAGGCACCTGTTCAAATGCAGAAACTTGTAATCTGATTGTTCAAACTATTGTAAAATTGAGAATTGTTGAACATTGTCGAAACGCAAATGTCAACTTTTGATTGGTCGCTTGCTGCCTTTCCCTAAAAAGGACGACGGAATGGAGTACTTAGTCAGCCGGGAAAGCACTCTTCGGGCTATATAAGAAACTGTTTCTCCTCAAGCAAAACAGTTTACTAGCAGCAGGCAACAGCAGCGGACATCGGTGGCGGTGGTAGTGGTTAGCTGCAGTTTCTACCGCTCTCCGTCCGGCTTCCCTTCGATCTGAGTTGTACCCCACCAGCGGTAATCCAATTCAGATATCGTTGGGTGAATACAACCCGAAACTGAAAGAGACTCGCACCACCAGGTGATTTGAGAAGCCACCATCATCCAGCGTATGTATATATAAGGTGTGTGCACATAAGGTGTGTGAATCTGTAGCGTGTGTCCATAATATATAAGGTTTCTGGCTGGCTAACAGTTTAGTTCGAAATTTTTCTTTAATGTGCTGCTAGTGCGCATAAAGTTTTTAGTGTTTTCAACTTATTCTATCTTAAACTCTGTTTAGATAGCTGCAATAATCAGCAACACAGTAACACTTTTTTTAAGGCGATTTTATAAGCACTGATTGCTTACACATGACGAAATTTAACCAATTTGAGTGTTGACAGTTTGATCACTTCACACAATAGGTAAGCTTGTGTGTGTTTATTATAAGGAAATGCTTTCATTTGAGGAGTTTGCAACATGTAGCATGTGTTGGTATGTTTACAGTTTGATCACAAACATTCACAACCCATTTTACTATTTATTATGACTACTGTCAGAGAAAATTATTGTGATTAAAATAAAAAATTAAAATTAAAATAGTTTACGTGATGAAAAGTTCAAAGCATAATTGATAAAAAGTTTAAAACTAAGGTAAGATTTTGAATAGTTTGAGAGGTTTTAAAATAAACCGTGAAAATTGTAACGGGTAAGAAAGAATAATCTGGAACAACAATTAAAATGGTGCAAATAGAAAGATAAGTCATTAAAAACCCTCCCAGCTGGTCTCGAGGTACGATGCTGGCCTAACAAGCCAGTCATCGTAGGTTCGAGTCTCGGCTCGGGATAGACTGTTAGTGTCAGTAGGATCGTAGCGCTAGCCCCGCAATTGTCCTGTATACTTTAACAGTTGGCTGCGAAGTCTGTGTATAATAAACAGAAGGTCAAGTTCCGAATCGGAATGTAGCGCCAAGGCTTTGCTTTGCTTTACATTAAGTCGTTCGCTCGCTATAATCCTTCGAAATCCGACGCAACATTTGACAGTTTCATTTTCAATTTTACAAAATGCACTCTAGTATAGAAAACAAAGACGTAGTCCTACATTAAAAAAAAAAAAAACAAACTATATAGAACAACAAAAATATTTAAAAAAATAACCATCAAGATGAAAAAAAATTTAAATAAAACAATAAACAATATTCAAAGTTTACTTAATACTGAAAGAATATAAAACAATAAAAGATTTCAACAATTATAAAGATAAATAAAAGATCAAGTCTTGAAGAAATTCAAAGATCAAAAGAGAATCGACAATGATATACAAAATAGAACATCACATTGCAAAAAATTTAAAAGTTGATGTGGTGGAAAGTTTAAAATCAAATTGATAAGTTTATTGAAATAATGAAAGAATACAAAATGGTTTAAAAGATACAGAATTAAGTCGTGAAAATAAGGAAGGTTGAGTAGGAAAAAACTGAAACGATAAATAGATTGAAATTGTGAAAATTAAGAGTGATTTAAAAAAATAGTGGCTTGGTAAAACGTGCAGAAAAATAAATGGATTAAATACTAGAATGTTGGAAGCATAAAAAAATAATACATTACATTACATAAGATTGAAAGTTTACAAAAGATCAAAAGAATATAAAATATTAAGAAATTCTTTAATACAGAAAAAATCACAAAATTTCAAATTTCCAAAAACATTGAAGAGCAAGGAATATAAAAATAAAATCTCGGTTATATATATAGATTTGACTATATAAATACTTTGTAGGATTTTTTTTCTATTTCTATTTCTATATCTGAGGCTGAAATGCCGTAAGGGAATGACCATAAAATACATAACGCTTGACCCATACGAAATATTTTGAGGATTTATACAAAAGGAGAGGGTGTCGAAAATAGTTATTTTTGTACTGCTTAATGCGACGGTCCCTAATTGATTCATGATATGAATAAAAAAAAATTGAAATGTTTTCGTTTGAAATGATTGGTTTTACCGGAATGAGAACATCCTTAGTTTTTAGCTTGTGTACATCACCTCGATTCCAGAAATACACTTATTGGATGGTATTCGATCTTTTCAGTTAATTTCCAGAAACAGGAAATCGTTCACATGAATTTCAAAATGGGATGTGGAGTCAATTTCTGGCCTCTGAGCATCAATCTGATACCGGGTATACCCATGATAGATGATATTCAGTCATTTTTGGCTGTTTTCCAGTAACCTGGAGTCACCATTCAAGAATTCAAAATGGAGTGCGCGGTGGAAGAAGATGCACGATCTGCTGGTGTACGAGGAGACTGGAGAACGGCTGCCCAAGACAGAAGAAGCTGGACATCTCTAGTTCGTTCAGCCCTAGACCGGTGAACGGTCCGTTAGCCAACAAAGTAAAGTAAAGTAACAAAGCAATCTGTGAACAATCACCAATTGAAACAAATCGACCTATATTGCAGCCATTCAGGAGCCACTTCGGGTGCTGAAATAAAACGCCTGCAAAACAGATGAAAACTGCTTAAAATAGGTTCGGGGTGATTGAAATAGTGTCCCTCGATTGGTAACTTTAATTGATTATTGTTAAAGTTTGCTAACTTAGTTTTACAATCTGAAAACAAGTTTTAACAGAGAATAAGATAGAGAACAGATTGATATACTTCTGTTTGAATTTCACCCAACACATTTCGAGTATTTAGTCCCAATACACAGGCGGTTCCTAAAGCTGCTTAGAATATGTTCCCTACCCTGCTTTGCAAATGTCGAAAGTTCAACAAGTCAAAATAAAAAAAAATAGCAGCACAAAAATGCAAAGTTCAACAATTGTGAAAGAAGACAAGGCAAAAAGTCTGAATGAAATTAAAACGGTAAGTTTTGTAAAGCCAAGAAGCTTGAAAGTGATTTTGAGTATTGAAATATGGAATATTTGATTCTTTTAGATATTGAGAAAATATTCACATATAACAAGAAAAATGTAAAATAAAAAACTAAAATCCAGTTTTGACGGTAGGAAATTGCCAAATGAAGCGAATTAAAACAAGATAGTGGAAAACTGATAAAATCGATGAGTTCATCATTGGAATAAAATAAATAAATGAATAGATGAGTTAACTACATCAGAATGAAATTGAAAGCCTTGGTTGCCAGTTGGATGCCAGTGGATCTAAACAGTAGTAATCATGCGAGCTTCGAACTAAAAATGCTGCGTCAGTATCCTATTGCAGGGGTTGGAACATCATAATTTTGTTTAACAATAGCAAATGCACAAAGCGCTTTTACTAATATGCTGGTCACTTTCAATTACTTAGCTAGCAGTGGACTCTCTAAGCGAATTCCGCGCATGAACTGAAGTGTTTAACAATGACGTCAGTTTTTTTTCAGTCCGCAAGCTTTTATTAGCATGAGTGTCAGGATTTTATGGCTTTCCGTTTATGTTTGTTCACCGTCCTCGAGGACGGTTGATGTTGGATGAGTAATTTTCAACGTCCAGTTCAACGTAATCATTAGTGGTATTTTTAAAATAACAATGGCTAGGAACATCTTGATAATTATTTCGCCTGTTTATTACCAGTTCTCATATCGAAATTTGGTACCAATTGAACTTCCAAAAACATACATCTCGAGTTTCCTTCGGCTGTGCTATTATGCGATTGGATCACAACCTTTTAAGTAAATATTTACTCACGACACATCACTCAGGCGAACCGGGGAAAGGCTCCACTAAGCTGCCATAGGAATCCCCCGGTCCCTAGTCGTTTACGTGTGCGGTACAAGCGGTGTGTTTTGCTCCACCCGAAGTCGCCATCTAGACGCCACCTCAATCATCGTCCTGCTTTGTTCAACACTTCCCCCCTCGGCTCGGACAACCTCAATCCAAGCCATCCAGACCATGCCGGCACCAGCAGACAATACCGGCGGTAACAATAACTCTTTCTTCGGGCTTACAATAATCCTAACAGTCATCCTTCAACTTTTTTCTCCCATTCCGGTCGCCGCATCGCGGAGGCGGAATGGAAAGTAATCAATTAGAAGCGGGTGGAGTCATTAGCGAGCAAATCAAATTAGAGCTCACTCGTAAAGCCGGGGCTGGCTACCGCCTCACGGAAGGCAACGACTAACTGCCAAGTCCGATTCAATAGCTTCGCAAGTATATATTGATTTGACTAAGTGGCAGTTTGTCATTATTTGACTTTTAACACGAGTTTAATGAGTTTCTGTTGCTTTTCTTCACGCGCGGTGAGGGCGTGCGTGGATCCGAAGTTAGTTGAACATTCTCACGCTTTCCTTCGGTGCGCGATGTGGGCCAGGAATGGCGTGTTGCCTGTCTACCTTGCCGGCATGCCGGTGCCGGGCAGCGGAAGAAAGACGTCGCTCAACAGCTCGGCAAATGGAACTTTGCAGGTTTCCTCCCTCCAGAGCATGGGTTAGCGTGCAGATGCGAGAAAATGCAGAAATAGATTGTTTATTTCACTGCACATATAGGGAAGAAATGAGTTAGAAGTAAACATCACGTAAATGTCTCGGAACAATAAACAAGCGCAAAAATGCTAGAGTGCCGCTAATCGCGATTACTGTGGATACTTGTGGGCTTTTTTCCCATAAAATTTTCTTTTTCTTACAATTGTAATCGGGTGGAGTGCGCAAGATTTGCCTAGCAAATCTGCAGAAAACTGGAAGTATTCTTTTTTTTTATTGGGCACTATGTTAAACACGATTATTATTTTGGCTTGAGACGCTTGAAAGGCATGAACCCATGCGAAACCTCTATCTAACTCGGTTGTTCATGCCGTATATATGTACAGCCACTTGTTGGTTGCATTATAGCCTTGCAGCGGGGCGCACGGTTGATTGATTAGATCAACGGGGGTTTGCCGTTCCGGGCGGTAACCACGCCAGTATCGATTTGCTGTGGTTAACCGTTCCAGCAACCTGTGGAGCCTGCGAAAGGTACAAACTCTCATCATCTTCGTCGCTGTGTACGATTTGTACAGCTATTGTATTCCTCAATTACCCTAAGCGTCTTTCGAGTCTGACAAGGAGGAATCCACTAGAGATAACGGTACATCTTCAATCGAAGTTGGTCCAATCCGTTTCGCTTTAGAATCAGCTGCTGGCTAAGTTTTTATCTGCCTAGAACACGAAATTATAATGTTAAAAACGGGAGGAACTAGAGAATGTTTGAATAGTCCTAGTTTTGAATAATCTGAAATTCCAGGGTGAATCAAGAACTCTTCCAAAATAGTGGAAGAGAGAGAGAGAGAAGAAATATGTTTTGCAGTTTTTGATGATGCAGAGCACCAGAAAGTCATATCATCTAATAATAGAAGCAATTTCTAGAAAAATTATGACGTGTTGTCGTCAAAAATTGTAACAGTCGGTTAATTTTCGGAAGTGGGACTCGACACTAATGAAAATGTCTATGCTCTGTTACGAAACGAATAGATTAAAGAACTCTTGTTCCACGAATTAGTAACATAGAGCAACAGCTCAAATTGAATAAACATTTGAAAACAACCGATTGGAACACAAGCGTACATATCAATCAAGTCCCGTTTTACGGCCACGCGTCCTCTATCTATTTTCCATTCGCCGTGTAGAGCGAAGTTAAGATAATACCGCCAGACTTTCTGGCTCATTATAAAACGATTCCTTCGAATCGTTCGTTCGCATGAAACCTCACACAAACTCGTTCCATGTTTTGGTACGTGACAATGCGTGTGAAGAACCGAAAATCCACTGCACTCTCTGGCTGGCCAGTGGCGGCTGACAGGAGGTGGAAGGGAAGATTTATCGTGTTGTTTCCTCCGTTGTTGGTCGTCGATTGAAATGTTCGAAAATGTCGTAAAGCCGTCTGGCAGAGAGTGAGTTCCCGCGTTGTTTCCACTTCGCTCGCAGTGTCACTTCGTAATCTACAAGGTGTAAATTGACGGCTGAACTTTTCTCTTCTAGATACACGAAACCTCCTATTCCGAACGATTCGATTATTACCGATTCTGCTTTGCACCGCGGAACGTTAGCAAATTCATCCGTCCAGTCCTGCTGCGGTTGACTGCCGACCAACAACACCATCATCATCATCGTCATCATCATCAAAAAGCCATAAAAGCGTAAGACATTCCCTGAACGGATCGGCTTGACTGGAGTCAAGCCAGACTACAATGCCCCAAAATGGCATAGACAAGGAAGTCGTAACTATTACACACAGTGGTAATCATTTTGCCCAATGGAAGATATTCGCCAGCTCGCTGGCTCGCGTGTTCCGCCAGAATTGACGTACGAATTGTATGTCTTCATCAGCGAGGGTACCATTCTCGCAAATAATAATGACCAATGGATAATGGCAAAAATCATGAATTCGAAGTGGAACGAAGGAAAAATTACAGAAAATAGTCTCGTAGCTTTAATGAACAACAAAAGTTATAATTTGATGTGGTTGTAGATGTCATCAAGAAAATTTATAGTATTTCATGTGTATGAAGTTGATGGATGGATCGAAGAGTTACAAGTAACCACTTATAATGAAGAACATCAAATTGAAAGGTTCATTCACACTGCTAGATGGAAAGGGAACGTTTTTCTGCACATTTTTTCGCCACTGAGTGTAACTAATGAGAGATTACTGTCGCTCGCCTACCACAACTCCCAGAGGACGGTTAGCTTAAAAGATATCAAAACCGTACGCAGGATTTTCGTTCTGGAGGTTTTCTATCCATTACGACACCGTCAGATTAGAGACCCATGCTTTGCCCCAACTTGTACACGATTATGATCGGTATGAATAGAAATATAGTACTAGAATAGTACTGGCTGCTTTGAATCTATCCACAATCAAGGGCCCGTAATTATTGGTTACTCGTTCGAACTTACCGACCCGTCTAATCTCTGGTTTTCGCGAAGCATGGTAAAACCGGATGGACTAAACTCCGGACACCCGAACCAGGACTCAATTCAGTATGTACTGTAATGAGCATTAAACCAATTTGTCTACGGTTGATAGAATAATTTATTCAACGTCTTTTCACTGAGTTACTTACCACCAGTTAACCCCTTGATCTTGATCTTGTGCATGATTTACCGCCGCATTTCCTCATTTTCCTAATCAATTTATTCCAGCCTGGCCAGGCCATAAATCAATTAATCAGTATTCTTAACGATCATTATACCAGCAAGCTTTTCCTGTTCGTTTTTTTTTCTTTACCGCCTCAGGGTCACACTTCTGCAACACATTTTTCCAGGCACCTCTAAGAAAGAGAGAGTAAAAAAAACAGCACAATTATACGTAAATAAATTAACAAGATTCTTTCCATTATAAGTACCAGTAGAAACCCTACCGAGTGTCGCAATAAAGGCCTGGATGGAAGTTGACCATCATCAATTAACTTTCTCCCAGTCATTGCCGCGCTCTGCACTGTGTGCTGCTGTGATGTGACTCAACAACCACGAAACGGGACACACGACATATTGCACAAGTTGACCCTTTGACTCCTTTCTTTTTTATCCGTTGAATGATTTGTTTTCGTTCTCAGCTTGTACAGTCGCTCATCGTTCCGTTCTTCGCTGATAGCCGGTTTGTCGCACAGTTACAAAAGGTAGAAGGATCTATTTTGAATCTCTTTGACTTTTCGCCACAAAATTCGATTTTAACTTAATAATTTAGCGTTTGAAAATGAAACAACATTCTTGTGATAGATTGTTTTAAACACATCTGAGCTAACCAAAACTGAACCATACTACAACCTTGTTAGGTCAGAAAAGCTGCTAAACGCAATTTGATTCACTATTTTGACACCCGTTATCGAACGAGTTTGTTTACAAAACGGTACGATTGTATGACCTAGGCATTGCATTTTTGTCCGGCGCCATCGCATTTGAGAATTCGAGAACAGCATAACCGTGTGCTAATGAGGACAGCAGTGTTTGAGCTGATTACGGTTGAGAAACTGGCGAAGCGTTGCTCTTAAGATTGGCATATTATGAGCTTGAGTTTGATGTTCCTAAGTTGGCATATTATGGTGGAAAAAGTTGATTTGAACTTAGAAAAAGGACCAGGCCCAGAATCTGGGGCAGCGCTGCAAATGGATTTCGACCAGCATTCTAAATTGAATTTCCAGGTTGGACCGAACTAGGATTTGGACTGAGCCTTGAAAATATTCCAGATTTATTTGAAGATTCAATTTTAGTTCAGCTGAGATTAGTATATGATAGATTTTGCTAAAAGTTGGAGGAATTATTCATCTAGGGTTTGAAAAATCCTGATTTTAGTTTCGCCCAGAATATCCTCCGTTTTGTGGAACCCCCTCCTTATTGCAAGAATAACGTATTTTTCAATCAAAACCTCTTGTTCCATTTTCTAACAATTTATATACGTAAGACGTAAGTGTTTCTTTGTTGAAATTTTCAAGAAACGCGAGGGGGTTTTTAGATTTTAAATAATGTTGGCTGCATTTGCCGAAGAATGCAAAAACTAGAAAATTTAATTTTCATATAGAGTTTTAATGCGAATCAACATTTTTAACATTTTAACAAGCTCTTTATTCGTAATGGGATTTAATACCTGCGTTTGATTGGAAACTAGAATTTGACCAAGATTTGAACCGGGCTTTGAATTTAAAATCGGGACTTTTGGCAGAAGCAGGGCTTTTCATTTGTATCTACATTAGCTTTAAATTTGGACCGTAACTCTAGGTTGTTCGGCTAAGCTCTAGATTGAGCGCAATGAAGATGTGAACCAAAGTTTATACTTAAATCGAAATATGATTTGCACCTGAAACGAGATCAACAGTTTTGTCATAGGTTTAGTTAATAATTCGAACTGAAATTTTAGCTCTTCCCAAAAATGAGATTAGGTATAAGAAGACAGCTTAACATTTATTTTGAAACCATAGTTTTAAATCTGGACCAGAATTTAACTAGGATTTGGATCAGCTTGCTATTGTTGAACCAAGATTTGATATCAATCTGGCTGTTGAATTTGTTTCGAGAATCGAATTTCAGCTAGGTTTCTGTTGAATCGAAGCATAAATCTGTACAGAGGTTAGAATTGAGAGTTCGAATTTAAACCTCAATTTGACGAGCAATCTAAATTTGGACTTAAAGAGAGTACGGAATCAAATTTCATCAACTTTTCAACTTTTTATTCTTTTGGTATTTTTTATCGAACATTTGGGTGAAATTTGTTCAATGTGTATTGTTGACACTGTGTAAGTTGCACTCAGCTGCTATGCTACACACCAAAATGTCTCATCATGGTTCAGCGAAATACTTTGCTGAAAGCATATGAGCAAACTGCTTGTTTGCTGATTCACAGCATTTTTTTTTTCAAAATGTTGCTGTAATTCAGTTCCAAAATTTTCATTTTTACTGTACGACAGTATTAAATTAATTAATTTCCTGAAGACCAGTAATCGATTTGATGATCCACGAAAATACAGCAAAACACAAAACAGCAAATGAATGTTTGCTGGAAATCGGCGAGCAAATCGATGTGTCAAAAATTTTCACGTCAAACTATCATTAATAAAATCCGTCAAAGTTCTTACGGGATTACTACTAAGTTACTAATGGTTGATACCATAGCTAAATTACAGTTGGGCTAAATTAACATAAAAGTAGATATAATAAATATACATCTATAGTTCAACAGTATTTTGGTTATGACCCTGTGGGTGCGTAAAAGGAGGTGCCTGAGGGAAACCCGGTTCCCTTGCCCTGACTGGTTAACCAGCAGAATATACTTTGCTTTGTCAAATGTACAGTAAAATTAATTCACTGATTATTCAGTTATTTGCTGAAGTTACAATTAAGTGCTGTCAGTTGGATGAAATTTTGCTTTGCTGGATAAAAAGCAAAGTTTATTTCGCTGGATGAAATGCTGGTCTTACTGGCTCTGCAAAATCCAGTGAATTTTTGCTGCTTTTCAGCACAAAATGAGTGTGTAGTGCAATCGTTGCCAAGATGGAGTCGGAAGAACAGAAGAGGTGCAAAGAAATGCGTACCTACCTTGAAAATCCGAATCTGTCTTATCGTGCAATCAGCAGGAAACTGGGAATGGTTCAATCTACGGTAACTCGCGTTTTAAATCGGTACAACGAGCATTTGACCATCGACCGGAAAGAAAAAAGTGGTCAGAATGGATCTCCGTAGTAAGGCTGTGCGAGATTTCGAATGATTTCGTATAATTTCGCAAAACTCGAAATTTCCCGAAATTTCGCGAAATTTCGGTTTCGCGAAATTGCCGAAGAATCTCGTTGAATTTCGCTAAATTCCGCCTAAAATTTTGCGAAATTAAAGTTCCAATTTCGACGATTACGAAATTTCGCGAAATTTCGGACCAAATTTCCGATGCACATTATTACATTATTTTGGTTTGTGCTCATTGCGACTATAAATTAAATTGAATATATCTCAACAGATATCTGGTATACCAAGTCAGTTATAGAAGAATAAACTCTCAGCCGGTAATTTTTGTTTTTAAAGACAAAAAACCGTAACATCATGCGGGAGGTATTTTTTATTCACGCAGAGCATAAAATTCATGTCATCACTGAAGTCAAATTCGAGGAATATGAAGCCGTCCAAATGCGCTACAAGGTATCTAGTAATTTGTTTGTAGGAATAAATTTTACGCATCTTTTACGTACATCAAAATGTGGTTATTTTTGCAGCCCACAAGGTTAAAGAGGTCACTTTTTGTCTTTCGTTTAGGAGGGCATAGCAATTTCTGTCAAAACTAAAGCTCTGAAGCTCTATCTTACAGGCCAAATGTTCTATGCTACTCGACTTGTAAAAATTTTCAAGCGTTTTTTCGGATTTCTCTGTGTTAGAGGACTCCTCTTCGCACACCGTTGTGTATTTAAATGTGTTTTATCAGATAGTTCATTGCTATCACTAGGCTGACCAGATATCATGCCTTATAGTGTGCAGACAGAGTGATCGATGTGTTAAGCAGAAAAAGTTGTAATTGCCTGAATTTTTAGTATTGTTTCAAAACACTCTGACTTCAAAGTCAGCATAAGTTTCAAAATCGCCAGGTACCTTATCAAAAATATTTTAAACGTGTTATCAAAAGAGTATACTTGATCAATGAATGAATAAAAAGTAAATGGTTCGCTATCGTTGAACACATAATTGAGAAATGTTACTCTTGTTTAGGGGACACACAATTTTACAATGTCAAAAACAAGTTCAGATTATGGCATAGAAGTGATTCTGACTTTGCACTTGACGAATATACAAGGTAGAAGAAAAGAAAGGTTAGAAAGAACGAGAAATAAGAGAACGAGGATGATTTCGAATAACTTGATTGAGTAAAGAGAAAACTATTTGTTTGTTGCATTACAACATTCCATTCTAACTGTTGATTGGTTGAAAGAAAAATAATTTTTGGTTTGTTTCAAAGGGGCCGTTCCCAAACACGTAGTCATATATAGGGAGACGGGGGGTGGCTTATCAAAAGACCACGAAAAATCCCCCCGCGTGCGGGTTAACGAATAGACCACGTAGTCTTTTTTCTGACTTATAATTTATTATTGCCACTAAGTCAAGTCGAAGCTTTCGCAGTTTTTTAATTAATAAATTTATTTGACACGGCCAATTAATAAGTGTCACGGAAAGTTTGAGAGTTGTCAGCAATTAACTGTAATCAAATTCTTGAAACATATTTCAAATTTATCCGAACGAAGAAAATTTTTTTTTGTTTTAAACAGGCTTTGCCTTATATGGCATTTACTTCTTTAGAATAATAGTTCTATTTTGCAATGCGTCGGGATTTATGTTATTTTTCCTGAAAGAATATTTCAATACTCAACGACCGGTAAAAAAATCAACGTTTTGGTCTTAAAAACAATATATAAGACCTGGATGTTCGTGAACTGAAGGAAGAAAGAAAGATGTTTATATTTTGTTCGACATTCAAAAACTTTGTAATTTTTTTCAAGGGAAATACGGCTTTTTCAGTCTTAGGGGTGTATCAAAACGCTACTAGGTTTTATGTCCGACGTTTCGGCCTTTGAACTTGGCCTTCCTAAGGGGATCTACAAGTTTATTAAAAACATTTTAAAAAATAATACATTTTTTTTTCTTCAAAAACTCTGACATTGTTTTTTTCAAAAAACTTACATATAGTTGTACCGTTTTTCGTACAAAGCTTTACGATAGGTTGTCATAGCTGTCTATAGGATCTCTTTCAAAGTACCTATATTGAAACGTTAGAGTTAGTTTGAGCTTTACTGCCGCTCATGGCAAGTCCATCCCAATTGCATTTTTATCAATTTTGAGTTTATTTATGGAATCAATTCCTTTTTATATCTACTTTCGATAAAACAAATATTTTTGAATACTTTGTTCTGAGGAACTATGAAAAAAATAGCAAGTTGGTTTGTCCCATAGCAAAAGTGATCGCTAGTCGGTCCCATTGAAAAAATCTTCGCAATTTAACCCCACAGCCAATAATGATTATGAAAAATGTGATATTTACCAAAACTAATGGTCTTCAGGTTTAGAATTGGATGTACCAAGTGATATTCGATAGGAGGTTTGATTAAATTTTACGCGTTCTACACCGTGTGGCTCTAGCTGATAGTACAATGTTTTCTTCAAGACAAAGTTTCCACCAGTAGCTTCTTTCAGCTGTTGTTTGTTGACAGTGAACGCTTTAGGTGTGTCACTGTATTGTTAGTTGAAGCATTCTTGAGTAAATACTACTTTTCGTATTTTATCCGTATTTTATGTAACGACGTGCTTAAGAATTGTTCAATTATTGTCGTGAATTTCGTTTTGAAGAATTTGTCAGTCATATTAAATACTTCGGTACGCTACTTAGCTGTTTTTTAACGGAGCAAACATTTTCCTAAGCTATAGGTATTCTTTCATATTTGTTTCCACTGCTACGTGAAAGCTGTCCGCCGTCACGAACGTGTGTCCGCTCTCAGGAAAATTTAGAACAAGTTCCTACATCTAAACTGACTTTGAATTTATCAGTATGTAAAAACAAAATCTAATTTTATTTTGAGCGGCGCAGTTGGTAGGTATATTGTGTTATGCTTCTCACAAAAAACTTGTTTAATAAAGCACGAAAGAAGGTCATTTATGAATTGACCAGCGATAGATTCATTCCAAACGCACGGTATAGCACCGCCATCGATTTGCAGTAGTTTGTTTTTCATCACCGGTCGTAGCTGGCTATGGGACTGACTTGCTATCATTCTGGCTACGTACCGTAAAAGTAATCGCATGTGAGTCCCAGTTGTTCTGTTGATGGTATTGATTGAAAAAGCATTTGAGTGCAAAATTTCACCTAAAGCGTTACGATTTTCAATTGCTGTTTTCTCGTCAGCACCAAAACGCAAATGGGACGGACTTGCTATGAGCGGCAGTTTAGAGATTACCTACAAACTTTTACCACATCACAAAGCACGATGCGTTGGTGGATTCAATTTCTTTTTCTCGGGCTTTTTATCGCATCACTCCCCTACGTCCCAGGTTTAAGTAATGCTATCGTCAGGTATCTAAAAGATGATTACCCGTTGATCACTATGGGGCCGTGTCGACTGGTGTGCCCCAAGGTAGTAACTTGGGGCCAATTCTTTTTCTGCTGTTTATTAATGACCTGGCCAAATTGGAGCTGCATGGAAAGTTACGTCTCTTTGCTGACGACACGTCAGTCTTCTATCAAGAAACAGAATGCACTGCTATCCAGCTTCAAACTAATTTGATGTCAATGAATCTATCGAAAACCAAGTATATGCTCATTCACTCGTTCCGCAGAGAACTCCCGGCTCGCGAGCCAATTGAAATCGCCAATCGTGTCATCGAAGAAGTATTTGAATACCCATTTCTCGGCCTAACGCTAGACAATAGAATGAACTGGAAGGCCCATCTTGAGTCTCTCAAGCGAAAGCTAACATCACTCTGTGGTATATTAAGGAAGGTTTCATCATTTTTGCCTTTGGCGACTATGAAAACACTATACTTCTCACTAATCCATTCTCGGCTCCAGTACCTAGTTGCAACGTGGGGACTGGCTTGCAAATCTTCTTTGAGAGAGCTACAGGTGATACAAAACAGAAGCTTGAAAGCCGTGTTCCGGAAACCTCATCTGTATCCCACTCATCTACTATACGAAGATCCCAGGGACTCAACCCTACCAATCCGTGTACCCCAGGAGTATCAAATGTTGATCCACTTGCGAAATAACATCACTTCAACCGTCCTTGTCACAAGAAGAATGCACGAAAACCGCTCAAGCAGACAAACTGGTCACCTGTATTTGCCACGATTCAACACGGAATACGGTCGCAAAAAATGTCGTACATTGGTAGCAAACTGTTTAACGACCTCCCCCCATCATGTAAAAATGCCCCCACAACCTATATCTTCAAGCGTCGTTTGCGAGCTATCATGAAAACGAAAATACCACAGTATCTAGCCCAATTCTGGATTACACCCGAATACCACAAAACACTACTCACCAATGCCTCTGCCGTACGCCGTAACCAGAGCAACGCCATCAACGCGCGAACCACCAGCACCACCCCACAATTGTCGACAAGTATCATCACCAGCTTCAACTTATAGTTAACAACATCGTATCACACTTCCTTAAAAGAGCAGATGCTCACTGGAAGTGCAAACTTGTTCTAGCGATTCAAGTGTAAAAAATATATCGGAAATAAATTAAATTAAAATTAAATTAAAAGGTTTCACTTATTATCAACTAAATATTTTTCTAGATGATTTCTAGATGAGTATACAATTTACCATAACTATAAGCGAAAAATTTATCGTAGATGATCAATTTGCTTAAACAAATTTTATTTATTTTGATACTCAACAACAAATTAAAAATCATTTTGAATATACTCAACAGAAAAGCGTATTTTAAATTACTTTCAGGTAAGGAAATTATTATATTTGTTAAAGACAATGAAATATTATCAATAATTAAACAACCATTATCTGTTTGTTATTTTGGTTTTGAGAAAATGATATTACTGAAAATTCTATTTACAATTTGCGCAATATCTAATAATCAGTTTTCTTGAACCTTCATTTTTTTCATAAATTTTTCATACTTTATTGTACATATATTTGCAGAATAAGATCACAAAACAAAAGACCACGAAAGACCACGGAGGAGAAGGGGGGTATGAAAGGGATCAAAATATGACCACGTAGTTTAGGAATGGTCCCGAATGCATTTTATTATTTTGGGTGTCGCAGAAACTCACAGGGCATATTTTTTTAGGACAAAATTATTTTCTACAACCTTACCAGAGACACTAGTTATGTCAGTCAAACAAACCGATTTAGCTGAAAAAATAATTTTAATCTCCAATTGGACACTCTGTGGGTAATTAAAATATTTTTATAATCGAAACAGTTGGTTTGATTGGCATAGTGCCTTTGGCAAAGTTATAGATAATAATATTGTCCTTCCAAAAATAAACATGTTGTAAATTTTTCTTAAATTTAATTTTTCTTTGATTTCTTCATCGCTTCGGTATTTTTTTTTTGTAATTTTTACACAAAAAAAGATTTTTGAAAAATAAGCTTTTTTATGTTAATTTTAATGTTTCTTTTACATTAAAAAAATCAATTTTTCAGAGTTTTTTTTTATCGGAAAGATAAAATTACTGTCTAAAACTTTTCCAGAGACGTCACACTGATCAAAAAACTTTTGGCTCTGAAAATATTTATAATCACAATAACCCTCCCAAAATAGCATTTTAACTAGCTTCTCAGCCTATAGAAACGTTTATGCAAAGTTTAGGCCAAATCTAAAATGACAAAAAATATTGAAACTGAGACATTTTTTGTGGAACTGCTCAGTTAAAAAGTAATTTTAAGTTATATTAAAAAATGTGCAAAAATATTGAAAACTTCAAAGTTTACAGAATAGTTAACTTAAATTTTATTTTCCTCGATTTGATAAAAATGTCACTTAGTCTAGTCTGACTAAACGGTGTTAAAAAAAATTCAATAACACTGGTCGACAAAAGCGAAAAAAAAGTTGCCCTCCAAAGGTTTTACAGCTTTTCAACCATTCCTGTGAATTTTGCTGCTTTTAGAGAATGCAGAAATGCATCAGAAGGCCGTCGAGGAATTGCTTATCGGATTCGTCGCTTTTACGTTTGCATAGGGAACAACTCTTTGGAAAAGTTATCTTTGCTAGGGACACCAAAACTCACAGGAATGGTTGAAAACTACCTACCATCTCTCATTTTTTCCAGTTCGAGCTCTAGGACAAAACTTGGATTTTGAATGATGAAAGTGCTATGAAAGAAGGATTACTATTTTAAACATAGTTGCATTCAAACCAAAAGAATCAGTTCAGAAGTTCGTTAAATTATTATTTACAAAGACATTTCGAGTTTGACCTTTATATCATTTGTATCTATCGCGCTACTATTACCTGCAATATAATCTGTATAAATGATTGCATCAAGATTTTAGTTTTTAACATTTTTGATTTTCTCGTCATTGTCGGTTTATCGATAACTGAATACCTACGTTACTCTTCGTCGACCAGGTAAGCACCTTGCGATCAGCTGTTGAAGGGTACTTCGTTAGCGTACGCTCCAACGTTACAAATCATTGTAATGCTATGTTTCAGAAACATTTATTTTATTTTTCGAAATTTCGCGAAATTTCGCGAAATTTAGAGACCAATTTCGTTTCGTCTCGAGAACTCGAAATCCACCTTGATTTCGTTTCGACTAATTTGGCGAAATCGAAATTAAGGGTTAATTTCGTTTCGTTTCGTTTCGACACCAGAAAAGCCAGTTTCGCACACCCCTACTCCGTAGAGTGTAAAGGATCACAAGCGGGTAGTTCAAGCTTTTAACCAACTCCCCCTCTTCAATATGCAAAACAGTTTGCGACAATTGTGCATGTAGTTGCTGAATAATATGAGTTTGAAGGTCATTCGAGGTAAAAGCTTATTTCTCCCCGCCGGGAATGGGTTGAGGAATCCGAACAGTTCAGTTGAAGATGTGGCTAAAAAACTGCATTTGAGTAAAATTTTCGTTCAAGATGCGGAAAAACGTGAAAAAACGTTCCAGTCTGTTTTATGATCTATTCAAAATTTAGATTTTAATCTAAAAATTAAATTTAAATTCAACCAAGATTTCAATGTTATTTGAAACTTTGGCTTGAATTTTGTGAAGTACTTAAAGTACGACCGACATTGAGATGTGTACAGGACAACGTTATGTGGATTTAAACTAAGTTTTGGAATATTATTGGGGTTTGAACTATACCGCGATTTTGATTAAAGGCGGTATTAGTATTTGAAATGAAATTTGGTTTTTGATAAGGATTTTTATTATTTCAAATTTGAACTTTGGCTAGGATTCTACTCGAATTGAAGTTTAATTTTTATTTTCATTCTTTGACTCAGTAGATTTCTGAAATTCAGATCAAGATTTGGAATAGTACTGTTTTGACTTTGAATCGGGATTTGAACTTGAGTACTTTTACTAAAAAATGAACAATCACGAACACATAATTTATTATTTATTGGCATTTAATCACAACCAAGGACAAGATTAAAATTTCTATAGTGACTCCAATCTGGATTGTCATTCTAATTTAGGTGAGTATGATTTAGACCTAAGCTTGGATTAGATTTGCACTCGGATCGAGACTGGTATTTCAATAGGGATCTTCGGGATTTTGAGTTCCCTCGGTGCAAAAATAACTGGAGATCAACGAATTGCAAACAGTTGATCAGTAGAATCGTGTAATGCATTCGAAAAGCGGACCGGCCTCGCAACGCTCTTGTTTCGGCATTATCAGAAAACTTCGTCAGGAGGCCGGTAACGGACCAAATGCTCAATATTTTTTATTAGTTCACAATGAATGTATCTTCGTGAGGAATAAATCAGTTTTTCTTCAAGTTCTTCCACCTTTTTTTGACAGCTGTAGGAAAAAAAATTCAAAATTCGCTATGAACTGCACATCAATTATGGCAAAAAGTTCCTGGTAAACCATTTCAATGCGTAAATGTTCCGGTTTCGACGGTTCATAATTTCCTACAAACCTCAACAATAATCCACCAGGAAGGTAGTGGTAGACCGGCCAGAATAGTGGACAAAAAAAGACTTTGCCTTTTTGTCTAGATCATGGTTTGGCTATCAGTCAAGATGTACACTAAAGTCGCCTTTTACGCGGGGGATGCGTTCAAAATTTGTATGGGCCCGCGTTAAAAACGACTTTTTTGAGTTGAAAATACAACAAAGAAAACCGTCCTGAAACGTTGAAACCTCTTTTAAATATGATAGTGGCCAATTTAGAGACCAAAATTCAATATATTAAATTTTGAGTATTTACACCAAAAATTGTGAATTTTTTGAAAACTGATATATGATCTCTCGTGGCCTAAAACGAAAAACGTGATTGAAATGAAGTCGGTATCTTGTACCGTTTTTGAATAATGGAGGAAAGCAACCTGCGTAAAAAAACGCGTAAAAAGCGACGTTACTGTATTCCAGAACGAATGTTTGAACAAAATTTTGATTCCATTTCTTCAAAAACACCATACCGATGAAAGTTATGTGTTTTGGCCAGATTAACTATCATTACATTACGTCAAAAAACAAAAACGTTCCTGAACAACCACTCGACTCCATTTGTACCTCAAATACGCAACCCAACGGGTCTACCTCAGTATCGTTAAATTCCCTTTGGATTTGAAGTTCCTTTGGTGCAAAAATAACTGGAGATCAACGAACTGCAAGCAGTTGATTGGTAGAATCAAAAGATGCATTCGAAAAAATGACGTGAAGGCCGTGCAACGCTCTTGTTCCGGTTTTTCATAAGAAAGCTTCGTTGGGGAGCCGGTAACGGACGGATTTTTTTTCTCGTTTATAACTAATTTAGCCATTTATTCAAGTGGAGGTTGTAGTTCAGACCGAAATATGGACAGCAGGTTGGACTGTCAACCATTGTTTTAAATTTTTACCGAAATCAAGCTTAGATTGGGTCAAGTAATTAGAGTTAAACCAAGATTAGAATTCAACTTGGTAGGTATTCGGATTTATACTGAAATTTGAATTTTGATTTGAAGTTGAATGGAAACATGAATCTGCATCGAGTAACGTATTGAGAGTAAAATTCGAATTTTTCCAATTTTTGACGAGCTGTCAAACCTAAACATTAAGTTGGACCGAGGTTTAAATTTTTGTGATTTGGATCATGCTTTGGATTTCTTCAAGATTTGGATCGTTTGAATATAAATCGAAATTTTTAACTTAAAATATACTGAGTATTCGTGCATTCGGACCTTAAATGGGTTCTCTCATCCAGTAGCTTCATAAAGGTGTTTTATTTTTCTAAATAATTTTCAGTTTGGACACGAGAAAAAAAACAAGAAAAAACACCTTTTTTGTAGTTGACTGAAAAGGAGTCTCCTTTTTATTTCAGGTTGCTTGCTAAACACCCGAGAGACCAAGTTCAAGCAGTGTCGGGTATAACTCACTAAAACTCCTCCAGTCTCTAGCCCATAATACTCCCCGGAACGACCCCCACCATAGCTTCCCTAAAGTAGTATCAAAGCCGCAATATCAGTAGGAAAACTTATTGTGGGTTTGAGCTACCATTTGAACTGGTATTAGGATCTGGAGCATACGTCGTATTTTAAAAGGAAAAACGCTGGTTTGAATTTAGCCTAATTATTTTTTCGAGATTAGTATATTCCTAAATTTTAAATTTGGATTAGAATTTATATTCATATTAATTTAGATACTGATTCCGTATTTAAATTATGACTAGCGATACGAAAAATCGATTTACTGTTTTGTACACGCAAAACTTTTCCTTATTACTTTAGAAGCAATAGCGCAAAATGGCCTTTTAGGTAACAAATCCATTACTTAAAAGGCAATTAAATTCTTCCCCAGTCAAGTAACAACACATACTGTCATATATTTAGCACGTGTTACGGGAGTACGACTATCTAATAATGGTCGTTTCAACCACATGCCAATTTTTTTTCTGTCAAAAAATGCTCCCTTTCCGTCTCAAGTCAAAAAAAAATCACACACAGTCGCATATGTTGCACATGTTAGGCCTCTGCTAGGCTGAATGCCAACGCGAGCGATCGGGTGAGATTTTTGCCGTAGGTACATAAACAGCCGCAAGTAGAGCTGTTCATTAACCTACGGCAAAAATCTCGCCCCATCGCTTGTGTTGGCGTTCAGCTTGGCAGAGGCCTCACAAGTTTCTTCAATCTCCAATTCATCCGGTGTGCGTGTATTAGTTCGCTCGTTGTATGCATACGGAGTAGTGAAAAAAATAAGACAAGAGCTGCCAAGCAGCATTATCCCCGTCATAGAGTATGCAAACGTTGATGACTTCAATGACTTGAAATGCGCCTTAAAATTACATCACGATCCGTAAACTGCGTTAGAGAAAAACAAAAACATTCGCTTTCTTGCAAGGTATCATTGGTTCATGAAAACTCATTTGGACCTGTTTGAAAATACAAAACTTGTGCCCATCCAGAACAGTATTCGCAACTTCGGCAACTCTGATCAGACAGTATTACATATTTCCATTTCAAGTAAACACTGGGGGTCGAAACGAACGTGTTTCTAATTAGACATTTGAGGTTGACGGTTGAGATTCTGATTATGTGTGGATGAAGGGGACAAAAATGAATCAGATCGTTGCATCAATACAAATGCAGCGAGTAAAGTCTTGCCTAACACATACATTGCGGTGCTTGGCTGTATGTTCTCCTGCAGAAACACATACAAGCGTGTGGCCGTCATAATTTTTATTACTTTTTGTTTGTTACTCTTTGTGTATAATGCGCAGTCATAAGACACAAAAAGTAATGAAAAAATTGCCCTAATGGGCCATCCACATACCACGTAGACATATTTTTAACGATTTTGACCCCCCCCCCCCTCCCCCTCCGTGGACAACTGCCCATATAAATTCTAAAAAAAATGTATGGACCGTGGCCATTATCCAAATGCTCCACCCCCCCAAAGCTGTCCACGTGGTATGTGAATGGCCCCTAAAGTAATAAAATGTTCCCCGTTTACGCTGGGTGTACAGCTGGACCAGATACCATTTTTTAGTCCGCTATTTGATCGAATATCTGTGGCTCCGCTGAATATCGTCTAGAGATTTGATAGCACAGATTATATTCGTTTAAAAAATTAATACAAATCTAATCATGAAAACTATTTTTATTCAACTTGACCGAAGCACAATACTACTCACTAGTATAATGAATTTGTTGTATGCAACAAAATTCACACTTCATACGATTATCATTTTACGATCGGCCAACACTCGCTAATGCTTCCACCATTTATTCACGATTCGCGGTCGGTGCTTTGAAATTAAATTACCAACTTAGATAGGCGCAGCAATTAGTACGAACGTAATTTAATTAATGCCACCGTGTTTTGGCAGGTCTTTGTCGGCCACAGTTTGTTGTTAGTAGTTTCTTCGGTATCAGTTTGGGACTCGTTCGCAGGGTAATTTTTCAATTGCGACACGGAACTTAGGTTTGATAATTTTGAGGGGGAGGAGGAGGAAGCGTGGAAACGATGTGTCATTTGCTGACAATCGTAAAGTTACGCTTCGTCGCCGTTCAGAAAATTAGTTCCATTCCCAGCTGACAGTCGATGCGTGTCGGTCGATGCTTTTACCACATTTGCCCTCATGTTTGTCTTCCCATCAATCGCAACCCTGGGATAGCCTTTCGGGTGGGACGAATTGTTTAGTTTTTCCATTACGGGCATTGGGTTATTTGAATGATTTTTTGGTGATTGCCTAAAATAATACTAATTAAACGTTTCAATGTGAAAGCTCTTTCTCATTGAATATTAGTTTTGAAAACCAGTTAAGAAGCTGTTATTTTCTTTTTAATTCAAATTGGTTTACTATCCAATTTTTCAACGCCCCAGTTTCACCTGGCGGAGTCAGAGGCGGATAGTACACTCGAATGAAACATGAGAGTCATTAAATATTTCAAACCTTTGCACGGCATGCCGCATAACTAACGCGTTACGAAAGGCACCAGAACTGCGTTAAGGGGAGCTGGAAGGTGCGGCGATAAAGGTTTCGATTTTCGGTCCCATTGAAACGTGACTAAATAAGCGGCATTCATGAGCACACTGATGGGGAGCCCACAGGGAGATTTTAATCGGATTGCGAGGCTTAACGGGGAAGATTTATAATGGCGAACCATCGATTTCAGCTGATTGTGTTGTATAAAAGTGACTGCTGTCGAATAAACATGATTATTCTAATTTATATTATTTTCTGTTTATTACAGATTGTATCGCACTCTGTGAAATCCAGTTCATCGGGTAGGTAATCGATAACTTCTTTTATGAGTATTTCAAACTATCCAAGCTGTCACATTGAGATAAACGTCTAAATTTGTATTCATGGGCATCCGATTACAAGCGTTTCCCACCATTATTAGGTGAATAATTTCTGCATTTAACTTTTCGTAGACACCATTTGGGCACCGAAGCATATTCATTTGTTTGTCCATCACCAGCTATTACACTCGACCGGAAGGCCCATACCTAATTTGTCCTGCCAGGGTCACACGGTTTGTGTTTGGATGATGAAGCACACAATCAGCGGCCTTTCGAGGAATTTATCCCATGCGATCCATTGTGGAATAGCACCACAGGTGAACACACCTTCGTATTTTACACATTTTATAATTTCTCCGTTTCACTTGCATAAAACACCCAAGTCGAACTGATGCGGCTTGGATCCGTATGTCGGTGGCAGAAAAGATGGATCTGTCGACCCTTTTCAACAACTTGGAAAATATTTGTTCCGGGTACTTTGCCTGCCAGCTTTGGGTGAGTTTCAATTAAAAACACGCAATCTAAACATTCGAGCCACTCCATCCTCTCCGACTCAAAGTCAAAAAGCCGGCAAATGTTTGCGGATCCCCAATTTCATAACCTCTCGAGAGGTGGTCGGGATCACGCCCTACGTCCCCGGAATGAATTGAGCGGTGAATAAACAGGAGAAATGTTTTAATTCCGGTTATCAACTCCCCTTTCAAGAGAGTTGATTTTTTAAGTTGACGTCGTCTGCAGCAACAATTCGGCCGGTTTACGCTGGCGTGTGTGATGATTTCTTTATGATGAGGTGAACATAAAAAGACATCACTTTAAAGAGTCAATTTATTTTATGTTCCTACTTTAGACGAGTGCTGGCGAAAAGGCCTGCACGAGTAAAATAGAGCCGAATCAAATTGATTGACATAGAAAACAAACAGATTTCGGGCTTTCCCCCCTTGTGTGTTGGTCTTTTTTGGAGTGTACGAATTCCATGGACCGGTCAAACAACAGTTCTTTTGGAGCTTCAAGAGTGTAAGATTGATCAGAATGTTGACCGGTGGGGGAACATGCGGGTGGCACATGAGACAAGATATTTACCTCGATGGGGTGGTCTAACAAAAGAGACAAGCAAGTTAAACTGATATTCTCATGATACTTTTGGGCTGACGTCACAGAAAAAAAAAATCGAATTTTTGGGAAAATCTCCTATTTAGTTGAACGCTAATTGTCATTTTCTATTTTGTTCTCTCAATAAGAAAGTAATTCGCTAATAAAATAGCGAGATCTATGGTCAAAGTTTGATAATTTTGGAATTGACAAATTACGAAAAGGAATTTCACGTAAGAGCTAAGAAGCGTTAGCTTGTGGAAAGAGATTTTTGGAATTATCCTCCTTTTATAATGATAACTGCATTTCAATTTCAATTTCAAATATTTTTTTTTCACTTACTATAGCAAAACACACCATTTCATTTATTCATCAGGGTTCATGACATGTGAAGCCAGATTGGTTGTTTGTTGATTTGCAAAAACTTAATTGCTCTTCTCTATTACTGACCGATTCCAATTAACATAGGAAAACGACTTTATTAGACCATTTTTGAACTGGTTTGATCTCCCTGATTTTATGCTGACATAAATCAGACTATGATATTATCTCCTGCGACGAGTGTCTTTTTATGATACAAATATTTCTTGCTCGATTGGTATAGTGTATTCGCAGAAGCAATTATTATCTACAATACCCGCCATTAATTTAGAATCGCTACACTGAGTATTGCAACAAAGCAAAGCAAAGCCTTGGTGTTACATTCCGATTCGGAACTCGACCTTCTGTTTATTAAACACAGTATTGCAACACTCAGTTTCAATATAACAGCGTCTCCTAGAATATTTGCCATCACTTAGAAAAGGCAGATTTCTCATGTTTCTGAAAGCCTGGACAGTTACAGTCACCAGCAAATTTGTTCAGAAGATCAAAGGCTTCTGAATAGTTGGCAGTCCTGTGCGAAATTCTAGCGGAACAAAATTCGTCTTATTTTGACCTTTATTTATTTTGCGATTCCCACCTTCTAGAAAGTTGCGGTCTTCATCAAATTCGTTCAAGAGGCCAAGGGCTTCTGGATTGTGGGTAGTTCAGTGCTGGACAGGGTTCTTTTGACCGTTTTACCTTACCTATGAGCAGTTTAAAGTATCGAGACGTATTAAATTGAGTTCACCACGTTTCGAGGGATAGTCCTTAAATAGGATGTAAAAATATTCCCAAACGAACTGTTCATAAATCAAAAACCCTCGATTTCCTAAACAACTTTGCTGAAGAATGCAACTCTCTAAGCGATTGAATTCGCTAGATAAAGTAAGTGGAAAATACTGAAATTTTCAGGCACACTAGCACAACCTTGTGGTACTTCCAAACTAAACAAATAGCCAACCAGAAGCCTCTTCCGAACAACTTCTCTGAACACCGCAGCTTTTAAGTGGTTGGGTTTACGAGATGAAGTTAGTTCGAAATACTCAAAATTGCATGCACACTAGCTTCACGTTGCGGCTGAAATTCATATCAAAATTCAAAGAACAAACGCAAATATAATCCAACACAGTTTTAAAATCTTTTACAAAATAGCTAAACTTGGCAAAACTCGACATCGCTGAATATATCAAAAAAAATGCTCTCGCATCAATACCTGACACGAACCGTCATCGGGGTAACGAGAAAAAGAGTAGAAAACATTCCGGCTTGATAAATTTAACGAATTTTTAACACCAAAATTACTGAAAAATCACTAATTATCGGAGCGATTGAAAAGCACGTTGTAGCCGACTAATACTGTGCTGCCAGTCGTTTGGTTTATTTCGTACAAACAAAATGATTTCTAGATAAATTGAAACAAAATTTAAGAGGTTGTTTATAAGACATGACCGAAAAGCTAACATTGAATTACGACTGCCTGTCTTATGTCAACGTGTTTCTTGCTAAATACTAAATTTCTGTGCGCTAGCTTTTATACGTGACTACTGAGAACAAAACTTCCGGTAGGAGTGTCGAAAAAGCGAAACAAAAAATCGTAAACTAGAGAATGGCAGAAGAAATAAAACCTTTTTTAAAGCTGCACCGGCCGCAGTTGAGAAATGAATACAAGTAAAGCAAGAACTCAATTACGCCTTTTTTGCGTAGTTGTTATCGCGGTCATCAAGGCTTGGGCGAGTGACATTAGTAATTTACCATCATTTTGTATTGCCATTAAACGATGGCACTGTGCTGGGGGGAAAGACCATGATTTAGCTCTGATTGGTCGCAACATGCATTCAACAAGGCTGTACATTTTTCAATAGCACAATAGTTCGCATCATAGAATCTAAATTTTCGACATTTTGGTCGACGCATAGCTTATTTCAGGGTGGCCACTCTACCGGGAAAAGCGGGAAATAGCCGGGAATTTCAAATCACCGGGAAAACCGGGAAATTAGGCTTCACGCCGGGAAAATCAAGATCCTGCATGCCTGCGGTGAAAACCTGTATTTTTTTTGCATGATGACCTAATTGGCATGATTCTGCCAGATATAGAAATGCTGGTTGTTGACTTCAGCCAGAGTCAGCAGCGGCTTCGTAGTTCTCGTAGCGTTGAATAAAATCAAGCTTGATCGGAGGAATAAACATATTTTGCTGTTCCGTAACATATTTTGTCAGGAAAATAGTCGTACGTTCTCATCTTGCATATCCAACCCCCTTCTTATGTGAACAAGGACTGCTCAGGTTTGAACCACATGGAAGAAACTTTGATTGCCCAAAACATCGTATACGACACTATCAGCGTCGCGGAAGGCGCAATGAAAGTTCTTGTGAATAGTGTTCAACATTGGAGTCCGACCAGAAATCAGATAGGACCGGAAACTTCAAAGCTCGATTTCATATCGTACCAAACCGGAACGGACCTACCCGGATTCTACTTCTGAGGTCGGAAAAAGTCCGGCAGAAAAAAAAACCTTGGTTTTCAATATGATTTTAATCACAAGCAGGACATTTATATTGTATGTGTTTTGATTTGCATTTTAATGAAAGAGCATTATTATTGCACTTCAAGTGACATATTTTAAAGAGAATATATATCAAAAATTTCCACAAACTCTATACGTCTTCCGCTTTTTTTTTTTTTTACAGAATTAAAATAAGTAATTTTTTTATTCTGTGTTCGTCCTATTGACTATTGTATTGCCACCTTGAAAAACTGTTTGTAAAAGATTCCTCAATTTTTTTTCTATATCAAAACCAAACGTTAGCTACGCAAAAAGAAGGAAAATTATTTTAGAGCCTTTAAATTAAAATGTCATGTCAGATCTCTAGAAAAAAGTATTTTTTTTAAATCGTAAATGTGGTATTTTTCCCTAAAAATTTGAAACGAAACGATTTCCATTTATATTTCACAATGGAACATATCAATTTGTCTGCATTTCAATGCAAAATAAATGAAAAAACATGAGCATTTTTTGATTTGAAAAAATTTTCAAGACGATTTTGTTAGTATGTGTTGTATACTGTTTTGAAAAAGGAGCTCATATTTATCAAATTCCTGAAAAACTGTCATGATTTTGTTCAGAAATACATCCAAATCGCGTTTTATACAGTTTTGCTGTGATTTTTCACTGGTTTTTCTTTTGTGGGTTTCGGAATTTCCATGGTTTGTCATGCAAATTACCAGGAAAAGTCTCTGATTGATATAAAGTGTCAAATTTTGCATGAGAACTTTTATCGAGAAAAAATAACTTCTAAGCCTAAACGCAAAACGAAGTTCGATGGTTGAATTTATTGACACCCTTATTCAGAAGCATTGTAAGCTCAAGAGCAGGTTGACAGAGAGTAAAAGCAGAAGGAATCAAGAAAGCACGAGAAGGCGAAGATTGTCAACGACTTGGAGATAAAAAGGGTGAAAATTGTGCAAGAGGTCTCTATGAAGATACTTGCTAAAGTCGCAAACAGCTAAAAGCGAAGAAGGAGAAATATTTTTCATTGTTCCATGTCACTATTTTTGCAAGGACATAAATAAACATGTGAAAATTGATTATTATCTGATAGTTTTTTTTTAAATTAAACACCGGGAAATTTTAATTAATATCATCGGGAAAACCGGGAAATCGAAAATCCCCCTCCCCCTGTTATTTTCCAATCGATTGCTTTAAGAATGAGGCAAATCCGTTGGAAAACGATTGAGTTTTGTGCATTTGAAAGTGGATAACTTTCGTGACGCTCTCGATGTTTTCGATTTTTCAATTTGTATCCCTATATGTATATGTTGTCGTAAGACGTAATACTACGTCAATATAAAAATACTTATTTTGCAGTAGAAGGTGTGGTTCTAGCTATTCTATTTTCTATATTTCTTGCAATTTTTGTTTGATTTTTAGATAATATTTAGACTTTGAAGGGGGCTTATTTCAATAGTGTGCAGGCTAGAAATATACGTATCATGGTGAAACATCAAGAATCTTTTGAGAAAACTTCGAATATAAATTTCAATTTTTCATATATTTAACACTTGAATAGTTTCTTTGCAAAAGCTAATGTCCGCCTCTTTTTAAATTCATTTCACTGTGTGTCATCCCGGCTCTGTAATTACTAATATTTGGAAGTATTTAAACGTTTTTGACGTACAACTACGTCTCTCAGGATGTTCAATTACATAGGGGTGTAAGATGAAAATCTAAAAATGAAAGAGGGAAAAAATATGTCCAATTTTATATGCTAATCGGTAAGTTTTCAAAGAATTTTCTTTGTTATTCCAGGAATCGATTGGAAAATTATCTATGCATCCGCCCAAATACAGAAAATTGTAATATGATTTTTCAAACTATTGTACTATTGAAAATTGTCAAGCCTTGTTAAAACGACACTATTGCACTATTTGGGATATACAAGAGCCTGCTTCTGAATAAACCAATCATGCTGCGAGCTTGGCTACTTCCCTTCAATGTGGTAGTTAGCCAAAGTCATCTCAATTCTCAAACCCGGCAAAAATCCTTTTATTCCTAAGAGCTAAGGCCCCATCAGTTCACTCCAAGCTGCTTCATCTCAAATCAATCATGCTGGGAGCTTGGCTACTTCCCTTTAATGTGGAAGTTAGCAATATCATCTCAGTACTCGAATCCAGGAAATATCCTTCTATTCTTAAGAACTAACGCCCCATTAGTTTACTCTCTACCCTCTGCAAACCGTTTGAAAAGTCGATCCAAAGCAATCTGCTTCTATTCACAGATGAGATTGGTGCCCTCTCTGAAGAACAGGTTGGCAAGGGCCGGTCTACCATCAGCAGAACAACTCAGTGTCTAAAACGACAGCAATAGCACTTTTGACCATTGAAAAGGTTTTTGACAATTTGTGGAACGTACAAGCTGTATCGACACAATTTTCCTATGTATCTGATTGAAATCATCGAAAACTATCACTCGGACAAAGCTTTTCGAGTTTGCTTGCAAAATGTTTGCTCAAAGCAACACAAAATTGACGCAGGAGTACCCCAAGGTAGCATGTTGGGTCCACTTCTGTACAACATTTACAGCTCGAACATCAAACTTCCTCCGTGATTACTATACTAGCTGCAATGTGATCAATGCGGGTAAGGCCCAGGTCATTCTTTTTCTATATCCGAGATCGCCCAGATTGCATGATACTCGGTAGTTCCCTCATAGAGTGGTCCAACGTGGTGAGTTATTTAGGCTCACCCTGGACAATCATCTGATCTTTAGATCACGTGTGGATAAGACTGTGGACAAACTTAGTGTTGTCATCAGTCATCGGATGGCTGTCTACACACAAATTGACCACCCCACGTTGGAGTACGCTGCCCCGGTATAAAAGGGCTGTAGCGCGGTAAAGCGAGGTGCACGAGCTCGCAAACCTGAACACCTTTGAAGTCAAATTCGTCCACAACTGCGCCAAATCTGTAGGAAGGTGCTCCACTTCCGAGCACGCGATTTTCCACGAGCTGTAGATTCAAGGTTGTACATAGTAGGTTAGGGACATAGATTGGCTTTCAAAATTTCAATTTAAGAACAATATGGCTGACATTGAATTGAACTTTTAGTTTTAAAACCTAAATCAATCCACCTAGCGGTCAGACCCAGCCTTTCTCATTCAATTTTTTATTTGTAAAAATAGATTTACATGAACGCTTCAATCCAATAAATGTATATTCACACTTGAGGTTCTAAAATATTGATGTTGTAATTTTTACATATAAAAATGCGGACAAGTCTGTCTGTCTGTCTGATCCATATAGGCCCGAAAACTACCGAACCGATCGACGTGAAAATTTGTATGTAGGGGTTTTTGGTGCCGAAAAAGGTTCCTATGATAGTTTGAGACCTCTCCCTCTTCTGGAAGGGAGGGGTCCCATACAAATGAAACATAAATTTCTGCACAACTCAAGAACAAACCAAGCAGATGGAACCGAATTTGGCATGTGGATGTTTTAAGGGGTAACTAATATGTCCATAATAGTTGGATGGAACACAAACTTGTGCACATCTCGAGAACTAATCAACCAAATGGAACAAAATTTGGCAGGTAAATGTTTTTAGTGGTAACAAATATGTACATAATGGTTTGAAACCCGACTCCCTCTTCTATAAGGGAGGGATCCCATGAAAATGAAACACAAATTTCGCACAGCTCAAGAACCAATCAAGAAAATACAACCAAATTTGGTATGTGAATGTTTTTAAAGGTAACAAATATGTCCATAATGGTTTGACGCCCCTCCCTCTTCTGGAAATACATGTTTCTTCACAAATTTCTGCACATCTCACGAACTAATCAACTAAATGGAACCATATTGGCAGCTGAATGTTTTTAGTGGTAACAAATATGTTCCATAATCGACCTCAGACAACATTTTGGATTGTAAGATGGCAACTTCCGGTTTCTGGAAAACAGCCGAAAATGGCAGATTTCCACCCAATATAATAATATCCGGATCTAAAATAATACACAGTTACCGGTTTCTGAAAACAGCAGAAAATGACCAAATACCACCCAATATGAGTTTTTCTTTAACCAGTAAGCCGTTCAAAATCCAGAAATTGTCTCCAAATGCCATTATGAAATCCATAATGGCGATTCCGGTGTCGGAAAAACAGCGGCAAATGACCAAATACCACCCAATATGGGTGTTTCCGGAACCGTAATGATGCACTGGAGCCACAAATCGACTTCAGACAACATTTTGAATTGTAAGATGGCAACTTCCGGTTTCTGGAAAACAGCCTGAAATGGACGATTCCCATTAAATATTAGTATTTCTGGAACCAGAAAGATGCACAGAAGCTAAAAAATGATCACAGACACAATCTTGAATTTTAAGATGGTGACTTCCGGTGTCTGGCAAACAGTCGGAAATGACCAAATACCCTTCGGAATTACGCCCAGATGACAGAAATTGATTTCACAGGCAATTTTAAAGTCCAGAATGACGACTTTCGGCTTCTGAAAAACAGTCCAAAGTCACCAAATATCACCCAATATGAGTTTTTCTTTAACCAGTATCCTAAATACCATTTTGAAATCCAAGATGGCGACTACCGGTTTGTGAAAAACAGCCTAAAATAAACAAATACTATCCAATATGAGTATCTCTGGAACCAGAATGATGCAAGGAGCTAACAATTGACCTCAGGCACCATTTTGAATTGCTTAATGGCAATTTATAGGCAACAGTCGGAAATGACCGAATAATACTCAATATGGATATTTCCGTAAACGTGATGATGCATAGAAACCAAACATTGACCCTGGACACTATTTTGAATTTGAAGACGACCACTTTTAGTTTCTGGAAAACAACCAAAAATACCTCCCAATATGGGTATTTCCGGTGTCAGATTGATGCCAGAAAGTCTGCTGATAATGACAGAATACCACCCAATATGAATATATTCAGAATTAGGGCGATGTACAGAAGCCCAAAGGCGAGGATGTTGTCATTTCGATAAAACCAATCATTTCAAACGATTTGTTATTTGACTTTGATCATATCCTATGGCCGATTCGTCGTGCATTTGCAGACTTCAAACAAACCGCAAGGAATTGATGAACTTGGAACGTTCAAATAGTACGACACCACATTTAAATTATGTTGAGGCCACATATATCGATCAAAGCAGGTATAGTTTTAAATAGTCTTTGAATTTCTCTTCTTTCCATAACTTTTGAGCCACATATCAAATTGTTATGAAGTTTGTTATTTGTAAGTTGAGAGATGACTCGTTCGTATGACAGTTATGTTTAAATAAGTCATGTAATCTTCGAGACAATAGACTTTCGTTGTTTTATTAACAATTTAATACATAACGATTGCTTAAGTTCGATTATAATGAAATGAAATGGGAACGTGTAAGGCAGCCAAACTTTGAAACCACGTGTTCAATCATAATTCATCAGTTAACCCTTAACTAGCCCGCTCATCTGATAATAATAATCAAATCGGTTGTGTAGTTTCTGAGATAATGAAGTTTCGTGATTTTCACAAGTCGGCACATTACAAATGAAGTTACAGTTCGATTACAGTAAAATTCAATAGGGTCTTCTGAGGCAGCTAGACCATTCATTTGACACTAATTTTGTGGAAATCGGGTTGGCCATCTCTGTGAAAAGTGAATGAGTCCAAGTAGTCTTCGGAATATGTTCCTTTGCATAGCTGGATTTCACATTTTTAAACATAACAGGCAAAGTAATAGTCCGATTGCAAAACAAATCAATAGGGTCTCATGGGGCAATTAGACCTTCCATTTGACACTGATTTTATGAAAATCGGTACAACAATCTCTGAGAAACATGAGTGAGATTAAACAGTCTTCAGAACACGTTTCTTTTCATAACTTTTGAACCACAAGTTCAATCTTTATGAAATTCAAAAGTTAAGGGTTTTCTAGGAAGCCCGTTCTTTTGAGACCAATTTTGTTCAAATCAGCTGTGTAGCTTCTGAGATATTGATGTTTCATGATTTTCACATTTTTAAACATAACCTCTAAACTAAAAATCCGATTACAATAAAATTCAATAGGGTCTTATGGGGCAACAAGACCTTTCATTTGCAATTAATTTCATGAAAATCGGTCCAGCCATCTCTGAGAAAAGTGAGTGAGAATAAAAATCTGCACATACACACACACATACACACACACACACACACATACAGAAAATGCTCAGCTCGTCGAGCTGAGTCGAGTGATACATGCCATTCGGCCCTTTGGAGCACTTTTATACTTTCGGTTTTGCAAGTGATTGCTATACCTTTCTAGAAGAAAGGCAAAAATCAAAAACCAATAAGTTAACTGAAGATGAAATGCTCTTCAGGCAAAACACTTTGTAAATCATTTACTTAAAATCAGTTAAAATCAAAACATCATCAGAAATAATTGAAATTGTATAAAAAAAAAGTCAAATCAATTATTTTACTAGTGAATGGCTACTAGGACGGCCGCGAGTAGCAGCAATAGCTGCAGCGTATAACAGCAGCGGTAGCGGATATTGGTAGCAGCATCAGCTGTCTTTGTGCGGTAACGGCAGCATCGGCGGTAGGTGCATTGGCCAGCACTTTCTCCAGTGAAAAACTCTGCCGTATGTTGGCAACGCAAATGCTTTTGGGATGCTGCTTTCCACTGTGTTATTAAAAGAATGTCTTATTCTCGCTATCGGGGAGACAAAAAATTGTTCCTTACAGGACAAATTAAATACTTAATTGAAGAGGTAATATTTTCTGGTTCATTCATCATACTTGTTGGAATGTTGGAACGCCTCAACAAAGACGGTTGCAAATTTTACATCATCTTCACGTCTCTGTACGACCTGCATTTTTTTTCCTTTAACCATATGCAACACCCAACAGTGCGTAACTGAGTGCGGCATCTTCTGTTACCTACACTCATACTAAACGATAACGCATAATCAAGCCTTGAAAATTGCCAGGCCTTTAATTGAAAAACAGTTGTACTATTGAAATTGGTCCATCCTTGTTGCAACGCAAATTTCGATTGATCTGATTGGTCGCTTAATGATTGCTTCTCCTAATACGGTCGACAGATTTATAAACATAATATACCGAGAATGTACTATTTGAAGTATATAAAAACCTGGTTCTGCTGAAACCAATCATTTCACTAGTGGATGCCTATGAACGGTCCTAGTTAAATTGCAGTGAATAGCAACAGTATTAGCGAGTACCAGCAGCGGCACTTTCTTTAGTAAAAAGTTGCCTTTTTGCAGTAGCGGTAGCATCAGCGGTAGGTGCATTGGCCTATACTGAAAAGTGAGAAGCTCTGCAGTATTTTGGCAACACAGAAACGCAAACAAAGCCTGGCGGCTGTCAAATATTCAGCGTGAAAGTAGCTTTGCACTGTGCTGTCATAAGAATTCCTTATTCCCGTAAATAAACGTTAATCGATCCCAGATGCTAATTTGAAACTTTTCAGCATCATCACAAAATTTTTAGGGCTATTTTATTGGTGCTGGATAAAAGTTATTGTTTTTGATAACTATCGAACGCAACAACGCAAATAATGTAACAAACAATCTTGTGTAGTGCTACGTCAACCTTGCGGACGGGGCTTTGCGTACAAAATGGTGTCTAACATCGATAGTCGGTCTCTGGATATCATTCCGATTACGAAAATGTCCATGTTTCAGGGTATATGTTCGATTTTTAGAGATTTCTAGAAAAATGATTCGTTTTGACTTATCGAACGTCTATTTTTATATCGTTTCCAAAAAGCGGAAGTCGCCATCCAACTGAGGACCTGAAAATATCTATTGCGTGATTTTTTTTCACAGAGATTTCAGAAAAATTCTTAAGAGCCCTGAATAATGTTTGGATTCTCGAGTAAAATAGGCAACCAAACTTCATATTAGCAATAAAATTAAAAAATCCTAAACTCAAAACAGGAAAACATAGCCTCCGCAATCGAATCAGTAAATCGAAACTCATTTTACAGAAATCATGATCTATAAATTATAGCACAAAATCTAGAAGTTTGATAAACAAATATGAATCCAAAAGTTACATATTTTCTATGCTGAAAAAAATATATTATAAATATTCAACTCCTGGTTCGTTACAGATTGGAGAACGAATCGACTGAATACAACATTAGATAACATTGAACAACAATGAATAATCAGAAATCGGAAATTAGCTGTCGCTTGTAAGGTAACTAGAGAACCAGAAACTCATAATCAAAACTAAAGGAATGCTGACTCCAAATTTTAAACGTAGTTAAGTTGGGAAACTTTAAATCCGTAACCAAATCAGCGCAAAATTCCGAGACTCAAATATAGATATTATGCGCTGACATTGTGGCTGTGCCGAGTTTTATATTCAAATCAGAGGTAAATTTAATCGTGCAAAGCCAGTTGAACTTATTTATAAAACAGTCATTCGAGAAACGAAATATTCGAAAATATGATAACCTTATCGTTGGGTCCAACATTTGACTGTCAATAATCTTTGCATAATGATCTTGTGAGTTCATCACAACGATTGAATCTTCAAGAAAAAAACCCAACCTGAGGTAATATTTATTTTCGAAATACAATTCAGGATAACTTATATCCCAATAAACAGAAGCTAATTTGCTATCTCGGAACTCACGTAGTGTGTGCTCGCCTAATGAACACTCATGCAAAAACCGGTTCAAAAACGAGTTCTCTGCACAAAATTTATTGGTTTCTGGTATTATAATATCTGTACCCTTAAAGTAGGGAGAAATATTGTTAATTATAAATATATAATTACCATAAACCAGTACACCAGAATGCAGAGAAGTGCACATGTATACTGGATTGAATTGAAGGATAAACTATTCCGTAAGTGCATCGACATTACGAGCAAAAACCCGGTTAGTTGTGGAGACTACAAACATCCATAGCGGGGCTAGAAACGAAAGAGCAAAGAGTATACACGCGGCCGGCCCTGCTGCTGCGGCGATGTGCGGACAAACAATTGACTCTAATTTAGGTTGAATTTATTTGTCATCAAAGTCGAAAGTGTTAAACCGTATATGCATACGTCTATGTCGGTCGGTCGGTCCTGTACGTATGGCTAAGTACAAACGTACACACCGATACAATGACCACAAGCTGTCACTACAAATCCTCCAGCTTCTCCCGAAGTTTCTCCCTGTGGGCAGACCACCGCCCCCGCAAACGATGACAACGACCAACGACGATGTGCGAGGGAGGACGACGGATTCAATCACTATAACTGGCAGTGTGGCTTGACTGGACATGGCAACATATTGTGAGATGCGAACTTCATCGGCGAGACTTACGGGAAATCTCCAGCATGTGGTAGGGTGGATTTTTTAAACCATCGAATCCGCTTATGTTGGAAATAGAGAAGTTGTGTAAATTGATCCACAGATTAAGAATTTCTGAGCCTTTCGGAACCAAAACTAACGCAAAAATACCCCCTGTATGCCGTTGGTAATAGGAACTAATAGTAAAATAACAGTCGGAACGGGGACAACCCCATGCGTTACTGTACTGACAGCCTTTGGCATTAGCCATGAGCAGATTCTTGTTTGACTTTCTACACAGCAATCCTAGAGGTACGTACGATGACGATGGAAAGAAATTGTTCCATTCCGAGGACTATGGATCGGATCTGCTCTGTGTACTTTAGAATTTGTGGAACGTTGGTAAACACCATACTGACCATAACTCACATAAAGTGTATGATTTATTCCTCGCTTCCCGAGAGCGAAACTAGCTCCAGGGGCTGGGCACACGAGTGTTTATATGTAAATAGCGTGGAACAAATATAGTGTTGCATAAGTCACTTAGACGTTCTGGCCTGGTTTGGTTTATGCTGCCCAGCGGATCGTATTTTGTGTCATACTATTACCCCGGAGCTGGTCTCCCAATCAGGCGGGGGAATGGGTGATTTAATTGCTGCAACATAAATTTCTAATTGAGTTTCTTGTTCGTTTTTGTCCTGCAGCCCATATTTGCCCCGTCTACCGTTATTAAAAGCTATCGAATTACTAATGACCAATCCGATTTATCATCACCAAGAGCCTCGGCCTCGAATGAGGTGGCCTGTTTTGCATGCTTTTGTGTAAATATAGGTACGTATAGACAGAAAATATCAGAAAATATCGTCTCGATGCTGACGTCCTTGGACTGCTTGGCATGCCTCCCGATGCGATGCTGACAAAGAGAAAAGAATGCCCAAGGACTTGCATTGCCGGCTCCCCAACCCAGAACGAAGCTACGAAAGCTGATTACGAGATGCAGATAGATCACGGAAAGTGGAACGATTGCCGAGGCCGCAGCCCGTGAAAGATACAAGGAAGGCTGGAACTTGCGAGGAGCCGCGTTGCTGTATGTGTGTCCGTCATTCCGATCGAACTTTCGTGTAATTGTTGCTAGCAAGCAAACTGGTGCCAGCTGTGCTCTCAGAGTACTACTGTTGTATTACTTTACTCTAGTACCTGCAGCTTGCTTGTGAAAGTCAAATTAATCGATTCGCTTGTCGTGGAAATTGCTTTCGACAGTTTGCTTCCTGATCGAAGAATATGAGTTGGCTTGGGTACGTAAATTGGCTAGAAAGTTGATTGTAGTAATAATTGGTTTGTGTCGGTTTCCGTTCAATAGGATTGGCAATAGAATTTCTAGCTTACGGTTGGGGAAAGCTGATGCTATGGAAATAATACCAATAGAAGTTGTATTGCATTCAAACAAGATGAATGCACAAAACATGTTCTATAGAAACAAGCAAAGCTAATTAGATTTTTTGTGACGTTTTCATTAACATCAGTTTGTTTTCGTACCAGAATAGTTATTGGAAGGTTTCGTCGTTTACAATGTTCACACAGAAAATAGCTCATGGAAGCTCAGCTACTTTCAATTATATTTCAGTTTGATTTTCGATTTGCTGTCACCAGTTAACCAGCCAGATTAACTATCCCAAGCTCACGATCTCTTTTTTTTCGGTGAACTTGAAATTGTTAGCGATTACCAAAAAGCATCGAGTTCTGTTTGGACTGCGGCCACAATTGCACTTCTATTTTCAGTAATATCACTATTAAGAAATGGCATGTTTACTTTTTACCCGTGCTAGAGTGTAATATGATGTAATCCTTACCTCTTTTTGGAGAAATTCTAAACCTTGGAAACACATTTTCGCCGCTCAGGTCGTTGTTCTTTCAATTCATATGTATTTTGTAAAAAATTTGGAACTACAATTTAATATAAACTTCTCCCTTTTTTGTTTCACAAAAACTTATGAAACTAGCGTTTACGTTTAGTGCGTTATTGTGTCTAAGCAAAACTTTTTTAAAGCATAGATTTGCGGTTTTTTATCTCTCAACTTACAAAAATGAGACTCGGGTTTTCAACATGTGTTTCATTTGGAACAAGTCGTATTAGTGGCGTAGCCAGGGTGTCCTTCTGCTGATAATAGAGAAATTTCAGCATATTGAAGAGACACCACTCACTCTAAATACGGATAGCGTTGTAGTAGGGTTATGAGTGCAGAATAACAGTGAAAAAAAGAATGGTAGAGCACAACATAAAAGTGTTTTCCTGCTATTATCAGCGATACCGTTTACCGTGCAACGCACGTGCTGTTTAAATGAACCGTTGCGTAATTCAGTCAATGATCAATAGGAGAACAACATTCGAATTGTTTTTTTTATCGCATGACATAAAGTAGGGCGTCAACGTGAATCGATCTTTCGAATTTCGTTTTGTAGTAAGTCTCGAGAGTTTCGTCTTCTCGAAAAAAGGCCCCACGCAAAGTTCTTTCGCTGGAATTGCTCCTTCACTGGAATAAAGTGCTGATACTAGACACTTTGTTTCCCGTGGAGGAGCTTTGAAGCTTGTTTTGCATGTGGACTTTTTTTGGGAAACCGAAGGTTTTAAGCGAGTTGTATAATTGAAAGAGTTTGATTTAGTTTTTCCAGAGCAAGGTTAGAGAGTCTGCTTTGACAAGCGACCTAACAACCACTGGTCTAAAGCTTCGATAATATCATAGACTATAGTACGTAATACGCTGTTAGAGTGATAGCTTGCAGGGGGATATGATAAGATCGATGAGGAAGGATGTAAGTTGCTAAGTTTGAAAGAGAAGACAAAAGCACAATAACACGGAGCAGATTACTTCTCAATAAGTAACACTACAAAAAGGTAAAAAAATGTGCGGGCTGCTAAAACGCCCCGACAATGCAACAAAAAATTCAAATACTACAAGGTATACAGCCTTACGGGTTGTATGAAATGGTGACGTAGGACTTAATATATATATTACATGCTGCGATAAACTGTTCATAGGCAAAACTACCGTTTATATTTGATGGTCGTTATTGTAAAAATAACGATGCATGAATACATGGAAATTTCACACTAGCAGTAGTTGTGAAAATTCTCATAACTCTTATTTTCAAGCATTTATAGTTTTGAAAAGAACTGATTCTATAATCTTAGGCTCAAAATGTGTACAGAACGTTGATGATCGCACCACCACCGGTAGTATTGAATATTTTGCTTGGCCGCGCATAATAAAATATGGTCTCTGCTATGCCCTCAAAATATCCTGAGGCGTACAATGGTGCCTGTTTGCTGCCGTATGCAAAATAAAACCGAACCGATTCAATAATCTTCAGCTCGAAATGTGCGCTACAGAACGCTGATGATCGCACCACCGCACAGTGGTCTAAACTCGAAAAATCGTGATCGTTTTAGATTTGATGGTGAAATATTGATTTTATGTACCCAGTAAGGCTGTGCGAGATTTCGAATGATTTCGTATAATTTCGCAAAACTCGAAATTTTCCGAAATTTCGCGAAATTTCGGTTTCGCGAGATTACCGGAAAGTTTCGTTGAATTTCGCTAAACTCCGCCTAAAATTTCGCGAAATTAAACTTCTAATTTCGACGAGTACGAAATTTCGCGAAATTTCGGACCAAATTTCCGATGCGCATTATTACATTATTTTCTGGTTTGTGCTCGTTGCGACTATAAATTTAATTGAATAAATCTCAACAGATATTTGGTTTACTAATAAAAGTCAGATATAGAAGACGAAAAGACCACGTGGTCTTTTTTCTGACTTATAATTTATTATTGCCACCAAGAATATAGCTTTCGCATTTTTTTTTTTTTTTGATTAATAAATTTATTTGACACGACTTGATAATTAGTAAATGTCACGGAAAGTTTGCGATTTGTCAGCAATTATGGCATTTACTTCTACAGAATAATAATTCTATTTTGCAATGCGTCAGGATTTGTGACATTTTCCTGGAAGTGTATTTCAATACTCAACGATCGGCAAAAAAATCAACGCCTTGGTCTTAAAAACAATATATATGACCTGGATGCTCGTGAACAGAAGGAAGAAAGAAAGATGTTTATATTTTGTTCGACATTCAAAAGCCATTGTACAATTTATCGCAGATGATCAAACTGTTCAAACAAATTTTATTTATTTTTATACTCAACAACAAATTGTATTGAAAATGATTCTGAATATACTCAACAGAATAGCGTATATTAATTACTTTCAGGTAAGGAAATCATTATAGGGTATCGAACGTCTTCGTCAGTGGTTTTCTTCGGCAGTTTTTCTGCAGCGATCTTATTTAAAAGGGGGCCGAAGAAAACCACTGACGAAGACGTTCGATACCCTATTTTTTTATAAATTTTTCATACTTTATTGTACATATATTTGTAGAATGAGATCATAAATCAATTCTTTTATGAAAATCAGAATGAGTAACATTTTGCTCTTCGAAGTTTCTGATTGTTTTTACTTAGACATGGCGTTTCCTTTTACTTTATTTATCTTTATTTGTTCTGAAAAATTTAGGATAACAGGCCTATCCACAATTAGTATTAAAATACAATAAAAATAAAAACAACGAGATTTGAAGAATATTTAATTATTCAGTTACGGTAATAAAATAGTGCATTTTTGAAAGGCCCGTTCGTCATACATTTTAGGCAAAAAATTATAAAAAAAATTATCCGTATTGCGAACAGGAACAGTCTGATTAGAATTGCTTTTTCAAAGTTTTTACCAAACATGTATAATCAGACTATTTTTCGTTAGGGCACTTGGCAAATAAAAAGACCACCTGGTTAAAGTTGGAGGGGGACTGGGGGAGGGAGCTTTCCAAACGACCACGGGGGGGAGGGGGGTAGTGGGAATAAAAGGGATCAAAATATCACCACGTAGTTTAGGAATGGCCCCAAATGCATTTTATTATTTTTGGTATCGCTGAAACTAACAGGTCATTTTTTTAGGACAAAATTATTTTCTACAACTTTACCAGAGACACTAGTTATGCCAGTCAAACAAATCGATTTAGCTGAAAAAATATTTCTAATCTCCAATAGAGCACTCTGTGTATAATTGAAATATTTTTACAACCGAAACAGTTTGTTTGATTGGCATAGTGTCTCTGGCAAAGTTGTAGATAAAAATATTGTCCTTCCAAAAATAAACACGCTGTGAAAAAAAAAATTGTTTTGAAAAAATATAACTTTTTTTCTTTATATCTTCATCGCTGCGGTATTTTTCCTGTAATTTTTATACAAAAAAAATAGATTTTTGAAGAATAAGCTTTTTCATATTAGTTTTAATATTTCTCTTACATTTAAAATAAATGAATTTTTTAGTGTTCTTTTTATCGGAGAGATAAAATTACTATCGAAAACTTTGCCGAAGACGTCAAACTGATCAAAACACTTTTGGCTCTGAAAATATTTGTAATCACAATAATCCTCCTAAAATAGCATTTTAAATAGCTTCTCAGCCTATAGAAACATCTATGCAAGGTTTGGGCCAAACCAAAAATGACAAAAAATATTGAAACTGGACATTTTTTGTCGAACTGCTCAGTTCAAAATCAACTTTAACTCATTTAAAAAACTGCGCAAAAATATTGACAACTTCAAAGTTTACAGAATAGTTAACTTAAAGTTTGTTTTCCTCGAATTGATGAAGATGTCACTTGGTCTAATCTGACTAAACGGCGTCAAAAAAAAATTCAATAACACTGGTCGACAAAAGCGAAAAAAAGTTTCCCTAAAGCTCAAAATGGTTGTCCTTTTTTCTCCGTGTTGGGTATTTCCGTCACTGCGACCATTTTTTTTTTTTTTAATAGGGGGGGGGGGGGAATGTTTGTTATGATTTATTTATGTACTAATATCTATTCAGAATTATTATTGTGTGTTCTGCCACAAATGGTGACATTTCAACACTATTATATATATGTATTTGTACTCTTTTTTATATTATTGAATGTTATTAGCTTTCGCAGTTAAGTTAATGTAATTGTAGGAAAATTATCAAACCTACTTGTCAAGGAGAAAAAAAAGGAATAAAACAAAACTTAAAATAAACTTAAAACTATCTTAATGACTATAAAGTGAGCTAATCGTTGCAATTGAGGATTGCAACGATTTTTGTCGGAATTTGTTGATAATTTGGCTTGACATATTTTCTAATGTTTCTACATTAGTGAGCTTATGTAGTTCGTTCGTGCTAAACCAGGGAGGACGCTTCAAAATCATTTTCAAAAGTTTATTCTTAATCCTTTGATCGTCACTGCGACCAATTTTTTGATATTTTGTGACATACATGGTTGCTTAGGGAAAAACGCAGTCAAGTCTTTGAAAAAGTTATCTTTGCTAGGGACACCAAAACTCACAGGAATGGTTGACAATCTACCTACCATCTCTCATGTTTTCCAGTTTGAGCTCTAAGACAAAACTTGGATTTTGAATAATGAAAGTGCTATGAAAGAAGGATTACTATTTTAAACATAGTTTCATTCAAACCAAAATAATCAGTTCAGAAGTTTATTAAATCATTATTTACAAAGATATTTCAAGTGTGTACTTTAAATCATTTGTATCTATCGCGCTTTTTTTACCTTCAATATAAATAATATAAATGAATAGGTATAACCTTCAAGATTATAGTTTTCCATTTTTGATATTCCCGTCATTGCACATAAGACGGTCCCTATATAAAAGAGTGGCCAAAATTACCAAAATGCGAATTTCCTATTCAGGATGTTTTGAGCACATGATTTTGTAGTATTTTATCTATACTTTCATAATTTTTGAATGAAATCTTGATACAAAAAACGGTTCATGTTGAAAAATGCCTTCAAAGTTACCTATTTCAGAAACGGAGAAAAATAGTTTTTCTGAATATTTTGGAATATATAAAAACCTACTAAAGCTATCATGATATGTTCACATATGATTGAAAGCTTATTAAATTAATTCCCTAAAACAAAATGGGTAATGGATTTCAACCCTACAGAGTCAGTCGCAAGCCACATTGAAAATATGCGTACTTGTGCCCTTTGAGAATATGTGTTAAAAACTTGCGGAAAATTTGCGTTTTGGTAGAAAAAGATGATTAAAAATTTTCCATTTTTTTGCAATTTTTGAATTTTTGGGTGATTTATTAACAAAGTTTTTCGTATATTAGAGCAATTTGGTACAAAACACACATGAAATTATTAGATTAATTGGTTCATTAGAATATACGTTGTTTAAAACATATGTTAAAAGTTTGAGTAAAATTTGGGTTTTTGTAGAAAAAGGTAATTTAAAATTTTTAATTTTCTATGTAATTTTTTGGAGTTTTATGAAGACTTATCAACGTATGTCATAGCAATTAGGTTCAAAAATATACTGGAAAAACTTAGTTTGATTATTCAGTTGTACACACTTAAGTAAAAAAATATTTTTTTCATTTTGTTAGAAAAAAAATGGTTAATATTAGCAATAAATTGGTTTTCGCGTGTATCGATGTTTTTTTACCAACCCAAAGTTTTTTTCTGAAATTTATTTTCTTTACCCATTACAACATCGCTGAAACAGGTATTAGACGAAGCAAATATTTGCTATTTTTCAATACAGATTTTATTTGCAAATAAAATCGTACCGAAAATAGCAAATATTTGCGTCGTCTAATACCTGCTTAAGAGACTTAGCGATTATTCATGTGAACTTAACCTTAACCTTAACCTTACTTAACCGAATATAAAAATGAATTATTATCCCAAAAATGATTCCCAGTGTTTGTTTTATGAAAACACGGCCATGAAACACCACACGCAAACTTCTCTCACCATACACAAATATAACTTCCAGAGTTAAACAAATGGTTCGAGCTTGCATTTGGGCATTTACTCGCCAGTTAGGCCGTTTACATACTGGCGCGTCCTGCGTTGCGGAGACGGTTCGCCTTGCCGTGAGTTAATGTACAGCGCTAAGCAGAGCTGTACATTAACCCACGGCAAGGCGAACCGTCTCCGCAACGCAGGACGCGCCAGTATGTAAACGGCCTTACAGCCGAAGTAGAAGCTGTGTACCGGATATGTCGGCATACAGCATAAACAAATGGAGGTTCTCATGGTCGAACTTTACAACACTGCAGTCAGGTGTTTCATACACGAAATTGCATTGAGTTAACCGTCAATCTCACAACTACTCCCACGCATAAACCCGCAATCTCACAAATATTATCATACTCTTGAATCATGCGGCTCATATGTCTTTTATGGCTGACTGATTCTAGTTCATTCCTTTGAGTCGGTCTGTTTGCTTGTGTATGTGGAGGAAACAAGGTTTTATGTGTGCTTTATAGTTCTGAAGTTTTATTCAAGTGTTGTACGAAGAAGCGAGCTTGTCTTCCTCGTTAGTTCATAAGATCGATTTAGTGAGTTTGTTCATACAACCTAGAACAGAAAATGTTATAAATGATTGCATTTAATTGATCAAGCACCGTTTTAAAACAGTTTTTAACAAACAAGACCATAGAGAATTGTATCAACATTTGCTGGCTCTACAATCGAGATTTGCTAAATCGTTTCGTCTTCAGTAGTTTTGTTTGAATTGAATTGCTTTACAACTTTACTGAAGAAACCATATCTCTTGAATGCTCCTATCAAAAGTCAAATTCGTGCGCAATCTCTGCGGACAAATCGCGAACTAACTCTCAAAGCCATAAGAAGCGTTTTACTATTATGTGCATCTTTGCTGAAAACAGTAATCGTTTATCTCGTTCCACTAACGAGTTATTTACGTTTATTCGAAAACACAAGACATTTGCCTTATTTTACGTGGTTTATAAACAGCCCCATGTCAGTACAAAACTTTTTTTTATATGTTATAATCATCTGCAATGGAAAACCAACAATTTGGCACAAAAAAATGAATTTTGGCCGGAAATCTCAATTTTCCGACCATTGTGCATTGTCGGTTTTTCGATATCTGATACCTACGTTACTCTTCGTCACCAGGTAAGCATCTTGTGATTCAAATCATTGGATTGCTATGTTTTAGAAACATTTTTTATATTTTTCGAAATTTCGCGAAATTTGGAGACCAATTTCGTTTCGTCTCGAGAACTCGAAATCCACCTTGATTTCGTTTCGACTAATTTGGCGAAACCGAAATTAAGGGTTAATTTCGTTTCGTTTCGTTTCGACACCAGAAAAGCCAGTTTCGCACACCCTTAGTACCCAATGTCTTCAGAAAGTTTATTCTATGTAACAAGGCCTTTCTTTTGGCGTTTTCGGTTTTTTGATCTATCCCCCTAGTAGTTAGATAAAAAAATTATTTTTTCTAATTTTTCAAAATACCCGATTGCTTTCTTCAGCAAAGCTGTAGAAAAATCTATAAGAAAAAGAACTGCTGAACACTGTAATCTTCTATCTGTACGTCTGATATGACGAAATAGAGTTTTACGAGGAACAGTCCTCAAAATTATTTTTTTGTCCATAACTTTTTCTGTAATGTTGAAACAGTTCAAGATGTTCTAAGATTTCGTTCATTCTGCTAAACCTCACATTTTTGTAGAATATATTGGTTTGATAATTTCATTTGTTGTAAAGATATTTGTAGTTTTTTGCTGAAAATAGCCATATTTTTTGTCCATATTTCTTCGAAGATTGCAAATTATTTGCTTGCATTTATAATCATGTATTTTTTCCACAGGATTTGATATAAATGTACTGAAGCGTTGTGGCGCCATCCTTCAAGCTGTGGCTTCTTGTAGTAAGTTGAACACTGAAAAATTCGATAAATATTGCATCGACACGGCGCGAAAATTAGTGGAGTTATATCCATGGTACTATCTACCTGCGTCAGTACACAAAATACTGATTTACGGTGCACAGATTGCACAGGAAGCATTGAACAAAATTATACGGGAAACACGTGAACATCATTCCCGTGAAATTTCGCGGGTGGCTACAAACACCGATATTTTTCACCGCTTGCTGTAGCTATCGGATCCACTTATTTCTAGCAAACGTAGCATCATTTGTAAAACTGAGCGAAGTTTATCAACTGATGCTTTATATTTGTTAGATTTAACTAAAGCAGAAGAAGATTTGGAATCATCGGAAGCATCTGACGTAGAGTAAATCACTAAAAACTGAAAACATAAAGTATAAAATAGTTTTTTTTACTAAACGCTTCAACTTTATACGTCATAACTGTTGAATCTGACTGTTACGAGGGGTGTTTTCCTTTCATTTGTACTCGGTTGGATACAACTAGAAACAGTGGAACTCGTTTGAGTAATGCAATTCTTTCAACAAACTTTCAAATGCATACTGTCTGGTTTGCTACTATCTGCAACCTTCGGAGAAATATGGACTCAAACTATGGCTATTTTCAGCAAAAAACTAGAAATATCTTTACAACAAATGAAATTATCAAACCAATATATTCTACAAAAATGCGAGGTTTAGCAGAATGAACGAAATCTTAGAACATCTTGAACTGTTTCGACGATTACAGGAAAAGTTATGGACAAAAAAATAATTTTGAGGACTGTTCTTCGTAAAACTCTATTTCGTCATATCAGACGTACAGAGAGAAGATTACAGTGTTCAGCAATTCTTTTTCTTATAGATTTTCCTACAACTTTGCTGAAGAAAGCAATCGGGTATTTTGAAAATTAGAAAAAATAATTTTTTTATCTAACTACTAGGGGGATTGATCAAAAAACCGAAAACGCCAAAAGAAAGGCCTTGTTATATGGAATAAACTTGCTGAAGACACTGGGTACACAAAATCAATATTTCACAGTCAAATCTAAAACGATCACGATTTTTCGAGTTTAGACCACTGTGCACCGGTAGCATTGAATATTTTGCTTGGCCGCGCAAAATGAAATTTGCTCACCGCTGTGCCCTCCAGTAGCTGTGCCAGCAAAATATCCTGCAGCGTACGATGGTATGCTGCCGTATGCAAAATAAAGGTTACATGCTCCGCAGTGCCTGGAAGTTGACTCGTATGCAGCTCTCGTTTCTCAATGTCGCGTACCTCTAACAGCTATACTCCACTCGCTATGTGTCTCAAAGTAGACTGAAGCTGAGTTTTCTACACGCAGTCTTTTGTATCGAGTTCAGCGAACATTTTTGCCATGAGGGTGTGGCCACGCAGTTTCGAGAAAGACAAACGGAACAAAACACCTTGTTGAGTCAAAATATGTAGGCAGTGGAATTTATTCCGTCCATGTTATTGTTATTGTTATTATAAGAAATAGCAAGGAAAAAGTATTGACCTTGGAACTTTTCACCTTTTTTCACCATTAGGCAGTAAAGCAACAATGTTAAACAGTATATCTAACAATTGTTACACATTTTATCTATCCACCGACATATAAATGACTAAGATGCATTAAGTCGTTCGCTTGCTATAATCGTTTGAAATCTGACGCAACATTTGCCAGTTTCATTTTCAATTTCACAAAATGTAATCTAGTAAAGAAAACAAAGACGTAGTCCTACGTCAAAATTACTGGTCCCAGTGGGGCCATAAACAAAAGTTTTTCCATGTGAAGTCTGTGGAAAAGGTGAAGTTGTATTAATACTTATAACAATAAAAATAAAAAGAAACTGAAGAGAAAACGTGATTGCCATTTCGACACTCGACGTAAATTTTTGGATTATTTTTTCTGGAGAGGAACTAATTTTTGGCTGTAATATAAGATATTTTTATCTAAAATCTGATGGTATTCTGTATGCTCGCAGTTATCCTTGCAAAAGCTCTAACTTTAATATATTTTTTTACATAATTCCTCAAGCCAAATTTTTGCTGATTCAAATTGTCGAATTGGATAGATTTTCTATTGAAGAAATGAAAACAAACAAAATGGTTTTTTTTTTTTTTTTTTTTTTTTACATCATCATCATCATCAGCCAGTCATTCTGTGCCGAACACGCATCAGTACTGGACGTGTTTGGTGATCGGTCCGATAGAGTATAAAACAAAAGACGTGTGAACAAGTGTTGGCATTGTTTGCCTGGTCGAGTGAAATAAATCCGGGTTCAAGGTCGTTCCTTTGTGCAACTGTTTCGCATCGTGACTGCCAGCTGGTGCGTAAGCCGATTTGGCTGCTGGCTGGATTGTGCTACAGCAGTGGACGAGACACAAACGAGGAAAAAGAAGAAGCCATCAGTGTCAGCGAGTTGTATCGCTGTGTGGAGTGATCTCACACCTGGCTCGCTGCTGGTGGCTGTTTGGTGCTGCTGTATTGGTGCTGCTGGCTGTAACGGCTGCTACTTCGAACGATCGGACAACCAACCTTACTGGAAGGGAGAAATAAAAAGGTACGTGTTCTTGTCAGCGCTAGTGCGCTAAACTTAGCGCGATGGATGTAGATCCCTCGCCTCCCGCGCCACCATCCCCGAACCCCTCTGACCCTGACCCTTCTGTTACCCCCTCCCCTGTTCATTCTTCAGTCCCCCCTCGCCCCAGGCTTTACCCAGACGGAGCCCAGGGCAGCTATACTGTTTATTTTCGGCCAAAGGCAGGACCGAAATCGAAAAAGTTGAACCTCTTGCAGATTTCAAAAGACCTGACGAAGGAGTACAAGGGCGTGACCGAAATTTCCAAGGTCCGGCCTAACAAGCTCCGTGTCGTGGTCGGTAACCTGAAAGAGGCCAACGATATAGCTTGCTCTGAGCTCTTCACACGCGAGTATCGCGTTTACATACCCGCACGAGACGTGGAGATCGACGGTGTCATAACCGATTCGAGTCTGTCCGTCGAGTGTATACTGCAAAGTGCCAAAGGGTGCTTTAAGAACAAAACGTGTCCCGAAGTAAAGGTGCTCGACTGCAAGCAATTGCGGTCAGCATCGATCATCGGTGGCAAAACAGTATACACTCCGTCAGACTCGTTTCGAGTTACGTTCGCCGGGTCTGCACTACCAAGCCACGTCTCGATCCACCGGGTTCGTCTCCCTGTGAGGCTCTACGTGCCCCGCGTCATGAACTGCCTGAATTGCAAGCAGTTAGGCCATACAGCCGCCTACTGCTGCAATAAGGCACGTTGTGGCAAGTGTGGGGAGTCTCATGCGGAAGATTCTTGCAGTGTTAACGCTGAAAAGTGTATTCACTGCGGAGAAAATCTGCATGAGCTCTCGACATGTGCGGTGTACATGCAGCGCAGGGATAAAATAAAACGGTCTCTCAAAGAGCGTTCAAAGCGTTCCTACGCTGACATGCTGAAGAAGACCGTTACCACTTCTCCCGTTACTTCGAACCCCTTCGATCTGTTGCCCTCTGAGGAAACCGATTCTGACGATTCACCAGCGGGAGCATCTTACGCCAATCCTGGGGAGTCTAGAAAGAGGAAAAATATTTCCTCTCCTAAACTTCCCAGAAAAGGTCCTAAGATTTCTCAAAGTGAAATGAAAGTTACAAACAAACCAAACAGTGCTGCGGAAAAACCGAAGCAAACTCCTCCTGGGCTGGCAAATTTAAAGTCCCAGAAGGAGTTCCCAGCACTGCCAGGAACATCTAAAACCCCAGTTGCTCCTTTTACACTCCCAGTTGATGAAACAAACTCTGGATTAGTGAAATTTTCTGACATTGGACTGGATTTTTGAAACTTTCAATGTACCCGATCCAATTAAAATTTTTCTTACAGCATTCCTCCCAACAGTTAGATCATTTTTGAAGCAGATGACTGCCCAATGGCCTCTCCTTGCAGCGATTGTATCCTTCGATGCCTAATTCAACTGCGTATATGAAGGATTCTATCTCTGTCTTACAGTGGAATTGTAGAAGTATTTTACCAAAAATTGATTCGTTTAAAGTTTTGATAAATAAAAACAAATGCGATGCATTTTCCCTTTGTGAAACTTGGCTTACTTCAAATATTGATCTCAACTTCCATGATTTTAATATTATTCGCCTTGATCGAGACACCCCATATGGAGGAGTACTTTTAGGGATTAAAAAGTGCTATTCTTTCTATCGTATTAACCTCCCCTCGATTCCAGGTATCGAAGTTGTCGCATGTCAAATGACAATACAAGGTAAAGAGCTTTGTATTGCCTCAATATATATTCCCCCCAGAGCACAGGTTGGGCAACGGCTGCTCTTTGATTTAATAGAACTTCTTCCCTCGCCACGTTTGATTTTGGGAGACTTCAACTCTCATGGCGTGGCTTGGGGTTCCCCATACAATGATAACCGCTCCTCTTTAATCTATAACCTTTGCGATGACTTCGACATGACTATTTTAAACAACGGTGAAATGACACGTATCCCGAAACCTCCAGCGCGCCCAAGCGCTTTGGATCTATCCTTATGTTCGACGTCGCTACGGTTGGATTGCACATGGAAGGTAATCCTCGATCCTCACGGTAGCGACCATCTGCCTATTCTTATTTCAATTACTAACGGGTCAACTCGCATGCGACCAATTGACATTCCGTATGACCTCACACGAAATGTCGATTGGAAGTTATACGAGGAAATGATTTCAAAAGCGGTCGAGTCGATTCAACATCATTCACCACTTGAAGAATACAACCTCCTCGCGGGCCTTGATTCTCGACGCCGCGTTGCAAGCCCAAACGAAGAAATATCCCGGCGTAACGATCAAAGAACGGCCTCCCACTCCGTGGTGGGACCAAGAGTGCTCCGATGTCTACACGCAAAGATCCGACGCGTTTAAGGCCTACCAGACGGGAGGTATACCTGGCGACTATTTACGGTATTCGGAGCTTGATACCAAGCTTAAAAGCTTGGCTAAAGCAAAGAAACGTGGATATTGGCGTCGGTTCGTGAACGAGACGTCGAGGGAGACATCGATGAGCACTCTTTGGAACACAGCCCGAAGAATGCGGAATCGCGTAACGGTCAACGAAAGCGAGGAGTCTTCAAGTAGGTGGATATTTGATTTTGCCAGGAAAGTATGTCCGGATTCTGTTCCTGAGCAAAATATTGTTCGCGATGCGTCTCCGGGCCACGACGCGATAGAATCACCTTTTACGATGGCAGAACTTTCAGTTGCCCTCCTGTCCTGTAACAATAACGCGCCTGGATTAGATAGAATCAAATTCAACTTGTTGAAGAATCTACCCGGCAATGCCAAGAGGCGCTTGTTGAACTTGTTCAATAAGTTCCTGGAGCAAAACATTGTACCGCAGGATTGGAGGCAAGTGAAGGTGATCGCCATCCAAAAACCAGGGAAACCAGCTTCTAATCACAACTCTTATAGGCCGATTGCAATGCTATCCTGTATCCGGAAATTGATGGAAAAAATGATACTCCGTCGTTTAGACCACTGGGTCGAATCAAATGGTCTACTATCAGAAACTCAATTTGGCTTCCGCCGTGCCAAAGGGACGAATGATTGTCTTGCGTTGCTTTCAACAGATATTCAGCTGGCGTATGCTCGTAAAGAACAAATGGCGTCTGCGTTCTTGGACTTTAAGGGGGCTTTTGATTCCGTTTCTATTGACATTCTTTCGGGTAAACTTCACCGACAAGGATTTTCTCCAATTTTGAACAATTTTTTGCACAATTTGTTGTCCGAAAAGCACATGCATTTTACGCATGGCGATTTGGCAACTTTTCGCATTAGCTACATGGGTCTTCCCCAGGGCTCATGTTTAAGCCCCCTTCTTTACAACTTTTATGTAAATGACATCGACGAATGTCTGGCAAATTCATGCACGATAAGACAACTTGCAGACGACAGTGTAATCTCTGTTACAGGAGCCAAAGCTGCCGATTTGCAAGGACCATTGCAAGATACCTTGGACAATTTGTCTGCTTGGGCTTTACAGCTAGGTATCGAATTCTCTCCGGAGAAGACTGAGATAGTAGTTTTTTCTAGGAAGCATGAACCTGCTCAGCTTCAAACACAATTAATGGGTAAAACGATTTCTCAGGTTTTGGTACACAAATATCTTGGTGTCTGGTTCGACTCTAAAGGCACCTGGGGTTGTCACGTGAGGTATCTGATGAAAAAATGTCAACAAAGAGTGAATTTTCTTCGTACAATAACCGGACAATGGTGGGGAGCCCATCCAGGAGACCTTATAAGGCTTTACCAAACAACGATATTGTCTGTTATTGAATACGGGTGTTTCTGCTTCCGCTCCGCAGCAAACACACATTTGATCAAACTGGAGCGAATACAATATCGTTGTTTGCGTATCGCCTTAGGTTGCATGCAGTCGACCCATACGATGAGTTTGGAGGTTTTAGCTGGAGTACTACCATTGAAAAACCGCTTCTGGAGCCTGTCTTCTCGTATTCTAATCAAATGTGAGGTCTTGAACCGTCCCGTGATTGAAAATTTTGAAAGGTTAATCGAACTTAATTCTCAAACCCGTTTTATGACATTGTATTTCAATCACATGTCCCAAAATATTAACCCTTCTTCGAATATTCCAAATCGTGTCGACTTATCAAATACTTCTGATTCTACTGTGTTTTTCGATACATCCATGATAGAAGAAACTCGTGGAATCCCGGATCATTTACGCGTGCAGCAGATCCCTAAAATTTTTTCCAATAAATATCGAAACATCAACTGCGACAATATGTACTACACTGACGGATCACTTCTTGATGGGTCCACTGGCTTCGGTATCTTCAATAACAATTTAACCGTCTCCCATAAGCTCGATAATCCTGCTTCTGTTTACGTCGCAGAATTAGCTGCAATTCAGTACACCCTAGGGATTATCGAAAAAATGCCCACGGACCATTATTTCATCTTTACGGACAGTCTCAGTTCCATTGAGGCTCTCCGATCGATGAAAGATGTTAAGCACTCTCCGTATTTCCTGGGGAAAATACGGGAACATCTGAGTGCTTTATCCGAAAAATCTACTCAGATTACCTTAGCGTGGGTCCCTTCTCACTGCTCGATACCGGGTAATGAGAAAGCGGACTCTTTGGCTAAGGTGGGCGCAACAAACGGTGATATTTATGAAAGACCAATTGCCTTTAATGAATTTTTCGCACTTGTACGTCAGAATACGATCATCAGTTGGCAAAATGCTTGGACCAGAGGGGAATTGGGAAGGTGGTTACATTCCATAATCCCCAAAGTATCGACGAACCCGTGGTTCAAGGGGTTGGATGTAGGTCGGGATTTCATTTGCGTGATGTCCCGGCTTATGTCCAATCACTATAGATTTGACGCACATCTCCGTCGTGTTGGGCTCGGGGAAAGTGGTATCTGTGCCTGTGGTGAAGGTTATCACGACATAGAGCATGTGGTTTGGTCATGCCCTGTACACCGTGACGCCAGGTCTAAATTAATAGCTTCCCTGCAGGCCGAGGGTAGACAGCCGGCTGTTCCTGTTCGTGATGTCTTGGCGAGCCGTGACCTATCCTACATGTCCCTTATATACGTTTTCCTGAAATCCATCCACGCCCCAGTCTAGTCCCGTTCCCCTCCGTCTACACCCAACAAAACGACAAGAACACGTTTGAACCTTAAGCACAAAACCAGCAACCAGACCCCGCACAACAGAACCAGGACCCAAGGACTACGAGCCTCTGTCCCAACTCACGACATCGTGGCTCAGCAGAACGAATCCATACATGCCATTCGACGATTATCAGACGACCATTGAACAACAAAACACTGATTGGAAATCCCATGCTAGTTTTAAGTTAGACTTAATTTCAGCTCGTAGTCGGCAGCGAGGATAAAAAATTTGCTTTAGTTTTTAAGTCATCAGATATAATTGGCGCCGTTAAACATTAAATTGTATTTGTGCCGTGTCAAATAAATGTTATGTGAAGAAAAAAAAAAAATGGTTTTTTCTTGTTGAGGTGAGATTGAACAGATATTTTTAGTATATTCTCTTGCTACTAACCGAAGCAAATTTTGCAGTTCATAAAAGTCAAAAAAGTTTTAACTTTCGATGACTTCATTTTTTTTTTTAACTTTTTTAGGTTCTTATGCTCTTGCCAAACTTCTATCAAGTATAAAAAGTAAAAATATTATATCTACTAATTTTAAATGTTCGTGCGCCTTTAATTTGGCGTAGGTCAAAATCATTGAAACTATTCAAAACCACGCTCGAATGAACATCTATGATAATAACAATAATCTACAGTGAGAGTGCAAAACTTGTGTAGCAAGCCAGGCTTCAGGAAAGTACTGCAGTGTGACACTATACTGACGACTGAGTTTTCTTTTTATGAATAAGTTATTCATAAGAGCTCACTTACAGCCACAGTTTACACAGGTAAAGAAGCGGCCTTGTGTTGTACACGACAGCTCATTCTTGCGATTTTTTTTGTTCGTTCGGGCATAACAGCCTAGTTTGGACATTTTGAGGATTTTCTGCCGGTTAAGCCTGTGCTGTTGATAGCCTGTTCGACGGCTACGGCTGTCTTCGAAAATATTGGATTCGCACTCCTTCATTTCTCCTTTTTGTTAGGCAGAAAAAAACGTGTTTCGCATCGTTTCGCTTCACTCGGCCTTACTGTGGTGAATCATAATCATCTGATAGCCCAGCTGTCATTAGCGACAGCTTGGAAGAACCAACAGACATAAGGAGATGAAAAATAGCAGCCCGGTTGGCATTGCATGTATGCGCTGCCGTCAGTGGCTGTCGGGCTGTATGCCGAACGTATGGGAAGCAAAGAGAGCTGCGAATACAATAAGAGCCGATTTAGTTCAAAATTTACTGTCTCGGAAAGACAGTACTTTTCAGAAGGCTGTAGCAAGCACACAAATGTCATGTCGAGAAAACTTCTTTAAAAAAAAGTTCTAACAAACCTGCTCAAACTGGTTTTTATCTTTAATCACATTTTTTTATTCCTTTTTTGGATGGAATTATCAAAGTTTGTGTTGTGTTGATTTCATTCACAAAAAGCGATGGTGGTGTCTGAAGGTGGTAAGAATGGTGCTTAGTGTTAACCCAACCTAGACTTGATATGTGAAGTGTAAACCTGAATTGAGTTATACCACGATGGATCTACTATCAATGGTTGTTGTGGTTCAGTCTCCTATAAAAAAAAGTTTGTTCTGGGTGTATAATAATGTGAAAAATTTTATTATTTTTTGGGTCTTATAACCGCTCACTGGACAAATATGTAATAGAACAAATGGCAACCACGCTCTTATGGAAGTTTCTACAAACATACATTTGTTCATTGTCCAGTAGCATAGGATCTAAACCTTATTGGGGCATCGTTCAAACTCATTTCACTCCTCTTTACTCACTACATATGCAGAATCTTTTCCACAGCGTCCCAACTTCAAATGTCTTATTGGAAACGTCAGTGTTTTGTTCACTAGATCATCGCACTGCTTAAGATTGAAAATGATAAGGTATTACTATGCGACCAGAGTTACCGGAGACGATCTTAAGTTCATAAAGATGCTAATATAGATTTCCTAAATTGGCACGAGTTCGGCATCATCACAGGTCTTTTTCACGGTTGACTAGATGAAATTTAAGGAGAAACAAAACTAGGAAAGGAAAAAACATAATTGATATATCATATGCGGAACATCAAATCCGCTCGGTTTCCATAAAGCGATGAGTCTGTGTTATCAACATGGCTCGCATCTGCAAGAAAGTAAACTGGCAGACTGCATGATGGAGGATAAAAATACCTTGCAGCTCTTGCCATTTTTTCCTACTCCGTTTGCGTTCGACGAGCACACTAATGCACGTACAACAGATTAGTTATAAAATGAAAAACTAGTAACATGCGCACTGCCGTATACCAGTGTGTGTTATTACTTGAATGGGGATGAATCTTAATGTTGTATATATAACAAATTTGTTACGAAAAGGAAAATTTTTCGTTATTACTTTCAAAGTAACATTAAAATAATTGGTGTGTGTATAGCAGGAATGTCATACAGTTTCAATTTTCATATCAAATCACAAGCACAATCTTTAAAAGTTACGCTGTTTTACAGACATTTTTAAGTACATTTTGGTAACTATGATTATTTCCGCTAAAATTGTATTAAACGAGAAAAATCAATGAAGTTTTCAGTCACAAATATTTTTCATCACATTCGTAGCGTTCGAAAGGTGTAAGAGTCAACAAGCGGATGGTCATGGGTTCGACTCTTAGTAAAATCCTGGCTATTTTATATCAGTGTTATATTTTTCATCAAATTCGTAGTGTTCGAAAGGTGTAAGAGTCGACAAGCTGATGGTCATGGGTTCGAATCTTGGTAAAATTCTGGCTATTTTATATCAGTGGGCATAAGCATGGGTTTATTCTCAGGCTCCCCATTACATTGAATTCAAAAATAAGTTCTTCGTATAATAAAGCCGTTCGGAAGCACATTTAGTTGGAACCTTTCCAGAGAATTATAAATGGCGATCGTATTGGAAGGATGAAGCAGCCAGGTTTCGTTTTGCTCATCTTGATCTTAAAGAGAAAACAATGTTCTCCCTTCTGAACAACTGTCAGCTAACATACAATTCAATGATGCATATCATAGCATCTACTATTGAGAGGGTGCAGAGTAATAGTTTCTCTGACGAAACGCTCTTGATTTGACAGAGCGTAGTCCAATGAAATTCTTGTTAATAGGTCATCCGCATACGCAAGATAAGTGAAATGAATTGCTCAGTGAACATCTGAGAATAACGCTACTGTTCTCGTTGGCTTGGGGTACGAGAAAAAAAATCGAAACGTCGAATCGAACCGAACCGAATCGAATCGAACGTTATGTTGAATACGCCATTATGGGGAGTCCTCAATCTTTCTCTAATATCAAATTCTAAATCTGTAAATCTGTGAATCTGAAATTTTGCATGAAGGCTTTTTTTGAGAAAACGAAACTTTCGAGCACTGCTTAGTGGCAGTGATGCCACATTTTCATCTGTATTTTTAAGCGCAAAAAATCTTGTCACCTTGGTAAGATTTCAAAAAATCTGCATAAAAATCTGCATATGTACTGGACATATCCTTCTCGAGAAAAAAATACAATATAGATTGTTTAACATATATCCCGTGATTCATTCATGCACACGCTTACGCGTAGCATATAAATAAAATAAAACCTCCGACACGCTCAACAGCGTCTGAGTTCATTTTATTTTTCACCTATATCAAAAAGTTTTATTTGCGACCTCATGAAAATCAAAAAATCTGTATGAATCTGTATTATTTCCAGAAAATCTGTAATCTGTATATACAGATATCTGCATAAAATATACGTCAAAAATCTGTATAAATACAGATAAATCTGTATATGTGGCATCACTGCTTAGTGGTCAGTTACTCACTCTGTGTGAGAGAAAGCCTAGTTTTCCCAGACATTTGACAGGTAGATGAAGAAATGTGAGCAAAAATCAAGAGAATGGATGCAGCCTGGAGGCAACGTTGCTTGAAGCAGTAAGCGTATTAAGGAAGGACGGAAAAAGCATACACACAAGCATGGATATCAACATAAGCATGTCACTTACCCTCAATAGTGATATTACTAATAAATAAAAGTGCGGAATACAGCTGCTGCTTTCATACTGCTTCTATACACGAAGAGAATGTTGAGAATATTTTTCAATTCTCTCTTGCTATCGACAAAAGAAGGTTAATTTTGTCCCAGCAAAAAACATGTATATTGACTTTAACATCGATTAGCATTGGAAAAAATTGTATAAATATAATATCACGTCGTCCCGGGCTTGGTGTTAGAATAAATTATATGGATTCTGCAGCATAAGCACAATCAAGTAGTTTTCAAACTTATTTCAAAAGAATCGGTTAAGAAGTCTTCGCGAATTTCTGTCCATTGTAACGATGCGGGCAATTGACTCATCCGCAAAATTCCATTCCGAGGGTCATGGACAGTTAAAACGACAACCGCTTTTGCAGTTTTTTTTTTTATTTTTTTTTTTTTTGGGTAGCTTCATCACTATGCTCATAAAACCAGACAAGGATGCAAACAACAATGGGGACAAACAGACAAACGATTGCCTGTTCGGATGTGCTTTTTTACAGCTTATCTGTCACTTTGAGTGTAGGCCAAAACCGTCGTATCGCATCTTATTTTATTTCACCGCCAAGCGAACTGGTTTCTACTTGGCCTTAGTGATGAAAGGGTAATTCGAGTGTCGAATGGCAAACCTTGATCAATAGTGTGTGAGAAGCGTTGTGAAATTTGGCACCGAAAGGATTTGCGCACTTTTCTATCAGTGGCGTTCGATGTCCTGTAATGATAACAAATTAACAATCAAATCTCGTCCCATTTAGTGGTCTAATAGATTCAATCAATCACTGTTTTCTTTCTTGCCATCTTTGGACATATTAAACGGATTCATTTCTCATTTCCTGTCCTTCCTGGGTAATCGAAACCACCAGCAGGGCGGAACGTCCGTTGCCTTTTATTGCACACTTCACAGAAATCAAACTCTCCAACTTGTTGTACCCTGTGAACCCTTCACGGTGATGATGACAATGAGAGCTCAAAACCAAAGCAAGTCATTGAACCGAAAAGCAGTCGCGCTCCTTGTTGCGTGATTGGTATTGACTCCGACTGTCAGTAACACCGGTAGACACAGAGAGCGGGCGAAAAAAAAGCGCGGTTGCAAACTGTAGACAGCAACACGAGAGCCGCGGCTTGTTTGTAACGTGATCCCTAAATTGCGTGGGATTTCCTAACCTAAGTCTACTAATGGGCGGAAGACTTTCCGTTGAAATAATAGGGCCTAATGCTGTGGGATTGTTGTTGAAACAAAGCGAGATGAAAGTTACGAGATTGCTAGTTTGCCGTATGAGACTGATGTTGAGTAGTTTTTGCTTGCAGTTGAGTTTTAAGTTAAAAGTCTGAGGATTTTTTTTTCTAAATTGAACCTCGTTTGATTTTGTTAAGCTGACACAAACGCCTAACAGAGAAGAAGAAAAAACTAAATGCAATCAATCTCTCAAATCTGTCTGCCAAATTTCTTTTAATACATTTGCTTCATCCAGTAGAATTAATAAGAAGCATCCAAGATGGAAAGAGAAACTCAACTGTCAAACCTTTGACGATCTACAAATTGATTGATCGTAAAGTGTTTCTTGATGTCAGTTGAAATATACCTTGGGTAATAAATCTAAATTGTTTATCTTTTTTTTTCAATTTAGCCTTAAACTCATAGTTTTCAATAGAGGCACATTCTTTTAACCTTTACTCGAACTTTCCTCAGTATGCATTTTACCCCTCTTTACCCCCATCACACTGAGACGAAATTATGGGAGACATTTTTGGCATCTGTCACCACCAGCCTGTTGCTCGCCAAATGCAAATTAACCCACTGAGCGGCCGGTTTTTTTTGCCAGCCGGCGGCCGGTCATCAACACATCGTGTCCGCTGGCTTAATGTCAAGGCTAAAGCTTAATTTTCCCCGGCAGCTTAAATCATTGTGATGGTAATCAGTAGTGGTTACTGAACACGCCCCACATGGCACACCAGACTGTGGATGCTGGCCAGACAGGTCTGGTTGTGAGTTTTTTTTTTTGTTTCTCATTTTTATGAAACAATTATGAACTCGAATTTGCAGAACGCAAACAAGTACAATCGAAAAGGGTTTTAGGAGTTGTAACAGGATATTACTAATTTGGCTACTTGTTTAGAAATATTGCCCAGATAAGATCAAAGCTTTTGAGAAAATTTATGCTGCTATGAAAATAATCTGATAAAGTTATTTTATCGAAACTTATTCACTGTTGTCATTGGGATTTTCATCACAACCACTCCATAGAGCACAGTCAGCTGCTGTGACCCTACATAATTGGCCACCCGTAGTTTTTGATCCCATTTTCGCAACGGTGTTTGGGCAAATTTTTTCTCGCTTCAAACCAGCTAACATCTAGCGGGGAGCTAACGAGCTCCGGGATAGGAAGTTTATTAGCCTGCGCTATCCCGCTGTGGAATCCTGGGAGTGGTGAAGGAGACACTTGATTTGTTAGACAGTCGGACAGGGCGAGGGTCGTTTTTATTATTGACAGTCATATTGCATTCGACACAAAAAAGGAAAGACGATGAGTGTTTATGAATTATGAAATCGTACACTTTTTTGCATGAGAGATTATGAGTATTGAGTGTTTGTTATTTGCAAGCCAATTATTAAAATATTTTAGCTTTGATACTGAATTATGCCCGAAAATACTTTTATTCAGAAGAATTTGACCACGCTATAGGTAAAAAAACAAGCTCCGTAGTTTGTAAAGAAAAAATGTTGACCAAATGAACTGAAATGATATCATTTTACAAAAAATTGAGGAATGGGAGGTGTAGGTCAGGTTTTTTACAACGTTCTAATGAAAAAAAAGAATGCCTGAAAAACCTTTCCACACTGAGCCAATACGAGTTTATCCCACTTGAAACCAAGACTAGTTACTCTGTCTACAAATTGGATTATGTCAGTTCTTATTTTTAAGTTTAGAAATCCATCAATACTGTCGCGATTTATAAGTAGAGCTTGTGATTTCTGAGCAATTAATCTTAAATTGTTTGAAAAAATGTTGAAGAAATTCAATTATTTGTTTATTAGTCTGCAAATCGACTCAGCATCCATATCCTTCCAGTTAATGAAAAGCTGGACATCATCATCGAAACACAGAAACATATGCACAGAACAATATTCCAAAATACTTGAAAGATCATTTATGTAAAAAGTAAAAAACTTAGGGCCAAGAACTGATCCCTGTGGAACCCCTAATGTGCCTGGTAAAAAGTTGGACAGCGTTATTATTAGGAATTAAGATTAAAAAAATAACATAAAAATGAACAAATCAGTGCTCAGAATGTTCACTGTCATGATATTCAAAAGCAGTGATTTTCACCCTTCTTTATATTGATAATCATACTACCCATGCGAACGTTGATATTCATGATACCAAACAAGCGATAAATACCGACAGAATAAACCTTAATACTCGTGTTGATAATTTGATCGAAAATTATTTCAAAATAGTGAAAATCAAAATAACCTTTTTTGACAATTTATACTGTACTGTGCGGTGTACAGCGTTTGAACAGACTTTCGCTACCTGGATTGATACTCACCGAAACTTCTCTGAATATTATTACGAGGCCTTTGATATTCATTCCACTGTCATTGAATATGATAAATGATATTCATGCATCGTCGCAATGAGCATAGGTTACTGAGTTGCACCAGAAAATAAATGTGCTGACACTCAGAACAATTCTATTCATCGACTCGTGAATAAATATCGATATTATAAGGCAATGGTACAAATACTGTTCGACGTTTCGTCCCTGATCATCAGGATGATCAGGAAAAACTGCTGTCTGTGATTTTCAGGCAATTCAGCAGAATTGTTTGTACCTACGGGTGTAAAGTAAACGGGTGTAAAGTAAATTTGCTAAGTTGTGATGTCTTAGTAATAATCACAAAAAAAGGTTGTAAATAAATCGAAAATAATTGAATTTTGAATTAATATGACGTAGAATAAATATTTTTTTTTTTATTTCAGTTTTCATCGAAGTTTTCTAACTTATCTCACCTGTGTTTTGTGCAAGGATATCAACAACAAAACAAAATGAGACTTTATGGAATTAAAATTACGAACAGAAGAAAAAGAATATTAGAAGAAAATGAAGGTAAAAATTTGACGGAAAAACACAACTAATTGTAAAATCACTGAATTAGGATGTACTGAAAATGTTTCAATTAAAAAAAATCAACACACAAAACAGGAACTAGACAATTGATTTGAATTGAACCAACAGGGAGTAAGAAATAGTAATGAATTGCATTTTTACGAAACAAAGTGATGATCACAATAAAATTATTAAATTATAATTCTAACAATTATAATAATCCTAGCAAAACCATGGTTATAAATAGTTCTTTAAATTCTATCATCAAAGTAATTAATCGGTTAGAGATCATAAAAAAACAGTTCGTGACAGCTCAATAAATTTACTTGTTTTTATCACCCTTTTCAACTCAGTAGTTTTATTGGACAAAACATCATACCGGAGACATCGAAGATTGCAGGTTCGAGTCCCATCTGGATGAGGAAAATTCTAAGTCTAAGTCACGCTTTCTGTCCTTGTTCAGTTTTCGCATGCTCGAAACATTACATACATTGTGTGTTGATCGAGGCGTGCTAAGAACGGGACACAACAGTAGAGGGGTGATCGATCTCATTCTTAGGGTAAATTACCTTCCCAATAGTTATTTGGCTGAAACACCATGCCGAAGACTTCGGAGATTGCGGTTTCAAGTCCCGTCCAGATGAGAGTTTTTTTTTCTAAGTCACACCTTCACTCCTTATTCATTTTTCGTATCCTCGCAATATTATGTACATTGCTAATTTTACTAAATTTATGTTATATTGAAGTTCATAATTTTATGATTTTAGGTTCGAACAGAAGGAAATCAGAAAACAAACAATAAATTAGTACCAAAATATTTTATCGGATCAAAAATTGCATTATTTGCGGTTCTTTTCACTACTGGCTGATTTTTTTAACCCTCTTGTATCTTAAAAATATTTTAATCCTCTTGTGTCTTAAAAATGCTCAAACAAAAAAATAATTGAATTGAAATCAAATAAATATAATAAACAAACTTCTACAACTTATTTTGACATAATTTTGTAACTTATTCTGATCTGGGAGTATCCCTACCCCCTCTGTGGTTTGTTACAAAACATTTTTTGTTCAAAACCCATTTTTATTCTAAATTTGATAATTCCGTCTGGAAAATTTCACGTAAGAAACAACTATCACCCCGAGGTAAAATGAGTCAATCTCGAGATATTCCATTTTGATGAAGCCAGTTTTGAATTTCTTCATTTTACATCAAAGAAGCTTATTTATTGGATAATGTTTGTTAACTTTCTAAATCAAAGAAGAACCCACCAAATGATTTTTAGGATTTCTCTGCCTTCAAGGAATCCAAGGATTTCTTTTGTAAACTTATATCGCTAATTTGTTTTATTCTACGTTAATACCAAATTGAAAATAATTTTCTTTTTATTTTCTCGTTGCAATGAGATGAATAATTATGAAAAGAATTTAAAAACATGCATAACAACGATTTACTTACTTTATTAATATTTCAATAAAGTTTAAAAATCATTAATTGAATAACTGAACGGAGGAAAAGTCTGGCAACACTGCTGCAAAAAAGATATTTAAATATTCTATAAGACAAACATTTTCTTTTCTTTCCTCAGTTAATTCATTCATTTCTTTCTTGATTCAGACATTTGATGAATATGATTAAATATGATACGGAGACAATCTTAACTGGTTTTGTAAAAATGATTGGGTAAAGAACGGCTTAAGCAGTAGCGCCTATTTTAATCAGTCGAGGAAAACAGGCCTCAAACTCCTGCATTTTGATCAATATCGACAATTTCAATGATGGAAACGAAAACTGTGATTGTCTAGCTGTCTTACGAATATGAGAAATACCGTTAATCACAAAGCAATCTGTGAACAATCACCATTTGAAACAAATCGACCTATATCGTAACCATTCAGAAGCCACTTCGGGCGCTACAAAAAAACACCTGCAAAACTGATGGAAACTGCTTAAAATAGGTTCGGGGTGATTGGAATAGTGTCCCTCGATTCGTAACTTTGATTGATGATTGTCAAAGTTTGCAAACTTAGTTTTACAATCTAAAAACAAGTTCTGATAGAGAAAACGATAGCGAACAGATTGATATACTACTGTTCGAGTTTCACCCAACACATTTCGAGTATTTCGTCTGAATACACAGGCGGTTCCTAAAGCTGCTTAAAATATGTTCCCTACCCTATATCTCGAGATTGACTCATATTACCGCAGGGTGATAGTTGTTTTTTACGTGCAATATTCCCAGGAATACGATGAAATTATCAAATTTGAAATGAAAATAAATACATTTGCCGAAAAATTTAAGGTTAGTTTTAAAATACGAAAATAAGCCATCTGGCAACACTTCCGATCAAAAATTATATTTGTTTCGAGTTTCTTGGTTTATTTTATTTAATTCAATTCAAATTGTGAGAAAAGAAATAAAGGGTTTTTAAACAAGCATTTCTTGTCTTGTTTTTTTGCAACAAAGAGAGGGAAGTACCCCCCCACTTATGGTCACTTTTCAGCACTTTTGCGGAAAAAAATCAGACCCGAGCTGTCTTGCCATTTCTGGTCCCTACAAACCGAAATTTGCAGCTTGAATATGTTGTACATCAAGCGGGTTTAAAAACCATACGTGTGTAAAGTAAATATCGATAGTCCTGAAGCGCTCCCTTGTGGTGCTTTCGTGCAAATCTTTATATCTTCCATAGCTGTACCACAAAAGATCAAAATAATGGTCGCAGTGGTCCAAATCTTACAAAAAAAGTATCTTCCATAGCTAAATTCCTATGTTCCTTTCCCCTAACCGGCGTCAAAGATCGCTTGGTACTTTCACACGTTTTCTTCCGTTTTGCACATTTTTCTGAATCTAATCTTCCACTTGATTATAAATTTGATTTCTTTGGTTCTCTTTTGCTTTTACACACGACAGAGGTTTTTACCAATGTTTGTTTCATGCACACTTGTACCTGTACACTTAAACGTCAAATAACAACATAAAAAAGTTTTGCTTTGTAAAGTTTTTCATACTTTAAGCTGCTATTTGGCATACATTTGCGTTTTGCCCTCAAAACCTGTTATTCATAGTATTCATAGCTGGGAATAAATAACCAATTTAATGCAAAACCTAAGCCTTGAAAAAGCAGTACCCCTTCGGTTCACGTGTGCCAACCCAAATAAAGTATTGAACAGTACTGGCAAAAGGATCCGAGCAAGCAGAGAAACCAGAACCCGGCAACTACCAAAAAACACCCGGCCACATGCTAGATGTACTCACGGCAAAAAATGACATCGATGTTCGACAAAACCGTTAATTTATGTTTCCGTCCCACGCGACCATTATTGCGGTTGACAGTTATGTGCCGTGATGGTGGTGGGTGAGCGGAAGAAAAATGTCTTCCTTTAATTCCGATTGTCGAAAATAAAAGTTGAAACTACATGTCATGTATGTAGAGTTTCAAATTCATTGAACTTCAACCAATTTAACCCGCGTAGGCCGACTGGCTTGCCACGCTTAGTGCCTTCCCGGCTTCCTGTTTACCTCCGGTGCAGAATGCACCCCGCAGCTTGGGTCGGGTCGAGGTTTAATGGGTTTTATTGCTGTTTGCTTCGCTGGATGGAACGTTTTATTCGGGAAGGAAATCGAAAGGCACGCGACCAAGGGTGATGGCCGCGCAGGGGTAACCGTTGGATCTATCTATCCGACAGGCAGCTTCGACGTTAGTGAGCTGGAAGGCGACTCAATAGAAGATAACAGTATTGTGAAAACGGCAACTAAATTTTATCATCCAGAAACAATTATTCAGAGGTTAAGTAGAGATACCCTCATTAATTTATTGATTCGATTTAGTTTTTTGAACATAAATTGTTGTGTTCGAGTGGACTTGAAATTGTGAATGAACCTTAGAGTTCATATAATTGCTGCATTCCAGCTGAGACCTTCACCTGCCGAGCAAATTGTGTTGTCCGGCATAGTTTCATCTTAATCATAATCCACTCCACACCAACTCTAACCTAATTGATCTAGATCAGCGAGTGTTATGTTAGCACATTTTCAATTAAGTTTAACCGACTCTTGTAGACTCAGCGCACATGTTCCGACAATAAAACCTTCACTCATATGCTGCGGGGTTTTATCTAACCTCAAACATCTCGCATGCATACAGGCAGGCGCAGCATGACACGTAAAGTGTCCTACTCCTTGGTAGTGCCATTTGCCTTGCGAATCAGACCCCGATGACGCAAGTGTAATATGGGGATAATTTATGCACCACTATTTCTTTCGCATTGCTGCCGTCGCCGTCATCGTCGTCGCTGATAAAAACATATATGCAAAGTGGACCCCGATGACGCGACCATTTTTCCCTGCCGTGAGCGCACCCGTAAAGGGATGGTGTCATGTGCTGAACTGAACCGAATGCTTCTTGTCCAAGGTTCGAGTTGTTATTTAATGGTTTCGAGAGAAAGAATTGCTAATGCATGTGTACGTGTAATTTTCTTGGAATGCTTTCAATTGCTTTCCGCCGAGAAGTGACCATCATAAACCTTGCTGCGTTCATGGAAAGCTATTTGTGAAATCCTGCACATTCTTTCCTCGGTTCGCATTTGTCAGCATTAATCAATTGTGGGATGTAAAATTACTATAGCGCACTCTGCAATCGTTCGTGTGGTTCACAACAATCGCTGCACCTGTGTGTCTCCATATGTCATGCTACTCAAATCTAGAATCTAAACCAAAGCTCATGAGATTCATGTCACGATACTTTTACTGCCCATTTAATGACTAATTAGAATATGCCCCCCCAAGTACATACATGGATAGTTTTGAATACGACATAACTTCCTTCCTGTCACCGTACAGTAGTATTTCTATGACGCCGTTAACGGCTCTATCTCTCTTGAGGTTGGAATGTGAATGAACACACTGCGCTGCGCACTATATTAGATTGCCGTGCTAACTAACCATCCACTATTTAACTACCGGCCGGCCGTGCGTTGTCTTTGATGTGACATACTGGCCCATAAAAAGAAAACGAGAATAAATTACGACTCTTCGGCTGCTTCACTCGCACTACTACGGGCCGTTGTTGATTTGTTGATGAGTAATTAATTTCCACTGTATTTGAATGTGAAGTAAGTAATATGCGTGTGCAATTGATTCGTTTTAATCAACATTCAACCGGTTTTTAACAATGTTTAAACGCGTACGATTTGTTTGTTCAATTGTTGAGGTTATATTTTGTTTTTGCAGCGGTTTTAGATTATTGACAGCTAGAAGGTTAATGTGACTTTGTTCTTTCTAAAAGTAATCAATGGAAATTTTTATCACGCATTTTCCCAAAACCGATGCCATGAACTGTGGAACTAACTTTACAGTGTTTCTTGTTCAGTCTATCGTTTTACGAGCTCTTTCGTCTCAGTGAAGTGGTGGATCCGAAATTTAAACTCTAACCTTCCCAGCCAATTTTTGTGGTTTGTGGTGAGTTGAAAAAAACCTTCCAGTTGGTCTCGAGTACTGGCCTAACAAACCAGTCGCCGTAGGTTCGAGTCTCAGCTCGCTAGAGAAGAGCGTAGCGCTAGCCTCGCAATTGTTCTGTACATTAACCAGTTGGCTGCGAATCTGTGTTTAATAATGAACAGGAGGTCAAGTTCCGAAATGGAATCCCGATCAGACGATTATAACAAACGGGTAACACAAATATATCTGAACTTGATAGAAATACCAAAGCCTGTAATATTCTTGACTTGTCAGAATGATAAAAAGTACAGAATTGTATCAAATTTTGTTATCATTCACTTGGATGCTCAAAATTGTGTTTTTTAAAAGCATATTAATAACAATATTTGTTATTCAATTGACAAAAAATTGTACACTCTAACTAATTCTGATCTTTTTTTGCCAAAATTCTTACAAAACTTGCTATAATTTGTAATAATCACTAAGTAATTTTGATAGGAATTCTGATATTTTAACTATTAACGAGACCGAGTTTAGAACACAAGTTGATACAAAAAGCTCGTTACAAAATATCAAGATAGTTATCTTAGTTGCGTATTAACGTCAAGTTTCTTTAAAAAAAATTAAAAAAAAATTCAACTCTTTTTTTTTAAATTGAAATTTAATGTTAAGTTTTAATTTTTTTTGGTCAAAACAATTTTTTTTGTACAGTGTATATTTTTTTATGGTGCATTTTTAATTCTCTACAACTCATTCTCATACAGTTTTTCTATACAACCAACGGTTTCTGGGCTACAATGCTTCGAATAAAACCTATGCCAAAAGGCATACGCCCTTTTAGAATGTAACTCATGGGTGTAAAAAATCTCTCCATCTGTGAAAAATGCTCAGTTTGCTTAGCCAAATACGTGTGCAAAGTTTCATTCAAATCAAAAATGGTCGATATTACCATAGGTCATTTGACGCGATCTTGCTCTTATTTGCTTTTTCTTATAGATATAATTTCTGTTGCTTCTGTTAACAAGTAATTTTGAATGCCGAGTTTTTTTGCTTTTAGCAGTCATAATATTATAATATAATACATATATAATACAAAAATGCATTTAGGTCACTTTTTATGCGAATTTTGGGATTTTTGCGGTATGTTTTGACGTAGAATTAAGTCTTACGACATCATTATGGATGCAAATTGAAAGCTCAAGACAATGCCAAATATCATCCAGTATGGGTTTTTTTTTGGAAACGGAATGAAACTAGAGGTTTGAAACCGACATCTGATGTCATTTTGAATTTCAAGATGGTGACTTCTGGTTTCTTGCACACAATCTAAAATGTCCGAATACTACCCAACATGGATATTTTCGGAATTTGGATGATACTCTGAAACCTAAAATCGACTCCAGACGCAATTTAGAAATACATGCTTGCAACTTCCGATTCCTGGAAAACAGTATAAAATGACCAAATATCACCTAATATGAGTACTTCCAGAATTAAAATGATGAATGATCAGAATGGGACCGAAACCAGAGACCTCAAAGACCTGAAATTGGCCCAGACGCAATTTTGAAATTCAAAATGATTTCTGAAAAACAGCCAAAATAGCCGCATGTTATATAATGTGGTTATTCCCGGAACCGGGATGATCGACCCCAAATGATATTTTGAATCTTTTCAAAGTAACTGCATTATACACTACTGGCTCTGCACCCACTCTCTTCGTTTGTTCTTTTCATGATAAGAAGGTGCCCTACCAAAAACTGTGTTTCAGCAGCCTTCAACATTATTTCCAGATAACTTCCAGCCCATCAAACAACTCTTCTCTTGAGGATTACCGATCATTAAATAAAGAAATGGACGAAAGAGAATTATTGCTGAAATTAACCGCCATCGAATCGAATTGATTAACCGCACGCGGAATATCAATAGGTTACATTCCTTAAGCTATTGCAAAAAATACATTGACATTAGACAGGCTGTCGAAATTCTACATAAATCTTGCGGTCATGTTTCATACACAATCTATTAAGCTTGTTAATGATTTTTCATTTTTAAATTGTTTTTCGCAGTATCGATTGTTTTAAAAGCGAACGTCCGAATATTCTTTGATCTTTTTTGCTTTCGATTCTTATTTTGATTCGCAGGAACTGCTTCCGTTCATTAAGCAGACAGTATGTGAGTAGAGAAAGAACGAAAAATAAGCGAACTGGAAATATGATACAGATTTGGAAAAATATACCGCATCCCGACGGGACGCTTGCACAGCAGTGTGTGTAGTTAGGGATGAGCAATAGAATAAGTCGACAGCGGAATGTGATACGATATAGATTGTGGAACAGTACCACCGTCCCCCGTAGTTTAATTGGTCAAAACACCATGCCGGAGACAGGGAGATTGCGGGTTCATGTCCCGTCGGGATGCGGTATATTTTTCCGAATCTGAATCATATTTCCAGTTCGCTTATTTTTCGTTCTTTCTCTACTCACATACTGTCTGCTTAATGAGCTTGCGTGTTAACGGAAAAAGCCGTTGTTAAAAATAGAAATTCAGTTCGAAAAAACTGCTTCCGTCTTTTTCGAAAATATTCAGAGACCATGAAAATATTTTAGAAGTAAAATTTGTTCTACACGGAATCTAGAATTTACGCAATCTTTTTGTACTCAGAGAAAATAAAAAGGAATAGAAATGAAAATACATTTCTAAAACATAGAATCTGGCGAGAAATAAGAAAATATAACATAATCTTGCAAAAAATGACGAACAATGACGGAAAAAGACAAAAAATGACAGGAAATGACATCAATAATATGAATTATAAAAGTGATAAGAAACAGATATGACAAAATAATGAGAGAAATGTACAAAAATAAGTGAAAAATGACAAGGAACGATAAAAAATGACAAGCTGTTATCAACAAAAAATCTTATCAGTAGAAAATAAATGATGACAAGAGATGAGAAGAAAAAACGTTAGTGAATGAAACAAAATGAATGGAAATGATCATAGCTGGCAAGAAATGACAGAAAATGATATACTAAAAGAAATGACAATATATAATTAATTGAGAAAGTTAGGTAACTGTGATGTTTGTTCAAAATTGCAAACTTGGAGGGGGGTCTGGTTGTTCAGCGTTACGTAACTTAACGGAGGAGGAGTCATTTCGAACAACAAACAAACAAAGAAATAATAAAAATTGATAAGACCGTGCGAGAAATGATAAGAAAGGTAAATGAGGACAAATGAAAACAAAAAATAAAAATAAATTAAAAAATATTGTAACGACAAAATATGACAAGGAATGTCGAACAATCATGGAAAAAGACAAGAAATTATAATAAATGACAGGAATGAAAAAAAATGCAATATAAAACACGAAATTTAAAAACAGAAAATGATGAATGACGAAATTGAAAACAGGGAGAAAGGACGAGAATAATTGAAATAACAGATAATACACAAAAATTTACTAAAAATGACCAAAATGAAAAGGAATAATAATTAAAAATGACATAAAGCAAGAAAAATGCTAGAAAATGACAAGTAGCAACGAGAAATGACATGAACTGAAAGGTTATAACTGAAAAAAGACGACAATAGACAAGAAAAGACCATAAACAACGACAAGAAATTACGGAAATAACAAGATTTGATGACAGGACAAGAAATAAAGATAAACAGTGGAGCCAAGAAGAAAATGACATAGATAGACAAGATAAATGACAAGATAGATCCCAAATGACAAGTAATGGGATGAAATAACTCGAATATCGAAACTCACATAGTATGAAACATAACTGACAAGAGAAGACAAGAAATTTAATAAATGACAACAATGACAAAATTACAAAATATGTCAAGAAATGTCTAGTTACGGCAGAAAAAAATGACTGAAAGAGACAAAATTAAAATGAATAAAAATAAGGAATGGCAACATTTGACGAGAAATGGGAAGAAAAGACAATAATGATTAATGAAAAATAAGAACAAAAACTTTGAAATGAAATGTCAGGAATATAAGCGAATTTCCGTTAGTGACAAAACTGACAAAAAAAAAACAAAAATAACAGAAATAATAAAAGTGACAAAAATGTCAAAAAATTCCGACGTGTAAAATATGTTATAAAGAAAAATAACAATCATGTCAAAAACATCTAAAATAACATAAGAGACAAAATGACAGAAATTCACATTAACAAAAATAAAAGAAATGTACAAAATAACAAACAAATGACGCAGATAAAGAAGCGAATAAAATTCTTAAGTATCAGAATTGTCAAAAACATCTAAAATTTCAAAAATGTCAGAAGTAAAATTTCAGAACTAACAAAAATGTAAAAAATTTAAATTGCCAAATGTAAAAATAATGTTTAGAATACCAAACATGTTCGAAATTTCAAAATCGCGAAATTCAAAAATGGTGAAAGTGTCAATAAGTTCATAAATATCAAATCTGTCTAACAACTCAAAAAAGTCAATATTTTCAAAATGTCAATAAAATCAAGAAGGTCAAAAATGCAAAAAATGTCGAAAATATCAAAAATTTCAAAAATGGTGAAACTAAATATTACATGAATTTTACAGACAAATTTTATTGTTACTCTTTTGTTTTCATTTTTGTTCCAATATAAACCCAGTTTAGTGCTCATTCTGTCATTTATTCCATTTATATATGAATTAGAACTCAATTTAATGGCCTTCGTGTTTTGTTTTTTTTCAATAGCTATACTTAAATAAAGATTAAACTATACTAAAATAAAGATAAAATCACCCAAATTGTAAAAATGCTGCAATAAAACGAAGTTGATATATATTGAATAAATTCCATAGCAGAAACTAATTGAGTCGAGAAAGGAAAGTAAACTGAGATATAAAACAAGAAAATAATGAAAGCGTTTCTTAAAAAAACAGTAGAAATATTCGATAAAAAATGAGATAAAGTTGAGCAAGTTGGTGACCTAATCATGTTCTTTTACAAATTTTTAAGTAATGTATAAATTTCTTAAAGATCACAAATAAAGTACAAACTTATGGACGGAACCACGCATAAAATTGTGAAACACAAAACAAGAAAGTGTGAAACTGAAAAAAAGAACGAAAACTAAAGATCATATAAATAAAAGAAATAAAATGAAGTGATGGAATATATTTTTCTGATGAAAAATCATGTAGGACTACGTCTTTGTTTTCTATGCTGTGGTACATTGTGTAAAAGTGCAAATGAAACTGGTAAAAGTGCAAATGAAACGGTAATTACAGTATAACTACAAAAATTACTCCAATTTTGTGACATGTCAGTTTAGAATTCATCATTGCTTAGCAGAGAAAATTGATGAAAAGCTTCAAGGTTAAATTTCAGCGAACAATGATTCAATAGCTTGAAAACCGATGTCTTGAAGGGTATCATTTTGGCATAGACAACAACAGGCTTGGTATAGCACGCACAGCAATGCTGTTTCCTATCCTATGTGCTTGGTGCTTGATGCGTTTCTTCGGCTCGGCACGCAACAAATAAAGAACAGTAACAAACAGCGTACACTAAAGTCTCTTTTTGCACGATTTTACGCGTCTTTTTTAATGCGGGTCTCGTAATTTCCACGGTTATTTACGTGAATTTTGGAATTAACGCGCTTTTTTACGCAGAATTCCCAGAAAAGTCATCTTTACGCGACATGCTTTTAATGGGTTTTCATTTTTAAAACATTTATTTAGAGTATCCGATGGGATTACCTAATTCAATTACTGAAGATACACTGATTTGGCCTAGCCTTTCTATATATTTTCTTCATTTGCAGTTCGATTCGCTGGCGTAATTTTTTTTTTGATGGACCCGCGTAGAAAATACTTTAGTGTATATCTCTTTCATGGTGCCAATACTACGGTTACATGGACCGCCCGGTGTGACTCTGAGGCATTGTTTGTTTGCTTTTCTTCGCTTTGTGCCGTCTTCTTGTATTCTGATTTTCGCTATATTACATGTTGCAACTAGAGATCTATGTTCGAAGTCGTTTCTCAATATAAACGCTGACGACGTATGCTGCAAGTGATAATATATTTTGCGTTGTTACACATTGTTCATCTTGGTATGGTTATAAGACATTAAGCTTTTGGTTTTTGAGTAAATCGAATTAATTTTGTTTTTGTTGCACTAACTGAAATTCTTGATACTCATTCAACAACCACGACGAGTACGATATCTAAAAGTGTTAACTTAAGTGTAAACTCACAAAAATGAAAAAAAAACGGAAAAATGTGGGAACCGAACAGAGTTGCAAAAAATACAATAAGGGGTTTCTTAGCTTGAAGAAGTCATTTTTTCATGAATCACGGTTGGCAACCTGTGAAATTTTTTTAGAAAGTCAAAATGTTCCCCAAAAATACTATAAATGACATTATCTTTCAATTTAGGGTTGAGCACGTTTCACTTGTGCAACATCGGTTTTTTGGGACACTTTGCTTTATATGATGGTGTATCTTTTTTTCGAATATTTTGTTATTCTTACATAAAGTTTTCACACAACCTTACTAGAGTTGTTTATTTTTTATCATAATTTGATATTTCTATCAGAATTGTATTATCTGTTTCTCTTTTTTGTGATATTCTAATAGTTTAAGTACTTGTCTTTGTTTCAAATTTTCAACTTGTTTTCTTTGTAAAGCGAATATGGATCATATCAACGATGATAGCAAATGATCTTCAAACTTTAAAATAAGTTCACGGCAGCGAGGCCTAGACTTTCAACCTGTTGTCAATTGCGTTGAAGTAGTTCCCCATACCCGCCATCACTCGCATATTATTGCAATTGCTCGATATAATTAATTCCCGTACACGACGACGTCCCTCGGAAAAACATTCCTGCTAAATGACAGCAAAGCTCAAACAATTTAATTCACATCGAATCGCTGTCAATATCGTGTCAAGTTTATCGCTAGTAGCAGCCGCCTCATTAGCACTCGATTGCTACACGTTTCTCGCTGAAATAAATATATGTATATCGATCGCAGCAGCTACTTCGAAGAATTATTTCCTCTCCCACGGAAATATCATTTAATTGCGATGCGATCGGCCGAAGTCAGCCGTCTCGTCGTGCCGTGCCATGTGAGCGCGATTGTATACAAACAAACCCTTCAGCTTAATACCTGTTAACAACAATCGCTTGGATTGCGCTAAGCTAAGGTTAATTATTGCCTCTATGTATAACACATATCTATCTACTTTTGCTGCTGTTGCTGCTGCGTCATATGCGGCAGTATCAGCAGCGCGTTCCGCAAATGCAATTCATGACTAATCATGAATTATATATTTTTTCGTCCCTCTCTCTCTTTCGCGTCGTTTAGGTTGCTGTGGTTCATCCGTGCTCGAGGTATTGTTCCGTTTCAGAACTCGAACGCCGGCCGGTCCGGAGATTAGCAGCTGGTTGTGCCCGCAGCGGAAAGGTTGATCGTAGTGACAACTGACAACTCGAATTTTGTGTTGATCGGTTGCGAGGTCGGAAGTGTGAGGCAGATTTTGAAGTTTTATCACTCCACAGAGTGCGAGTGCGAATTACATCGATTGTTTCAAGCGTTTAGAAAGAAGAGGCTCAAGTGTCTGCAGAGCAAAAGTCAAGTGTTGTGTAGTCGAAGAGGAAGAAAAATTACTCCGTCAAAGCAAAAGTGGTTCAGGTTAAACGAGTGTATAATTTTGATGTGATTGAGCATCACTCAAGTGTGTACGCATTATTTCTTGAATACAATAATCAAACAAAATCATTGTCGGTCCTGGATAGACGTCGTTAACCACAACCCGGCAAGCACAGAACATAATCCGCCGACCTACTTCGTTCGTGTAAGATCCGACATCTAAAGTAAGTAATAAAATGTTTAATTTATTCATCACCACAGACCCTTCCATTCGCTTTCTCTCTCCTTCGTTACTTTTTTATTCATATTTCTGTTTAAGTGTGCCAGCAATTATGACGCCTTAAGTGTTTCGTGATTTTGACCAAGCGATGTTTATGACGAATTGGTTCTAAACAACGACCGGCGGAGAAAGATGTTTGATTGTGTGTGTGTTTGTAGGAAGTTCCAAAGTAAAGCAACCAAAACATGCAACTAACCACAGATCCGTTACAATTTGTAGCATTCTTCCAGTGCGGCGCTGCACCGCGGCCTGACTGGGGTCTTTGTAGCGTGACGAAGCGCGATTTAATTATTTTACTTTTAAGTGCCTTGCTGTGCCTAACTGGAACTGTGGAAGCGAAGGTAAAGGCCCAACAATTCATTTCGAAGTAAAATGAGCTTTCCTGGAGTAGCCACATTTGTGTTTCGTATTCTCAAGTGTAACAGCCAAATTTAACGACTTGTTTGTTTCCCCTTCAAAATAAGGGGCTAAAATACGTACGATGTTTTCAAGTGACTGTGGTGTAGGTTATGAGATGGGAACGAGCTGGACATGCAACAGGCATTAAAAAACGTTGCGTTTTAATCAGTTCGAAATTCGAGGAATATTTTGGCAACCAGACAAAATAAAGCAGCATAGTAAAAAACGGGAAGTTCGAATCGTCATAATTTATAAAATCATAATAAAATAAAAATTGAATTGGCGAATTCGCCAGAAACCCAACTAATCTGGTCGCAGTCATTCGCAAACTTTACCGCTGCGGAAACAATAAACGCAATTATATTTCAAGAGCTTGCCATCGTTGACGTAATTCCGCTAAAATAGAACAAGGAACTAAACTGTATTCGTAGATCAGACGGAATAAGCAGTGAGCGGAAACAACACGAAAAAAAGATGCAAATGAGACAAGTACCCGTACAAAGTCATCCAGATTGAATCACCCGCTGTTTGAAGTCGTCTGACTGTCGAATTGCACTACTTCACCGGTCAAAAGCCAGTCTGAGTGTGAGTTTATGCGGCCGCATTTATTTTCGTACTGTATCTCCCGACGCGATGGACCCCAGATTGGCGCATGCCACTGCCTATATTAGGTTTAATATCGTATGCTTCGGATGAATGTGAACCGTTGCATATTTTATAAGTTACATTTTTGCCACAGTGGGCCCCTTAATTAATAGGCGCTTGCTCTAGCGATAAGTGGTCCGGCGCTGTTGTCGTACGTGTGCAAGACATCAGTCTTCTAGACGTTTCAAGTTTGGACGCCAGCTACCAGACGAGATGGGAATCATGTATAAAATAGGAGATCAACGGTGTAAAGCGCACTCTTATTTGCGTCCTATAATTATGGTAACTTTCAACTGATTGTAGTATTTAAACCCACTAGCCCTAGTATTATCTTAAGTGACGGTGGACTTCATAGCGTTGCTGTTTCTGTTCATGGAAGCACATAAAATGTATAATATAAAATGTGATGAGATTTTTGCTCAAAAGCCAACTTGTAAAACGATCAAGTGCTGGAGCTGTCAAGGTTTGATGAGAAAGGAAATCTGATAGGGCGGTACATCATTTTCAATGGAAAAATTAAGAATGCAATTCAATACCCCAAGGCCGTGTGCAGTTGGTGAAATAGGATCCTTCGCTCAAGGTATCGTGAGAATGAAACGGACACGTGTCGGTATCAAAAAACGCAGTCAACTGATCTTTCGGCAAAAAAATACTACAAAGTAAGCAGTGGAAAACGCCATGTCAAACCGTTCTCCTTCGTGTTCTACTATCAGCACCGATTCGTACCCAAGTCTCTACAAATCCTTCAGCAGTAAGCCCACCTCAAGTAGTTCGGCCATTTCCAGCTCAACCACATCGGAAACCTCATCAACGTCTTCGACTGCAACCAATGCCGCTTTGAAGCTTGATCCAGAGTGCAAAAGCTACTCCTACTCGACACTTCCACCGCGACTAAAATGGGACCGGGAGGCGTATATATCTGGTCGCCCCTACGAGCTTCGTCAGTTCGACATACCCTTCAAACCACTTTCGGCCTACCTTAGCAACTTGGGTGGTCTCGGAGTTGCAGCTCGAAAACCTTGTCAACCAACCAAACAGGATCCATTTCACAGAAGAACCCATGTAGACGAAATCTATCACAAACGGGTAACGGATGCGGGTGTTTTTTCAATCACGGAACAACCACCGAAAAATGTGTGCTTGGAGTTACCGCGTAGAAAAATTCCTGAACCAATAACTAAACACGTCAAAGCTGTTCTACTGGCCGATAATGTTGATTCCGACAGCAGCACCATTTCCGATATTAGCGAAATTGGGTCCGATTTAACAGTGCAGCAGATGCTGCAGAAACCCAGGAGTGATTATGTTCTCAAAGAGTGTAAACGAACTTTTTTTCGCGCCCGAAAAGAACTCTTCAAAATACGACAGTATAGTGAATACTTGGAGGAGAAAAACAGACCTCCGGTGGAGGTGGAGTCGTGGGAGATTTCCTCCGAAAGTTCGACTGCGTCGGAAGAGGAGCTTCCTGATGAACAGGAAATAGTCATTCAGCCGTCTGCGGACAAGGATGAGTACAAACCAATCGAGGTTATCCGCATCCAAGAGAAACCACGCGTACTCGCGCATGAACTCGAGCATTTGGAGCAAATTCGTGATCATCTGTGGAAAGGTTACGCAAAATTGGAAGATGAGCGAGCTGCTGCTCTACTCGAGCAGCAAAAACCCCCAGCACCAATCGACGAAGAGGAGATTATGAGGACCCTCCCGAAACAGGACTTTTTGAACAAGCAAAAACAGCAGCACAGACAAAATTTGTCCGATCAGCTGCAAGCAATAAAGGAATCGCAAAAAAGGACTCCAAAGGAGCTCCCACAGACGGCAGTTCAGTTCGAGAAATACACCGATAAACTAATGGCAGCCCGTCGACAGCTCAGGGACGAAGCGATTATGGTGGATGCCCACTACCGGAAGGCGGGAGTCGAGAAGGAAGTACCCGAGAAGGATTTGGAGCTACGAAAATTTCGAGCTGCCGATTTTAAAAGTGACAAATCGGCTTCGGACGATGAAAGGGATGATGAGTCAATAGTCCAATCGGCGGAACCAGTAGTGCACACTTGTATGACCCGGCTGGAGTGGAGTCGCTGGATGGGAACGTGTACCAAGATCGAGAAGTTAAAACTCCCCAAACCTAAAATTCCCCGACTTCCCCGGGAAATTTGCGAATCGAAGGAAAGTCCAGTCAAGTTGTATATCAAAGGAGGACAAGTTCAGTTTGAGGAGACACAGAATGAACCAGAGACTTCAACCGAAATTATGCCAACCGAAAAAAGGCCCAAATTGAGCAAGTGGAGTTTAAGGGATTTCCTTTACAAGGAAGATGCGAAGCACCGTGCATCGCAGTTTGTGCCCTACAAGCCTCCGATAAGACCATTCCCAGAGCTGGCTAGAAATAGATACCGGTCGGGTAAAGCTCAGCGAAAAAGAAAGCGGGAACTGAGGAAGAATCACATGTCATGGATAGATGCACTTGTTGGAGAACTTTGTCGAACTGAAATAAAATAGATTGATAAATGATGAAATATTTCTTTATGTATTTAAAGGTGTTGAAACTCAAGCTACAACCAAAATCATATTTTACCCTTTTCATTTTCAATCGAAAATGTAAATCAATGTGGAAGAAAAGATCACTTTCTGCCTATATAAATTTAATCTTTTTCGTCGAGGGGAAACTTGTTTCATGTAAAATACACCCTTTTTTGCATCCGTATCTAACTTCCGTATGACAAGATCGATTCGAACGAATAGGACAATTTCATTCCCAAGATCTATTCAACTAATTTAGAATTGAAATTCGCGGTCTCGATCATCAAGATTAGTTGAGAGAATTCGTTATCGATATTGTTTTTGGCACATTCAGCATGTTGTAGGAAGAGTACAACGATACACCGTGCCCCAGTGCTGAGTCGAGAAATTTACCAGCTCGAAAAGGTCCTCGACCTGATCGGAACCGAACCCGACATCAAGGCCGACCGACATCGCTAACTAAAGAACTACGGGGACCACATGCACCCAAAGCGTTGCTATTTTTCAACATCCATGCACATTTCTAATAACATTCGAAAAGGTCCTCGACCTGATCGGAACCGAACCCGACATCAAGGCCGACCGACATCGCTAACTAAAGAACTACGGGGACCACATGCACCCAAAGCGTTGCTATTTTTCAACATCCATGCACATTTCTAATAACATTATTGTTAGCGATCAAAGCACCCCAAATCAAGTGCCTGTATTTTCCTGTCAATCGACGCATGGATAAAAGCGGTAAATTCCCGAAGCTTTAATTTTCGCGTGCACTACTACATTTGTTACAATTTCAGATGGCCAACAAGATCTCTCTATTTCTAGCCGTGTTATTTTTCACCGGGTTCAAAATTCTAGTTTTCATGGAACCACCAAAAGACGAAATCTGCTGCTCTGTCAAACCGAATCTTCGCAGCGTCCTGTTTCTGGGGTCGGTCGCGATGTACCTAAGTAGGACGAAAATCTTCCCGGTACGTTACCGCCAGGTTCCACTCGCGGCCCAAGCTGTTGCAGAGTTTTTCGTTTTTCTGTTGACCATTGAAATAGCGATGATTGCGGTGTGGTGTCGCATCGAAACATTCCTGTTTCGGCTGATGGAGTGCGTGGCATCCAGTGAAAAGGCTATGCTATACCGTGACATGGGCGGCGATCGATTGGTACAATTTATTGTGACGCTTTGCAGTTTGATAACGTTCGCCTTCACCGCGATCGGAACGGGATATGTGAGCATGGGCTCGCGGGTGTATGATCGAACCGTGGAAAAAGTCGAACGACTATTTGCCCGAGTACGACCCCAGTCAGCTGCGGTACCGATTTGTCCGGTACATCTGTGCCAGTCCACGGTACTGGAGACCGACGAAGAGCAACGTATTCCTCGGCGATCCCCAAGATCTCCCCAACGTCGGGAAAGTTTTCAAATGGATAGTAGTTTCCTGAACAGCCGGCGTTCGAGAAGGTCATCTTCCAGAAGGCGGCGATTAAACAGCAGTAGATGAAAATGTATTTTTTATGTTTTTATATTTTAGATATTTGATACATAGTTTAGAAGTTTTTTTAGTGAATCTAACATGTGAAATTTCAAAATAAACAACTAAATCTGGTTTAACTTTTCACTGCTTAGTTTTTTTTTTTGTAATACAAGTAAGTGGCAGTAGAAGACATTGTTTAATGAATGCTGATACCAAATAGAATGGGTGGAAAAAATTTCAAGAAAAAGTAGTAATAGACGACACAGATTCCATGAGTATTTCCTCCCAGATTTTCTGGATAACCGCTTAAACTATTCCAAGTTGCAGATCTTGTAATTAGCAAGCTTCGACATCATATAGGACCAAACAAAAACGGTTGATTATCGGGTTCACTGCCGGTACCCGGATAACTGTCCCATAATGAAAAACAACATGTTGAGAAAACGGCGATTTAATATTATCCGTGAATTTTCGGATTTCCAGCAATTACATCCAGAACCAATGACCATAACGGTTTCAAGACACCGCAAGTTTATCGTTGAGAACTAAAAACCATGCATGGAATTGGTTTTACGGTATATAACTTGAAAAAAAGACAAAATGGGACAAAATATGCGGGTACATTTCAAAAGTACTCGCATATTTTGTCCCGTCACATATAAATTCAACCAGCAACCGGCAGTATCATTGGCAACGTAGATTGTACTACAGAAAAACAACATTAGTCTAGTTAATTAAATGACATACTTCTATATGCCTAAAATAATCCGATATACACTAATCTGGAGCAAAATTATATGTTTGCAGTTTGTACCACTATGTAGTGGGACTGTAATGCGGGTACTTTCAATATGGGACAAAAACAACCTGGTATTTTTTCCATGTTTCTCCATACAAACGTATCAATTTTATTTTTTTCCCAGAAAAAATATGATAACAATTCGGTCGATTTCCGATGATAACTCAAAAGTGACCAAAATCAGTATGGGACAGTTATGCGGGTACCGGCAGATTCAGATCTGGTGAGTTTCCGAAGACTCGAGGCAACAATGTTTTTTAAAATATCCGTTTTATAATAAACAGCATTGACTTTGACACTTTTGTCGATGTAAACCTGGCGAAGCTTACCTCACTTTCAAACTGCATGCCAAACACTATCACTGAAGCTGCATTCTGGAGTCGAAGAACACTCCATTGCTGCTCACAATCGATCATTTTATGGAGCAGCCATACAGCTCCAGGTCGAATAGTTCCTCATCAGAAATTAACTCATGGCCTTGAAAGTACTTTTTTGAGGGAACTGGGAAACTCCCTGACATATAAGTTTCTTGTCGGTTTTATAAACGAAATCTCTTTTAACCGTAAACGATTTCAGACTTTGAATCTTGTACAAGAGCGATCACCGGCCAAAATCCGCTTTACTACGACTTCCTGAAATTGCTTCATCACGTATCATAAATAAAACATAACTGGCAGACAACTGATGCCTATTTGTGAGCGCAAACATAGAGTAAGAAGTCTCACTAATACTTTCATATATTATACTGCCGTTCTACGCATTAATTGTCAACGAAGTTTCTTTAAACATGGGACAACTCAATGAGCATAAGAGAAAGGTGAGGAGAAAACTTACTAATGTCGATTTCGTTTTCGCGGTGTAGCTACACTTTTTCGGACTACACTTTGCAGCTTGAAATAAAACATTTTCAGTGTAGTTGCATTGGTATGCGTAATAATAGGGATAGCTGTCAATTTATTTTGTTTTGGTCATTATCGCCATCGTCAAACGATTCCATTTCATATGTCCATCTCGCAACTGTGCTGAAAAAAAAATTTACCTGACACTTTACCACGTGGAACGAGAACCAAATCAAACCAGTTTTAACACATACGTGTGAATGTGTTGGTAACTCCCTACAGTACACTCTGCTTTTTTCGGGTCTAGTCCGGGACAGAAAAAGTGTAGTCAGAGACAGAAAAAGTGTAGTCCGGAAAGTGAAACAAAACATTTACGGTATCAAAAGTGTAGTCAGAGTGTAGCTACAAAGCGAACACGAAAACGACATAACACTTGCACGCGCCCCTCTGTTCGCCCCTCTGTTTAGAGTTGATGCCAAATAGTGACGTAGCTATTTGGGTTTACAATTGAGTTCGTCTAGTTGTTTATATTTGAAGCATTTACTAATACTAGAAAAATGCACTCTCCTTTTCACCTCTCTTTAATACTCATTGGGAACAACTATGGATAGGACGGCAGTATACGAAAGCAACTTGTATTCGAATATAATTACCACAATGTATGATAACAAACAGGACAATTAATTAATAGCTTCGAAGAAGATTGTTAATAATATTGTCAGCCTCATAAGCAGCTGAAAATTGATATAGAACTAAATTAAATCATTATGATTAGATATTTGTAAGCTGAATGAAAGTAGGATAAACATAACCGTTAAAACGTTCAAGCATTAAGAAATTGTTACTTAAGATATGACTTTTTTATTCTATCTCTAAAGTACTTTGTATTCAAAGACTGGTAGCGCTAACATCAAAAAATTCGATGCGTATTCCCAACAAATTATTTTGTTGATTTACGCAATTTTACTACTATTTGAAAAAAATTTGAATGTTTTTGACGTTTCACGATTAATAAGTTTGTAAATCTTGCATTCTGGCACCATTACAAATGATGATTCATTAAAATATTTCGGCTACACTGTTTATTCTGACAAGTATGATGTAAAAGTGGAGGATTACAGTGTTACGTGATTACAAAGAAAGTTAATGAGGAATATGAAGGTGCGGAAGAAGGAGAATTTCGTCAGCATGTTAAGCTCAAAAAAATCAAGTGAATCGAGCAACATGGTTCGTTTTTGTAACTTTAGCAATCTTCTCACGCCTTTTCATCGCCTATATTCATCTTACTGAACGAAATCCATCACTGAGTCTCTGAAGTGGTGAAGATTTGAGATGAAAAAGAATAAAATACACGAAATTTGAGTTCGACGCGATGGAGTTAAATATATATTTTTCAGAAAAAAATGTGATTTTAAAAATTAAGACATCAACTAGGACATTAATTTAGCTCAATATTGTTGCATGTCTTCTCAAAGAAAACTAATTATTTCTGTCAGTTGAAATAAGTATTTGTCACTTGTCACTCAATCGACAATAAATTATGCCAGAATGTTTGTCACTTGTCACTCAATCGAAAATAAATTATGCCAGAATTTACAGATTAATTGAGCAACCTGATGCTCATGTCAGGCTTCGGAAAAGTACTGCGGTGCGACACTATACTGACGACTGGGCTTTACAAAAACAACCTCATGAACAAGCTATTCAGGAGAACTCACATACAGCTAAAGCTTACACAGGCAACGAAGCTGTCTTGTGTTGCACACGACAGCTCATTCTTGCACATGTATTTTAATCGTTCGGACATGACAGATCTTGGGTTCATTTTGAGAATTTGGCCGGCTGCGGCTGTCATCGATGATATTGCACCCGCACTCCTTCGTTTCTCCTTTTTCCTAGGGCGATGCCATAATGAATACGAAGCAAACCGTTTCATATATTTTCCCATTGGTGATAATATATATTTATTTATTTATTTATTAGCTCTACCAACAGACATTTTAAGACTAGTCCTAATGGTTATTAATATATAAATCATTACGAAACAGAGATATAAATTTTGTACGTAGAACTTGATGCGATAAGTGAAAGTCGAAAGCAGATGACACCCGGTTGAAGGCTCGTTGAATACCAATGATGGCTTTGTTTGCGCTGTAGTTGGTACGACGAAAAGGCAGTTGCAGCGCATAAGACCTCCGCAGGGTTCTGGATGGCGCGTTTAGGTTGATCAGGCGAAGAATGGTCAGGCAGTCAATCCGTGAAGTCAAAACATCTGAAACTACCATGGCGCGAGCTGTTTCTCGGCGAAGCTGAAGAGTATCGAGCTGGAGAAGCTGGCAGCGATCCTCGTATCGGGTGTTACGCATGGGTTGCCGCCAGGGAAGCATTCTAAGAGCATAGCGTACGAAACGGCGCTGGATGCTTTCAATGCGGTGGATTGCATTATTGTAGTGAGGAATCCAGACAGTAGAGCAGAATTCCAATGAGGACCGAACAAGCGAGCAATAGAGTGTTGTTATACATTGTATGTTTCTGAAATCCCGCGTCATGCGGCAAATCAGTCCCAGTTGTCTAGCGGCTTTAGCAACAATAAACGATATATGTTGCTTAAATGTCAGTTTGGTATCGAGGAAGACTCCAAGATCCTTGACGTGATCGACTCGCTGTATTGAAGACCCATCTAACTTGTAATCGAAGTGTAGCGGACGGTGTTTTCTAGTAAACGTTATTATTGAGCATTTTGTAGGGTTGAGTACCATGCAGTTTAACTTGCACCAACGTGCAAATATGTTGAGTTGTTGTTGGAGATAAGTAGCGTCTTCCACGTTTTTGATTTCGTTGAACAGCTTCAAATCGTCAGCGAACGCAAGACAAGGACATTTTAACAAGTGATGTACATCATTGAAATACAACAGGAACACCAATGGGCCAAGATGACTACCTTGGGCAATTCCGGAAGTAGCGACAAGTGGTTCGGAAATTTCGTCGCCGATTTTCACTCTGAGAGTTCGTCCCAGCAAATAGGATTCTAACCAGCCAAGCAAGTTGCCGCTGAACCCGTATCGATCAAGTTTGGCAACGGTGATTTGATGGTTTACTTTGTCGAAGGCAGCCGAGAGGTCCGTGTAGATGATGACGGTTTGATGTCGGTGAACAAAGCTGTCGAACGCGTAGTTAGTCAAGCAAAGCAGGTTCGTAGCACAGGAGCGCTTGGGAAGGAATCCGTGTTGATCGTCCGAAATAGTGCTTTGACAATGTGAGAAAATAGGTTGAAGGACGACTAGCTCAAATAGCTTCGAAATTGCACACAAAGCAGAGATGCCTCGATAGTTATCTATCTTCGAGCGATCGCCTTTTTTATGGACCGGAAATAGGAAGGCCTGTTTCCAGGTTGTAGGAAATCTACCAGTAGCCAGCGACAAACGAAATAAGTGGGTAAGTGGTGTGAGCAATCCAGCAATGCATTTTTTTAGCAGTGTAGCTGGGATTCCATCATATTCCCCACGTGAGAAAAGGAGAAGGTTATATCTGACATAAAACCGCATTATTGACTTAGGACAACGAAGAGCTATTATTCATTGACATACAACACAGAGTGAGTAAGAAGGTAGAAAACTAAAATTACCACGTTCTTAATTGGTACTTGTTAAAATCATTGGTTTCAATTTCAACAACGCTTTAATATTTGAGTCTTTTTTTCAACAAGTGCAGAAATAATTCCTTGCTCCTGACGACGCTTTCGACAGTCACGAACGTACTTCGCACGCATGTACTTCGACATTTCAAAATGAAATTTTATATTCACCAGTCTTTGGAACAAATATAAACCATCCGTTTTATTTGCTTTAAACTTATTGAATGAGCAGCAACCCGCTAAGTGCTTATTTTATAAACCAAGCTGAGAATACAGCTTTGATTCGAAGGTTTCGTAGAAATGAAAATTAAGAAGGAAATTTACAACGCAATTTTTCCACTTTCATATGTATTTATAAAAAGGAAAATCTTTACCTATTCAATTGTAGATTTGTTTGTCCTGATAAGGACAGTGTTTGCATTGGAGCAACTAATCGCAATCATTAAACAAAAACCGAATTCCGTTTCGGTTAGTAGTTAATGAGCACTTTTTTCCCGCTGCGTCCACTTCTAGGCCTTCCACATTCCTACGTCAAAAAATGTATTTCACACCAACTCGCTTTCATTATAGCATCCGCATTACTCTCGTGAATCATATCACCTGGCAGATCGCTCGGATTTGTATCGCAGGATGTCGCGACAGCTTGGAAGAACCAACAGACATGAAGAGATGAAAAATACCAGCCAGTTTGGCATTGCATGTTTGCGCTGTGGTCAGTGGCTGTCGGGCTGTGTATGGTGTACATTTATGGTGTCAGAAGTGGGATCGGAACACACAAAAGTCTAAACCTGAAAATCAACAATTACTCTTTCGAATATTCTTAACGAAATTTCGTTGTCTTCTAAATTATGAAACTATTATGATGTCTGACTCCTCTTACTGAATGAACTGTGAGTCACTACTGCAGTGGTAACGTGAAAGCGTCTGCATGTATTCACTGTGCTCATGGGCACTTGTTTTGATTTTTACTGAGCTTGTTTTTTTTTAAATCCTTTAGACTCAAATTCAAAACTGGATATTCTTCGAGACTACCCGGAACATGTCTGAAAGTAAAAGAATGGATCTGTGTTTATTTGTTCTAGTTTTGTTTACGATTTCTTTATGGCTTGGCGTATCACATGATGGGTTTTGGTTCAAGTCAATAAGCAGTCAATTGGTTCTGGTCACCTGGTTTAACTTCTCTGGTTTTGTATTAGGGGTTTAAGAACAAAATCTATAGCCCTGTTCTGGCCATATGTGTACTAAAATAATTATTACCTATTTAGTTTATGCGTAAGAGATCGGGGTTTTTCAGATTTTTTTATTAGAAGCTAAAAATTTGCAAAAATAGATTTTTAAATTCTCCATTGTGTGTTTTGCTTTCAAAATTATGTCTTCAGCTATATTCGCCAAACCTACCGCTTCGGATCTTCATCACGATAATAACAGCCAATACTCGAGGTACCAAGTTGGTCTTAGTAAATAGTTTTTTCGCTAGCTTTTAGGCCAGAAACGATAAAAGGTGGATGATTAATGATAATGTTCCAAACAATTGAGAAATGAGAAAATGAACTCAGCTCAACCAAGCATTATCCTGTTGCGTTTCAAGAAGCAATCAATATGCGATGTAACAATCGCCTTATCGGATGTGTCCCATGAGGTGCTGACCAAAAAACAGCGCATGATAATTTCATAGCTTTCACGCACGACATCCTTATATTATCCAAGAATTATACCCAAACAAAATGGTTAGTGGAAGTGTGCAAATAAAAAAGGTACAGAATGGAAATTGACGTCCATCGAAAGCAATAAGCACTTTCAATATTAAACTTTATTTACAACATAATAAAATGAAGCTAGAAATTTAATAGTCAATCTGCTGAAAATGTCGTTGCCCCGATAATAGCCATAAAATTTCAATATGCACCAGTATTATGAATTTATTATTGAAACAAATGAGCCTCCCACAGCACCGAAGAACTCATCCACCTGGGCTGAAAGGAAATATCTTCCGTTCGTTTAAATCATACATACTTTAGTCACCCCGTTGAAGTAACAGTATAAAGCTTAGCAAACACACGTGCCTAGGACTATGCCCATATTGTTACCAAGCCATGTCTTTGACCAGACCATTGGGGAACTCGACAACGGCCTCCCACTTTACGGTTATTATAACAAATGTCAGTTTCGGTAGTCTACCCAAGCAGCAGCTTTGTTCGGTATAGTTTCCTATTTATTTATTCATTCAATCTTGCTAGCACCGACCAGTGAGGTGTGACCGCTGGTCAGCAGCCCAGTTCATCCCTTGCCCTACAACTACTAACATACACAGAGTTTAAACACCCCTTTGCGAAACCGGCAAACAGGTCACCCCAACGATTCCCGCTGCGCTAAACAACAGCATAGCATAAAGCGCATAAAGCCGACTCTTTTACATGCACAATCGATGTGCGTCCAATTCCCACAAGGATCGTGCAACGTTTCGCCGCCGCCGCCGGATGGAAATATCCGGGTCGATTTCCACTTAATGCGCAAATTAAACATTCAACTCATTTCACACATAACGTCGCGCGATGATCCTGCAAGTGTGCTCATTCGTCACTGGACAAATAGTGGGTTCGAATATTGTGTTACACATTCCGAATGTGTAACACACCCGGTCCAGGGCCAGCAGCACCATAAAAGCCCAACCCTCGACGTTTACTTGAGCAGCTGTTACTCACGAAACCGGCAAATTGTTGATTTATGTTTTCCTAATTTTTCCGCCGGAACACCAACAGCCAATATGTCCAAGTTCTCGGAATGGTTTTGTTGTGCTAGCGCTAATTCAATTAGCTACGACTAAATAAATTTTCGGTTGCCCTTGCAGGCAAAACATTCGTTTAGAGTTTAGTGTCTATAAATCCGTATTGGTAACCGCAGCCGGGCACCGAAACAACGGGAAGAACGGAAGACCTACTGCTGCGCCGAAGCGACCAAATCAGTTGCGTTTCCCACTGGCTGGTGCTGGGTGCAATCTTTTCCCTAGAGTCGCGGATGAAAGACGGTCTCAGTGGTTCCGAGAGGCGAAGCTATATAATGGGGTTAGCCTATAGAAATTATTCATTGCATTGCAGTGACGACCCGAATTGATCGCCCAGTGGAATCCCATTGATTGTTTTGGGCCGTCAACCCTGTTTTTGCTTATCTATTATTCCAGCAGGTTTTCGAGGAAAAAAACCAAACGAAACCAATTCACTAAACTGGAGATTGTTATCTAGGAAATGCATAAAATATAGCTGAAATGGGCTGGTGCATTCGTGTTGAACTGCAAGAAAGAAAGTCAACGATAAGCAAATCGGGGACAACAAATCCCAGGGTTCGCCTCCCATTGTTCTGCTTTCTTTGACGCTTGGCGGTTGCTCGACTTTTCAGGTTATGTCTATTAATAAGGTTCGCTTTCGGCTTGAATCGGCTCCACAGGAAACCCTACCGCATAAATTTGGCGGAAACTAAGCGTTCACGAGACCACGATAAACTTTGGTGGATAATGTCCGGATCGTCGTGCTTTCATAATTTTTTATCAACGCAAATTGTGGCTGTTAGCTTCGGATTTATTTATCGCTATCACGATCTATATCTGAGTGAGAGAATGGAGAAACGCGAACACGCACTTACAGTGACTCGCTCTCGGTATTTCATGAAGTAATCGCAATCGTTTAGTTTCAGCTGTCGGGAATTTGTTTTCTTTTTTTTTGCGGTGTAGTTAGTATTTGATGGATTGAATTACTAAACTGCGATAATTTGAAACAAGTTCTTTTCTTCTAACATGAACTGAAAAAAAACTCCCATGTTCAACTTAACTCTTCGATTTTCAAGCTTCAAATTTTCAGAGTAATGTTTTCTGAATTCTGTTTTTCCAACAACACTGCATGCTAGAATAAATCTTTAACCATATTTGGATTCAGAAGACATTACTCTAAAAAATAAGAGTTTGAAAATCGAAGAGCTAAGCTGAAATCTACCGCGGGAGACTGAGAAAATCTGGTTTCCATGGAGAATTTAAACTCGGTTATCTCAAAAAAAGCTCAAAATTCACTCTTATATACCATATATTTCATCTACCTGACATGATTTCATACATGAAAAAAAATTAGAAAAAAAACACAGACATATTCGCGTCTCACAAAAACATAGAGGGATCAAACGGGGTTTGACAATCACTCCCCTTAAATAATATTCCAAGTTTCCCAAATCGGCCGTGACAATACTGACCATTTTCAATGAAAAAATTCCGTCCCGGGTCTTTACGGGTTAACAGTCACGTCATGATGCATAGTTTACTCTTCAACTATTATTCTTTCCACTTAAAATACTGCTCAATAAAAGTTTTTTTTCGCCTACGGACAAAATACCATAAATTTTGACAGATAGCATTGTTGTATTAATTGCCAATAATATAAGCAATCTCAAACAAAAAATGCCTGCAAATATGCCTTATACATGATAGGTTAAAATGCAGATGGCTATGAGCAATGCTCACACTTATTATTTTCTCAACCACTGTATGAATAATTGTAGGTAGCAATACCTGCAATGCATATATTACTTAACGTTGAAAATATTTAAAAACCCCAAAATTAATTTCAAGAGTTCTGACCTTACAGTTGAATTTAGTTATAAACACTCAAAACTTCATGTACACTAGAACCATGTAGCGGCTGATTTCCATAATAAACCAACCAGGAGCCTTTATTCTCCTCAACAGCTTTGCTCAAATTTAAAACTTTTTAAGTGGTTGAATTCACGAGATAAATCAAACAAACTCTGCACCAAATAAGAGCCCTCCTAAACAATTTTGCTGTACACCACAAATTTAACATCCAATTCGAATATTGCAGCACTTCGGAGAGTTGAGCACCATGGGCAAATTTATGTAACTCTATTTCATGTTTCTGTGATCCTAGAGAGTTGTGGTCTTGAGCAAAATCTTAAGAAGGTCAAAAGCTTGTGGTCGGCGAACAGTACGAGTATTTCAAACTAAATATAACCTGTGAATCCCACCACTTAGCCGTCGTACACAAATTATGGAACTCTTAAAACCTAGACTTCAGACCGCCTCTCCCCCTATGTAACAATAAGTAACGGTTGATATGACCTTCCTCCCCTCCCCCCTAGAATTACGTAACGTTAAACAATCTGACCCCCCTCTAAACATGCAATTCAAGCAAACATCACAGTTACGCAGCTGTCTCAACGACCCTCCCTTCCTCTATGTAACAGTTAGTAAGGGGCCGTTCCTAAACCACGTGGTCATATTTTGGTCACTTTTTATACCCCCCGTACCCCCCCGTGGTCTTTTAGCAACCCCCCCCCCCCCCTCCTTGCGACTTTGACCACGTGGTCTTTTAATTTGTCAAGTGCCAAAAATTCACTTTAATTTTTACATTTTTATTATTAAACTTTCAGTACATTCTATATTTCTAAAATACAAAAGCATCATTCTTGACTTGGTGGCAACAATAAATTATAAGTCAGGAAAAAAGACCACGTGGTCATTTCGAAAATGAGACTACTACGTGGCGCTAGAGTACATATAGCTTCGAGTGTTATGAAATAAATTTATCACGATAATCCTACTAACTCCAAATTTTTCAGTTCAAATTTTTTTAGTTTTGATTTCTTTTTGATAATTGAACAACAGTTTTTGTGTTCATTATAGTAAAGTGCTTCGATTAAGGCAGAATACAACATATAGCATGGGACTGTATTAGTGTTTATGCTGATTCAAAGTGACCCATAGATTTTGTGGCCATGTGGATAGCGGTGTCATTCAACGTTCAGCAATACCCACGAAGTTATATTTAATGTTAAATTGGCCTATTTAAGATAACACTTTTTAAGTGTTGCAATATTCAAACTGGGAGTTGCAATAGCCTGTGTAAGGAAGCGAAACTCATGGTGGGTAGTGTATACAGTAAAGTCGCTTTTTACGCGGGGGATACGTGCTGCTTAAAAAAAACCGCGTGAAAAAAACCGCGTAAATCCCGGAATCCGCGTAAAAAAACCGCGTAAATTCCGGAATCCGCGTAAAAAACGCGTAATTTCCTGAATCCGCGTAAAAAACCATCGTTAATTTTGCATTCCGAGTGAAGGGAAACCGAAATCCGGGCAAAAAAAATACCGCGTAAATTCCGGAACCCGCGTAAAAAAAACCGCATAAATTCCGGAATCCGCGTAAAAAAACCGAATAAATAAATGTGGACTCACGACTGCTGTTTCAAAAGGGCCTATCCAAAAATGTGACTGATGAAGGAAATATTTTGTATCAGAAAAACGACTTGTTTGATTGAAATGGTGTCTTCAGCAAAGTTGTAGGTATTAAAATTGCGATTCTAGAAAAAATATATACACTGTAAAAATATTTTTTTTCTGGGCCAAATAGTCACAAAATCTAAAATATCTGAAAAAGTACCTTTTTTAAAAATCTATTTTTTTACACGTTGAAGACGACAATATTTATTACTATCTGTCAAAATTTGGTGATGGTAAAATGAAAAACAAAAAAGTTATGGACGTTTGAATATTTTAACATTTTCACTCAGATTTTTTTTCTTTTTTTTTTTTATTATTGTTATAAATTATCGCTAAGAGCATGATACAAATCCAACGCGCTGTTTTTGTAATATAATCAATCATTTTGAAACTGGCCCTATTGAAATCTAATATGCGTAACTCAGCGACGATTCCCGCTATCAGACGGTTTTGAAAATAAGACGCGTAGAGAGAGCTAGTTTCTCTACATGCAGACGACATGACGTACAAATACGAAACTTGGTAGTTAGTTGCGATGACTTGGAATACTTTGCCGCTTTCGAGTTTTGGATATTATTATCCGATAGTTTCCGCAGCTGCTTCGAACACTTTTTACCATCGAAAGGTCGAATACATTAATTTTTGTACGTAGTGTTATTCATATTGTTTGCTGGACCATAACACCAACAGTTATTTCACTTAACCACTTATTTATTCACTTCAAAATTGTTTTATGTATAGTTGTTGCTACTGCTAAGATGCCAATAACCAAAAAGTAATAAAGTCACGCGCTTGTATGCATTTTCGCAGGGGAACATACAAGCAAGAAACGCGTTGCATGTGTAAGCAAGACATCATCCGCTGTGTTTGTATTGATGCAGCGATCTAATTCATTTAAGTCACGTAACGACAGTGTGTGTTGTAAATCGACTGGAGATGAGGATAATTTTTCATTTAGCTTTTCAAGTAGTGAGCAAAAATTTTGCAAGTAGTTGTAATAGTTATTATTAGATACTAGTGATCTTGCAACATGTGCAAATTATATGACAGTAAGGGTTGTTACTCAACAGGAGAAGAATTTTACTACTCGTAAAATAGTAGATTTGTTACACGAAGGAAAATATTTTTTAATTACTCTCCAAGTAATAAGTTGAAGTTTATTAAGCAGACAATGTGCGCAGTAGGGAAAGCGAAAAATAAGCGAACTGGAAATGTGATATTGATTTTGAAAAAGTTACCGCATCCCGACGGGACTTGAACCCGCAATCTCCGGGATTGCGGATTTGCAGGTCAAGTTGGGAGATGTCGGGTTCAAGTCCCGTCGGGATGCGTTATATTTTTTCAAAATCAATATCACATTTCACTGCACACATTGTCTGCTTAATGAACTTGAATGTTAACGGGTAAAATCCATCGTTAAAAATAGTAATTTAGTTCGAATAATGAGTTAAACTTTTGCGTGTAGTTATAGCAGTTATTTGGCTGGGAGGTGTGTAGTTATAGCAGTTATTTGGCTAGGTAGGTATGATAGCATGGCAGGTATAATCGATTGAATAGTTGATTATACCACAAAAGCCGCGCATTGGATTTGTATAATGCTCTTAGCGATAATTTATAACAACAAGAAAAAAAAATCCTCAAAATTAAGTTCTGAGTGAAAATGATAAAATATTCAAACGTTTATAACTTTTTTGTTTTTCATCTATCATCACCAAATTTTGACAGATAGTAGTACATATTGTCGCTTTCAATGCGCAAAAAATTGGACTTTTAAAAAGATAATTTAGATTTCGTGACAATTTTGAATATTTGGCCAGAAAAAAAAATTATTTTTACGGTGTATATATTTTTCTTAGAATCGAAATTTTATTACCTATAACTTTGCTGAAGACACCATTTCAATCAAACAAGAAGTTTTCTGATACAAAATATTTTATTAATCAGTCACATTTTTGGATAGGCCCTTCTGAAACAGCAGTCGTGAGTCTGAGAACTGATAGTGTTGAATGACCTTATCTACTGGGAACAACTGTGTAAAGTTTCAGCGAAATCGGAAAGGACATCAAAAAAAAATGTTTATTTTTATTTATTTTCCAAGGAATGCCTCTGCTTTCAATTGACTTTTTAAAGTATGGCTAGTTCAAGAATTGCGTTGATTTTTACTGATATGTAGTAAATTCACCTGTACTGTATATTACTGCTATGTGAAAAACTCATTAACTGCTTCAATTGAAAGCAAGTGATCGTCCCTAAAAGGACGGTTGGGTTAATTTTCTCAAATCTGGGAATCCATCGAATAATGCCTTTTTTTGCTGTTCTCTTCAAAGGCAGAACAGCTTGGATGTTCGGAAGAACATTTCCCTGGGTAATTAATGACGCCGGATAGGAGCTCATTCAGTTTTTCGTTATTGCGAGTTGCTACCCGCAGGATGATTCTCATAATTTACAGGTACTGGCCTTAGGATTATCTGTGCGTCTTCTTCTACGTTTGTCACCCACGTGGTAGGAACGTAATCACGAGAAACACGAAGATTGAATGTGAACTGGAACCCGAATCGCGCGAAAGTCAATGGACGATTGCCCTAAATACCTACGGGCTAACGCTACAAGTGGGCGGGGACACGCATACGGTATTATGAAAGAAAGTAGGAAAAGGTAGGGTCGCGCTGCACGTTGTTTTTCAGGTGTGAAGTTGAACGTTACGCGCGAAGTGCACTAGTTTTCCATCAACTGTTCAAACGTCAGCAAACTCGCCATTGAGATGACATCGAGGACATAAGCAGGCAACGGACAAGCGGCCGAGCAGCCAAGTTCTGCTTCCCTACTATTGCTGTAACCAGGAGAGCTAGCAAATTACGCTGGATCCGAAGCTTCAGCTATTATATATATTAGCTCAAAGTCAATTTATTGGTTCGTTCTGTCAAGTACTACTTTCAATTGGCCTTTTTTGATGCCACAAACACGTTCTTAAAGCAATGCTGAATTTTCTTACCTTGCAAATTGTCAAATATGCAGCTCTACATTTATTTCAAGCGAAATAAAGCGCGCCAAAAAACAAGGCGCCGTCAGCTCCGAACATAAAATCGTCACCTGCTGCGCTGCAGCAAGCCTGCTTGCTACTGGTCGATCTGGTTTTCAGTAAATCAGCCTTCTACAACAGTGATCAGATGAACAACGAAGACTAAATTGTTGCATGCTAGCTTTTATATGTGACTAATGACAGTTATACTTCCGGTGTGCATGTCGTTGTGCACTCGAGCGAAAAAAGCGAAAGCAACAACAACAACAACAAATGTAGTGCTTATTCTTGGCGAAAATTGTGTCATACAGCTTTCGCGCCCGTGGATTCACGCTGGCTAGTTTCTTGTACGTCTTCAGCTCCAATCTTTCATTGGCTCATTGAACGTTGGACTTCGAGATGTTCAGCTTTTAGTCGCATCGCGAACTGAGGCACTTTTTGCCTTAGAGAAAGCTTGTTCGAGTTTGTTGTCCAATTTGGGGTTTATCGTTCCCTTTTCTCGCTAAAAAGGTATGTTCGAATGACAGCGTTAGAAAAGTGCGTCCTTTTCTCTGGGACATTCTATAATATCGAATAATGAAAGTTCGCACATCAACATCCTCATCTCTTCGCGTGGCCTTTCTCGCTATCACTCCCATGAAGCCGAACAAGATGTAAAAATGAATGAAAGTACACGATTACATTATGAAAATATCGGAATCGTCTCACTTCAATTTCAACGCAAAAAGAAACTTTTTCGCAAAATTACGAAATTAGTTTGTAAAACTCGCAGAGCTTTATTTGTGTTCTAAGAATTGAAAAAAAAATATAAACAGATTCTACAAAAGTTTTTGTGCGATTGTTTTGAATAAACATATTAGTTCATAATTCTGTTTTCGAATATTTTTATTATCATTTTTTTTAGAATGACGCATTTCTCATAGAAATGTCGCAGGGTTTGATTCAGCGCTTTGACACTAAAGTAGCATCTATACAGCAGCTTAATAATTGTTAACAGTTTGCGCTGCTCACTTCGTTCTTTCAACGTCAGCGGCTTCATTTAATGAGTATTCCAAGTAAACGATTGGTTTAAAATAAGAATCGACTGAAAATTTGGAATTAATTCTGAATATCTTGAAATTGTAGAAGAAGCGATTTTTTTGGGAATCAATTCCCTACAGTTTTCGAGGCGTGACAGGAAATATTCATGAACGGATTCCTTAAACTGTTCACAAACTTCCTAAAATCTACCCTCCTTTAATTTACCAGTGAATTAATGCTCTCTTCAACAATTTTGTTTCTTTAGCAAAAATAAACATTTTTAAACATAAACGTAATAATACTACAAAAAATTGCTGCAATTAATACATCGCTCAACGATTCAACGATGATAAAATAATAATTAAAATTGAATAGCGTTAATATTTATTTTCTCCTGTCGAAAAAAGACTCAAACCAGTCATTTCTTCATTCATGCTGCTCAGTGTTCGATCTGGCTTAAAAGCTTGGAAACGTCCCAAAATAAAATGGCAGAATAACGTACCATCCCTTTCAATTTCGTTGCATAAAAAACTTTCACTCACAGGTATCCGTTGTAACTCCCATCAGCGACCAAGATTTCATCAATTATTTTTAATAGCACTTCGTTTCAATATTATTGGCTGCAGTGAAATGCATCTCATCAAATTATGTGACATTTACGTTTTTATGCTACACACTTCGTTCGGTTTCGGTATCGCTTCTGAATTGACGAGTTCCCATGAATCAAACGAAAATCGTTCAACCAGTCACGCTGCACCGAGTTACGAGGAGTTCGAGTGTAATAAAAAATGCTGTCAACCTATGATGTAGTGGTGATTAATTTTGTATTAATTCAACCGCTGAAAGTATTACGAAGCTTAGCTCGAGTAGCTCCTGTGGTATGTTTTTGCCTTGCATAAAACATCATCTGTTGACCGAAATTGAGCGCCTTCACCACGACGGGACCCGCCCGAGAAACCTCAGGGTATTGAAACGGAGAGTGATTCTGTGCAGCTTCATCCAACACCAGTAGTGCCATAATAAGATCGTAATTACCACCTTATTTTGCAATCTCTCTTTGCGAGCTGATTGCACAAACTTAGCCCCGGCCGGTGATATGCTAATGTAGTGTGCCTGCTGCCGGCCGGTATAATACTGCGAAACCCCCTTTCCGGCTTCCCGCGGGTGTAAGCGCACTCCGGAGAGGATGTATCGAATTACGCGGTGCGCATTACCTTCCTGCTATGGATGTGAAAACGTCGGATGGCGAAAAAAAAAGCTTCAACATCACGAATCCATGAATGAACTTCTCTGCTTGAAGTTTACACTTTAACAGAAGTGAAAAAGTCAATTATCTGTCCGGAGAGAAAGCCATAACCACAATGCGGCAATTATGGTCTGCCTGAATAAAGTGCGCCTTTTAATAGTGGAATACCCACTTTTGTTTCTGTTTGAAATGGGGTTTGCTTTCAAGTTTGCAGAACTTAAATTAAGAAAAAAGGAACTAATTTGCAGGTTCTACGTCAAATAGGTACATTCATGTCTGCGTTAAACTCTTGTATTTTTCTATGACCGCAAGCTTCTTCGCGAAACTATCCGACTGTGCATTTGCCTCTAGCTGAGTTTTAATTACGTTTTGAGGTTATTGTCGGCACACTTCTTCATTCGCACACTTGGAATGAACGGAATATACCATTTAGAAGAGGGTTTCAGACAATAATCGCACTACTTGTGCCTTCCTCCCGGTTAGATCGGCCTTTCCACTATTTGTGAAGCACTGAATTCGCTCTTTTGCCAGAGAAACTATCGCTTTGTTTCAGTCAGTGTGAATACTTCCAGATGCCGACAGAATGGGCATGGCTTTTGCGAAGAACAGTTCAAAACCACTTGTTGTTCCGGTCCTGTGGCTTTCCACACTGCGTATCTATTCCACTGCCGCCTCCTGGAACATAATCCCAGGCCAGCTTGACGAATCCGGATACCGGTGCAGTTGACGATGACTAGTTTCCAGTTGCCTATGCGGCCCTCGGCCGGGTCGGGTTTTATTCAGGTGCAAGCAGCCGTGCCGTGCCACATTGAAAATTTAAATAACAAGTTGGGGCCGCCCTCGAATTCGAAACTACCGGTTTCATTCACGGCACGGTGGAAGTTAGGATGCTCGAATCATTCTCCACACAGAACGGAAATGCTATAACCCTTCAAAGCCAGCCTGTGTCTCCTGGAGGGAGAGGGGCTAGAACTTTTCAATGGTGTACACATTTGTGATCTTATACTGGGGCCACAATCAGTGCCGGTCACGAGTTTCCCATCCGAAGGCGCAACATTAGCATAAAGCGTAGAGAGCGAAATCATTTTCCAATTCGAAATGTATATTTAAATATTAAATTTATGTCAGTGTCTTTGGAGACCTTGAGCTCCACTGTTGGATTCGGCAGGAGTTAAATTGATTGTAGATAACACGTTTTGTTGCTTTTGTCTGTTTTTATATCTACTTTGATTCAATTCAACATTATTTTTATTTTCTCGAGTTTTAGCTTTACTCTTCTCCACAATTAAGGATTAAATTACGTGTTTTATGTCAGCTTCAGTGTAGATAACAATTTTATTACTGCTGTGGCGCTACACTGGCAGTTGAAAATGAATTCCACAATTTCCTTAAGGAGATTTTCAAAAAAGAGTTTTTTTTTAGTTTCAATAAAAACGAACGTTCGAATTTTTCTCTGCACCGTAGAACAATTTTCATTTTGTCTGATAGTTTTAATTCGAAAAAAAATCGCAACATCAAGCTGACGTTTCTTTCTCATATCGTAAAAACCTGCTCAAGGTCGCCGTTGTTGAATTCAATTTGCATTTCTTAGCATGGCACCAGCCAGCGTAACCGCTCGTATGCTTCAAACTTTGGAGGATATCGTGACTAGGGCAAATCCACAATGTGAAATCCATCCTATAATCATAACGCAAAAAAACGGGAAAGAATCACGAAATGCTTTACCGAAGAACCCAGCCGATGTTGCTTGCAGCGAAATGGAAATGATAGTTTGTTTGTGTTGTTTTTTTTATGTGTTTACCCTCTTCGTGCTGCGAAAGAACAATATTTGCACGTAAAATTCGAGCCACGCTCGGGTAAAGGCCTGGAGATCCTTCAAGGCCATGGTGAAATTAAGTCAGACATCGTTCACTATGAATGATTTTTTCTCTCGCTTGATATGGAGAACCGGTCTGTTGATTTTTCACGCTTTTATTTACACCTCACATAGCTCATGTTGTGGCTTTGAGGTGGGTTTTGATTTATCTTTATGGAGAATATCGGCACCTTTCTGCACGTGTATGACGATTAGATAAGAACAGAAAAGTTTGCTCTTAACTTGAATCGTAAAATCAACCATTCAGTCATAAAAGTAACTAAAGTTTTTTTTTGTTTTTACTTTCAGCTCGAATTAGCAACTCACCAATAGAAAAGGTATGTAAGTTTAAATAACAACTCAGTAATAACCGTTGAGTCACATTAACCTGTTCAAAATTCCCCATTTATTCTATAAAATGTAATCAATCAAAACTGGTTTTGACTGATTCATGAACTGCAAAACAAACTTACCAATCATAACAAAAACAATCATTTATGAGCAAACAGATAACCTAGCTAGACGCCATTCACTGATTGCGACCGGGAATCTACCCATAAGAGGACTGCATTTTATGGCCACCATTAAAATGGGCCAAGCTAATTTCCGTTAAGAAATTTATTTTGAAGGGCAGAGGATGCTCGGTGGTTATTCAGCGCAAACGAAGAAAAGTGTAAAATCGGAACATTGAGATCAAAACTGCAGATTAAATCTACCCCTGCCGAGTAAGGCGTTATAAAAATCGCCTCATATGGTACGACACTCAAACTCATTGTCGGTTTCCGCAGTAAAACGGATCTCTTCCCAATTGTGGTTTTAAAGTATGGTTTTTCATCAACGCATTGCGCCTCGCTTGGTCGACGGCGGAGATTTATGGTGCATGATAGCTGCAGTGTTTGTGTGTGTAAATAACCTCTCTCTGCATATGTGCAACAGGGTGTCCAGCGCCAGAAAAAAACTGGAATTATCAAAAAAATTATTTTGTGTGGAATAATCGGAAACTAGAAAAATTTTATTACTTCAGTAAATTTTAGGATTCGTCACATTTTGGAAGCTGTTGAAGATTTTCGAGAAACCTTCAGAGCCTGCTCCAGTAGTAAAAGATGGTATCCAACAAACAAAAAGCTCACAAACTTGCTTAGTAGTTTAAGATTATTCATGACTGGAATTCTAAATTTGAAAGTCAAGTTGAAAATGAAGTCATTCGTCGTTATAATCAAATTACTGCTCAGAAATTTTTGCCTGCAGAAGTAACTGAAACTAATTTGAATGAGATTAGATCAATAATCATTCAAGAATTCATTCCCGGGGACGGTAGGATTGTTTGCATTTTTGACAAAATTCTCCATAAAAGCATACAATTTTTAGTAATAGTTTTCAAAAATTGTTTCAAAATTGCATCAATGAAAATTCGATTTTTTCAGATGAACGATTTGGATTTCGTCACAGGCTTTCAAAAATTATTGATTTCTCAGAGTTACCAATATGACAAGAGCTCACAAACCTGAAAGTTTTCACACTAGAGCTGCTCTTTTAGACATACAAAATTCATTCGACAGTGTTTTTCATTAAGATTTGATTGCGAAATTGTTTTGAAATTTTCATAAAATTTTGGGATTTGAAAAATAATTCAACTGATCGAAGTTGTCCACCAGAAATCAAAATATGATAGATTCCCTGTAAGAACATATGTGTCTCAAGGTTCAATCTTAGTTCAGTCATGTACTTCGAACTCATGTAATTCCTACTTGCAACAGTGGAATTTCTTTCAACAATTCTAAAATTCAATTAATCATGTTTCCTCATACGCCTAGAGCTTCCTCTCTCGAGCCAAACCATATTCACATTATGAAGATGAATGGTTTTGAGTTGGTCTGACAAGGTTCAGTATCTGGGACTAATTTACGATAAAAAAAAAAACATATTTTTAAAGAGCCATTTCAACGTATATCAAGAGAAATTCCAAATTTTATTTGTGGAATATCTTTTTTATTTACGAGAAAAATTTGTTTCAACAGCATTTTAGCCTATACAATGATGGTTTAGCTGTTGTCCATCATTTGGGCGATGCTGTGTCAATTTTCGACCAGAATCGCTGCATTCCTTAAATGCTACAATGAACTCTCTTTATAGTCAATAAGTTAGTAATTAAATTAGTGTTAAGATTGAATCCCTCTCCTTGACAAAAAGGTATAAATCCCTATGAACGATAAGTTTTAATTGCGAAAGTTAACAAAATTGCACTAATTCCAATTACACATCTGTGTTCAAAAGGCACCATCTGTGATTGACCACACAAAACAATTAATCAATAACTTATTATAAAATACCTGGGTTACAAACAATTCCAACTATCAAAAAAAAGATAACATCACAAGAAGCAGGATAGAAAGCGGGACTATATGACCGATTGCAATCTTTTAATAAAGCGGAAACTTTAAGTGCAAAATTTCAGAGAGTGGAATAAACAAGCGGAAAGGCAGAATTATGAACATCAATAAACCAATGAAAAAAAGTAACGGATTGAATCTGAAACACGATTGAGTGACTGCCATGGGACTTTGGGGCCGTTCCGTGGTCATAAAGAGGGGGACGGGGGGTTTGTCAAAAGACCATGAAAGACGCACAGGGGTTAACGAAATGACCACGTGATCTTTTTTCCTGACTTATAATTTATTGAGTATACAGAAAGTTTAATAATAAAAATGTAAAATATTTAAGCGAATTTTTGGCACTTGACAAATGAAAAGACCACGTGGTGGAAGGGGGGGGGGCAGTCGGCCAAAAGACCACGGGGGAGTACGGGGGTATAAAAAATGATCAAAATATGACCACGTGGTTTAGGAACGGCCCCTATACAAAGCGTTATCCAATAAATTATTCAACAAAATTTGTGGTGGTTCTGAAAAGGACCGTTTAGATTGTTTCTGTGAGCGAAAATAGTAGCATAACAGCAAAGCTTAAACTCGATTTCGAGACGATTCAGCTAAGCTGACTTGGCTTGGATTAACTGAACATATCAATGGTTACTACACCGTGAACAATCGAAAGCAGTAAACCTGCACTATGGAGCAACTAAATGGGTCTGAGTATCAATATATTGTGGAGAAATAACAGCAGCGCCGCACACTGTTTCCAAAGCTGCAACAACGTGATCGAAATTATTTTGACCCAGAAAACTAGATTTAAGAGCCATAGTGCCTCCAGGAAAGTTGAACCATTACTTATTCTCCATTTCATAGAAGTTGCAATTTTGTGATAATTCCACTTAACAGTGAGAAGCGAATTTTACTTTTTTCATTTTTGCATATAAAAATTCACTTTGTTCGGCAAAGTTGTTGCAAATTTTATAAAAAACAACTTTTTCAAAGGTACCATACTTCTATCTGCCTTTTTAAATGGACTTTTGTGGAGGTTTCTATAGATGGTCACTAAAAATCATTTTTTTAATATAACTTTCAGTGGTGATTTTCTACAATTTCCAATGTTTTACATTGTTGTTTACTATCACAAAACACACAATTTTATCCAAGAAAGTTTAATTTAATCTCTCATATTTCATCGGTTATTGACGATTTTTATTAAAACAATGCACTAATTCACTAACAGATATCTTTAAAATCTGCAAATATCTGCAGACTAAACCTTTTCTATATAAAGTATAAGTAAAACGTCATTTTGTCCAGATATAGGCTTTTGTCTCTCGCTGTCTCCTGTGCAGATATTTGTAAATAAATAAGTGCATTATTTTAATAAAAATCTTCAACAACTAAATAAACTTGAGAGATAAAAATAAATTTTCTTCGGTGAACTTGTGTGTTTTATCGTAGTTAACAACAGTGTATAACATTGAAAATTTTTAGAAAATCACTATAAAAAGTTATATTAAAAAAATGATTTTAAGGGGCATTCTAGATAAAACTTGACAATAGTTGATTTAAATGACCAGATACAAGTATAGTGTCTTCGACAAAGTTTTTTTTTACAAAATATGCTAAAACTTTACTTAGCAAAGTGGATTTTTATATGCAAAAATGAGAAAAATGAAACTCATTTCTCACTTTTAGATAGATTAATCACAAAATTCTAACTTCTACAAAATGGAAAATAAATAATAGAACAACTTTACTGAAGACACTATTACTCCAAAATCATTTTTTTTTGAGTTAAGAGTAATTAGTGTAAATTAGCGCATTATTCAACATAATCGTCAACAACCAAAAATATATGTGAGATAAAAATAAACTTTTCGAAGATATTGTTTGTTTTGTGGTAGCAAACAATTTTGTAGAACATTTGAAAATTGTAAAAAATCACTATAAAAAGTTAAATAGCAAAAAAAATATTTTTAATAGCAATCCATAGAAAACTCCACAAAAGTCCATTTAAATAAATAGATAGAAGTATGATGTCTTCAACAAAGTTGTTTCTTTTGAAATTTGCTACAACTTTGCTGAACGAATATTTTTATATTCCAAAATGAGAAAAGTAAAACTCGTTTCTCACTATTGAGTGGATTAATCATGGAATTCTGACTTCTATAACATGGAGAATAATTAATGGAACAACTTTGCTGAAGACGTTACGGCTCTAAAAAAAATGTTTTTAGGTCAAAATAATTTCGATCATGTTTTTGCAGCTTTGGAAACAGTGTGCGCCGGCCAAGTCCCTATAATCTGATGAAAAGAGGAAAGGAATGTTATTCGGATTCACATTGTTCCGGTTTAGACCAACAGACAGTAATAATGCTGCTGGGGCCACCCACAAGTGTGTGTGGTTCATTTCACAAAAGCACACAATTATTCAACCTCCTGACTTGAGATTCAAACCAACAGTCAATAGAATGTTATTGGGACAGGTGTATGTTATATCTCAGTTAAATGGAAAATATGGAAAATATTAAAAATATGCAAATTTAGAAGCATATAATAACTGATCAAGACTCTAACTTTTGCATGGAATATATTGACCAATCAATTTATTGTGAATCAACGTAACAATAACGAGTTTTTAGTTTAATCTGAAATCACAGTTTCTGCTGTAGAGTTGTCACAATTTCCTGCTACTATAATAACACCGTCAGAATGCATCATTTTCTGCTCGATGGCAAAATACAATCCGATTCAATACAGTTAATTTATCCTCGAAGGTAAGAGCAATCAAGATTCCAAACCGGAAATACTCCGTGTCAGTAGTTCAAATGTTGATTTTTCATCAGCTTTTCTTCACTTAACAGATTCAAGCACTAGACATTTATGCTATAACCTCTACAAAAAATAGTTAAAGAGGTTGTTTAGAAGACACGACCGCAAGGTTGACGTAGAACTACGAGAGCCTGTCTTATGTCAGTGTATCTCTTACAATAAGTTTGAAAATACAATCGATATTTTCTTATGTTGACTCTGTTGAAAGAGAAAAGAAGAGAAAGCTGCGAACACAACAACAGAACGAAAACCATCCCACACATCATACAATTGGCAATCTGCAATGAAAAGAAGTTAGTGTCCTAGCGCCCCAAAATCATTTGATTGGGCATGCAGTAGGTAGCATTTTTCTGTCACTCGTCTAAACATTGCGGATAGCGGTAAAACTCAATTTTAAGTACAGTACTACAAAAAGATTTTATTTTTTCGCATGTATTGAAATTTGATTTCTATCTACTTATGGCATGGTTCAGGGTTCGCCTATTACGCATCTTGGACAGTCTTAATATTCATAGACGCAAATAGGTTGAATGGGAATAGGAAGTTTTAGATTTTCAAAATCGTTTTGAATTATTAGTTGTGCAAGTTTTGAACAAAAACGACTAAATGCCAATTTTGTAATATTTTGTTCGTTACTCGTTTTGTAAAGTCACTGCAAACCAATCAAGGGTGCCATATTTTCTTACTAAGACGCTTACAGTTCCTAGGAGTGAGTTGAACTCCGTTTCTTGATAGGAAACTCACGATTACTGTAGTACTCAGATGTGGAAAACTTCTTTTTACTACTTCAATTAAAAACATGTGGTCGTCCTTAAAAGGACGGTTGGTTTTAGTTTCCACAAAACTGCGGACATATCTGCTTGTCGACGGTGCTTCCCACACAGAAAGGAAATCCAAAATCTAGCGCCATGGAAAGGGCTTTTTACTCTATTGATCCGTCCGCTATGGAAGGCAGCAAGATATTTGATATCGTCGCCTGCTGCGGATCTGCTTACTGCTGGTCGATCCAGTTCCTAGTAAATCATTCTCTTGCAACAGTGATCGGATATACCGCTCCCGTTACCGATATTGCTACCCACTGCTGCTATCAGCCGCTACTAAATTACCACCGTTCTTTCCACCATCCATTAGTAAAATGATTGGTTTGAGGAGAAACAGGATTTTATATGAGCTAAGAGTGCATTACCAAGAATTAGGCGACCAATCAGATCAATCGAAATTTGCGTTCCAACAAAGCTTTACCATTTTCAATAACATCGTGTTTACATGATTAGGGCTTGATAGATGGCAGATAACAGAACTCAGTTCCGCATTCGCTCAACGCACTCAGTTACGCAACATTTTATTACGCTGCTGTTGGGTGTTGCATACTGCTGAAGGAAAAGAAAATTCAGTTTATGCTGAGACATGGAGATGAAGTCAGTGCTGATAAAAGTCATTTTCCCCAGCAAAATTCTTCGAAAATTTCAGCCAATCATTTTCAATTTTCACTTCCAATGATCGCAGCACTCTTTTAGATACACTAGATGTTCGTCCTAGTAACGTGCTGTGATACTCAGATGAAATAGATCGCGCGCATCGTTCACGGTTACGGAATAAAATTTGACGACAAATCCAACCAATCGATCTTCACTTCAAAGCGAAAAAGAAAAACAAACAGTCCACTCAACCAAAATGAACCTCACCGAAACACTTTTTCATTGTCACTGACCGATGCCTTGACAATCTTCGTTAACTGATAAACTGATTTTGTTGTCTCGCTTTCATCGCATGAAATATAATGAGGTGTTTTGACAGTTCACTTTCATGCAAAAAGCGGGAAGGGGAACTCTGAAAGGATTGTAAAAAAATAACGTTTATGGATGCTTTTTTTCACTTTCACTCAAGAGTGTCAACAAATATCAACCCTGGATGAAGTCGAATTTACAACCGACTTTGTTAAGCCGTCCTAACAATTTAAAAGAAGTGTAATGAATGAACGATTGATTCTTAAATTGAGTATTTAATTGGTCCTAGAAGGACAATTTGTTGTTCAATTTAACGTGGATACTATGCTAATCGTATCTCTATGCTATCAACGACAGTGGGAATAAGGTACTCTTGTGATAACACAGTCGAAAGCTGTTTTCATATTGAAAATTCTACGACCGACAGATTTTGATTGCCAGCACCCCCATTCGTGTGTTGCCAAAATACGGCATCTTTTCGCTGGAGAAAGCCAATGTAGCTATCAGCAGAGCTGCGATTTATCGAAGTTTCGCCATGAATATGAAGGAAAAAGATATATTATCGCATTTGGTATTCCTTCCACTAACAGCAAAAAATTGGCGCAGTAAGCATGGAGATTTAATACGAGATTCAATGTCTTAGTTAATTTTTGTTGATTACAGTGTTTTCATTGTCAACAGTCGTTAAGCTACAGAGTTCTCTCTGGAATATCACACCGGTGCAAGTCTTGCTGATATTTGAAATATCAAACATCACCATGGTGCAGTGATTTTTTCATGTCAGTTCAGAGTGTACATTTTAGGCTACTGGTATCCTAGCTGCAGTCACCGCTGCTGCTATCCACTATCCCTACTGCTACCCGCCGCTATCAAATTAGAACCGTGCTACTGGCCATCCACTAGTAAACTGACTCTTTGAGCAAAATCAGGCTCTTATATAACTCAAAAAGTGCATTCTCGGCTAACTAGGTATAATATTCCTTAGAAGTGTTTCGTTAAATCAATGACACTTTTTTAGTAGGTATTCTGTCGACCGTGGTAGGGAAAGCAAGCATTACTTGACCAATCAGAGGTCGAAAGCGGCGTTTCAATAAGGCTCGACAATTTTCAATAGTTCGAATAATCAAACTATCAATTTTCTGCATTTTGACGGATGCCTAGATGATTTTTCCATCGATTGCTGTAAGAAGAGGTCGGAAACTGACTGAGTTTGAAACATTTGAAGTCGACAATTTTCGTAACGCTCTCAATTTTTTCAGTTTTTCAAATCGTATCCCTATATGTTGCCATAAGACGTAATTCTACGTCAAAAAATCCGTTTAGATCTTCAAGCACTTTGGCTTAAATATTTGCATATTTTCAGATTTGAACTCGAGCGTGAACGACCACACATTTCGTAGTTGCTCCGTGTTCGTGTTGAATCTGAGTTGGTTAAGTCGCACAAACAACCGCACGATGGCCAATTTTGGGTTAATTTTCCGTCTTCAATATACAACAATTCAGTAGCTACCGTTTTTTATAGATCGATGATGGTGCCAGCTACGTCCTCACGGTCGATTAGAAAAGAAAAACAGGGAGTGCTACAATCGTTATTGCTAGAGAACTAGTTTATCTCTGCATCTCTAAGACTGTTACGGAAAGGAATAGTAGGGTACTTCTGCCACCGTGATAAGTGAAAGATTTTTAAACTTTTACCCTTCTTTCAGCGTTTTGAATAAAAATACTGCAAAGAAATATTTTAGAAAATGAGATAGATGTGATTTTTTATAAGTAAATTATTTCTCTCTGCACTGCGCTGTTAAATATAAAACTTCGAATAAAACGGATAAAAAAATCAGAGAAACCTGAATATTTTCCTTTAAATACTAGACACCCTGTACAAAACCCAAATGCGGAACCCATCCGGATCTGGTCGTCCGTATTGATGTGCAATTGCATCACACCCGGTATGCCGACGAAACACAACGGTCCCATGTGTTGGCGGAAGAGCAACTCAGTCGGCTGGATGTGATTAATGGGATTCGGTAATGGTTCGTGGATTACCTTTTTTTCGTTGTTGGAGTCAAAAACTCAAACAAAGGTGCAGCCAAAAGGCTAAAGTTTCCCGTCGGTCGAGGAACTTGACACGCTACTAGGCTAAAATTTGCATTTCACGTTGCTGCTCGCTCTATCTCACACACATGCAAAACCCGCAGATGTGACTACGAAGGAAGAGAGAGAGAGAAAATTGCTGCAATCTAAATGCAATAAATCAACGAGTTCAAGAGTTTACACTGTCGCTGCAAACCATTCGCGGACAAACACAAGTGATGTCCTCCTAACAATTGCATCCTGCAATTCGCGCTGCACGTACAAGACCGATCGCAGGCAATATAAGCTATTAATTTCTCGAAAGTATGCAACGCCACCGCGGCTGCGAACTATAAATCCTGTGCCTCGTGACAACACTCCTGTCACCATTCGTGCGTGTTAGCTAATCGCGTTAAATACGGGTGTAAATGAAACGCCGTTTCCCGATCGACTAAAATTTATCACGCGAGTTCGAAACCGGATCGCACATTAATGGATAGGCAATATAGAGATATAATATGCCTGCAGCGGCGGGATGCATGCCGCAGAATGGAGTTTTAAAATAGTAAACAAGATAATTATCATAAGTCGATCGATGAAAGATCACACCGACAGTCAGTGTGCGATGAAGAATTGGTTAAGGGGCATATCGCGTGTCTGCGCCCCCAGAAGCTATGCACGAATAGACTGAAAACTGAACCTGGAATGCAGGAATGGTGCCATCAGTTTGATGGATTCACTGCTGAATGAAGCCGTAGAGCCCCTAATTGGTGGTGACTGGGAATAAATATGATCGATTATAGAGGCTGGACGATGGTGTGTGGAGTCTGGAATTACACGAAACGAAACGGAACACAGACTTTGAATAAAAAAAATATTTACAATTTAATTGATCCAAAATCGAATGTCTAGAAAATTTTATTTGATAGAAGCTGGTGATTACCTTTTTCTTGTTTCCACATGTTTAGCGTTAATTACCAAACCAAGCACCAGATTACACAATCTCTCCGTACATAACAGCTTACCGCTTTTCGCTATTTTTTATTCTATTGCTTAAAATGACAACCCAGGAACAATCATTTTAATTATTATGTTTCTTTTAGGTTTGTTATGACTGTCCAAAAATGTTTCGAGGTCAAATAATTTCACATTATTGTTTGTTTCCTTTTTTCACAAACAAAAATTTCAAAGGTAAAAATTCGTATGATTGAATTGCTGTCTAACTTGTTGACTTGAAAATCTCCCAACATTACGTATTCAATCTGATTTGAATAGGTAACAACTATAAGCGTTTGTTACTTCGTGTTCTATCCGCTGGCTAGACAAAGTTGTTTTTTATCAGACTGGTTGGTGTAAAGGATTTAAGAGTAAATGTAGGTAAATGTGGCCGTTTATTTATTTTTATTAAGATTTTCATAGCTGACTGAAAAAAATCCTGGTCACGCAAATGTAGACAGTTATTACCCTTATTTTGTGCAACGCATTTACACTACAAACCCCACTCGCCGCATAACCGCTTTGGCAAAAGCAGATTTGTGCGGAATGCACAATCCGATGGAGACACAAAAAAGCGATACCTTAATGTACCAAACGCGATATCACCGGCACAATATCGGAACCATTTGTCACGTATTAGCGCGCGTTTCTGGAGTGCTTTTTTACTCTACCCGCCACATTTTGTTCCCATACGATCAAGGTGATTTATTGAAAATTGAAAAAGTCTGAACCCCGACAAACGGAATAAATTATCATAATATTTATGGAAATGCACTGAAACGTGCGGTCATTCGGTTTGCCTTCTTTTTTTTGTTCCTGTTTTCGTACGCGTACCTACCCTCTGTATAGTGGCGCTTCGTAAGCCGACCACGAAATAACGCGCCGTTTGTGCGAGAAGAGAGTGCGCGCATCAACAGCAGACAGATCATATCTTGCGCAATGGAATACCGATTGACTACTTTCGGGTGGAGGTTCCCTCCCTTCGGGCGGTTTTGTTTCAATTCGCGTACGTGTACGCGCCTTGAAGCGATAAAATATATACTCGACTCCGCAGGGCGCTCTTTTGCGGTCTGAGTGGGATAACTGAAAAACAAAACGTCCCCGTGTCGTAGTTAACCAGAAGGAAGACAGATACGAAACGGATTCATATCGAGTGATTACTTAATTTATTGCTGTCACGATTAATGTGTTTTATTGACGTTTTGACATCGTTTAATTACACGCCTGAATTACGACGATTGCAACGGGTTGTTAATTTGTTCAAAATAAAATGAATGCAGAAATGTGATAATTACGCTTACCGTGAACCGTTTTGAACCCAATTATAATCGTCATCATTATTCGCTTGGTTGTCACTTCTAAGTAGTGTGCAGTAGTAATTATCTAAACGTTGCGATAACATTAACTGCGTTGTTTCGTATCAATTTGTCGCTATTACGAGCATCTTATGAAGTTAATTTTTCATTCGCCCTCCCGCTTGGTTGGATGGGAACTGTGTTTTGTGCTTTATGGCTTAAGCTCATCCATTCATCTAATCTTTTTGTTGTCAAAAAATGAATTGTGTTATAATGGTCATACATTTCAATAAATCTATGCTTGTTGCTGGAGAATCACAAATAACCTATGAAAAACGCGTTTTTTCATAAAAAGAGTCAATTTTTTTTTTTTGAAATAGCTCGAAAAAGCATGCATTCAGAAAGTTAGTTGCTAAAAGCTTTATAATTTAAAATTACTATCAGAATCATATTAAATCATTGGCATTTGATTATTCTAAAAATGGGAAAATTAAAAAAATCTTTCAATCTTAATTTTTAGTGAATGAACTACTGATCAGCTAGATCATGTGCCATCGAACGAAATTATTAATAATCGGGAAACATGGACAGTCGAGTAGGACTTCCCATTTTTGTGTTTTTATGTAAGTCTTAACGATTTTGACAGTATGAGCCGGTGCGTTGTCATGCAGTAGAACCAATTTTTCGTGCCTCTGCTTGTATTGTGCCTGTGTATATTCGGTCAAGTCGAAGACGTAGAAGCATGACCGGAAAGACTCCCCTGGCATGACCGGGAATAAACTCCCCTGGCAAACCCCGGAGTTGCGTTGATTGAAAAGGGCTAAAAACGCTGCATTCAGGAAATTTTCTAAATGTCGTACCCTACCCTTACGCGACCGCTTTCATCGGACTAATAACTCTTACAAAACATTAAGCCGAGGATGTTTTTCTGGAAGCTTAAACACTCGAGCTCTCCTGGGCCCGACGGAATTCCTGCCGCTTTGTTAAAAAACTGTATTTTACCTCTTCTCGTGCCCCTGTCACATCTGTTTCGCTTATCACTGGCGAGTGGTAATTTTCCAAGCGGCTGGAAGCAGGCTTATATGTTTCCCGTGCACAAAAAGGGCGACAGGTCGAACGTGGAAAATCACAGAGGGATATCAGCTCTTTTTGTTTTTTCGAAATTGTTTGAATTGGTCATCATACAACCTATCTTTTCACATCGTCAGCACGCCATATCAGATGATCAGCACGGTTTTCTACCAAAACGCTCTACCGCCACAAATTTACTTTGTTTTACCAGCTACATGGTCGAGAGCTTCAACGAACGGACGCAGACAGACGCGATTTATACCGATCTTTCCGCTGCTTTCGATAAAGTTAATCATCTGATTACTGTCGCAAAGTTGGAACGCTATGGCTTCAGCGGCAGTCTATTGAGCTGGATAGAATCCTATTTAACGGGTTGAACAATCAGCGTTAAGATTGGAGACGAGCTCTCCAATTTCTTCCCTGCAACATCTGGAGTCGCTCAAGTTAGTCACTTGGGACCACTGATCTTTCTGCTGTATTTCAACGACGTTAATAATTCGCTACGAGGCCCACGCCTTTCATTCGCAGATGACTTGAAATTATTTTTCAAAATTGTGAACACCTCAGAGCTCATTTCAAGATAGCTTGACAAAGTATTTTTCTTTTAATTCTTTTAGCACCAATATTTAGTGGTTAATTTGTGGTTTCGAAATCCAATTTGTGGTAATTTGTGGTTTAGTAATTTCCGAGAAATTTTCAGAAAACTGAGTCAAGCCATCTCTGAAAATGATTTCGCTTCAAATGAATCGGACAACGATGATATATACATCAATCGAAAGCTCTTAATTTGTGGTTCACGAAAATGTAGCTTTTGTAGGCATAGTTCATATTAAAATAATTAAAAAACTATTATATAAATTTTTGAACATTGTTTACCTCTTGTTGTCTACACCGACCGTACGCGGCGTTGGATGAGCATTGTACTGGCACCTGCCGATGTTAGTACTAGTGGGTTATCTAGAACATATCGACAGTCGTTCATATACACTAAGGTCGTTTTTTACGCGGGGGATGCGTTCCAAATTTTTATGGGTCCGCGTAAAAAACGACTTTTTTGAGTTGCAAATATAACAAAGAAAACCGTCCTAAAACGTTGAAACCTCGTTTGAATATGATAGTGGCCAACCTAGAGACCAAAATTCAATATTTTAAATTTTGAGTATTTACACCAAAAATTGTGATTTTTTTAAAAAACTGATATATGATCACTCGTGGCCTAAAACGGAAAAAGTGATTGAAATGAGGTCGATATCTTGTACCGTTTTTGAGTAATGGAGGAAAGCAACCCGCGTAAAAAAAAACCGCGTAAAAAGCGACCTTACTGTATACGACATACAGTTGTCGCTGCCGTTGAAAGCTTTTTTGTTTTATTATTCAGGGGGTAGTTGTAGTAGCATATTCCTGAGACGAGAAAATATCGAATTTTAATTCTAGTCAGGACTCACACCTTTGGGCATTTACCATGCGTTTCAACCGTTTCCTACAGTTCTAAGGCCCATTCCCGATCTTCAGGCATCATTCCGGTTTCTAAAATACCCAACAGTCGAATACAGCTGCGTAGTTGGTTACCAAAATATTATTATATTTATCGGAACAAAAAATTGTTCTCTATTATTATCAGGCTGTAATTTATTCCAAGAGTTAAAACGTATGTGCTAATAGATTTTAACATATAATAGATTTTGTATGAGAAAGACCAGATCACACCCCTAGGTGTATTAATTTAGGTTTTTTTTCAAACAATCGAGAACAGATCGAGAAAATTACGCTCGCATGTCTACGTAAAACTTCACTTATTTCGAGGAAATTTACGTAAAACACACGGAGGCTTGCCAACTACAAATATCTGCTAATTGATCAACATTTGCATTTCGTAGCAAATCTGCACATATAGTATCCCTGCTGTTTACATACTGTTTCACCTAGAAATACTCAGAGGAAGAGATTCGCGGTGAAAAAAATCGCCAATTCGGCAACTGGGTTTCATATGTCAGAGGTGCCAGATCTCTTCTCAAAGCGCAATGTTGACTAACATTCGACTTGTATAATCGGTGGCGACGGTGAAAGTTCTTAAGAATAGTGAAGTGCTTCGCAAAAACTGTTAAGGTGATATATTTTATGCTTATGTTCAATTTCATACACCTTAACTTATTTTGTTACCTATACACAAGGTTTGTTGAACTCCGGGTAAAAATCACTCATTCATTGGCAATAGAACAAAAAATCGTATAGAAATGAACATGTTCTTTTTTGTACCTAATTGCAATACCTCTCAATGTGGTGTTACCTTTCTTGTTCGTTTGGCTCCTATTTTGACGCCTCTTTTGGCTCACCGCATATCTCTCCCTCTGAGTATCTCTAGTTTCACCATACTCATCGCTACACGAAAGCTTTCTGAGAAAAAATCATCTTGATGGTCTACCAGCGCCGCGTACGGTCGGTGTTGACAACAAGAGGTAAACAATGTTCAAAAATTTATATAATAGTTTTTTAATTATTTTATTATGAAGTATGCCTACAAAACTACATTTTCGTGAACCACAAATTAAGAGCTTTCGATTGATGTATATATCATCGTTGTCCGATTCATTTGAAGCGAAATCATTTTCAGAGATGGCTTGACTCAGTTTTCTGAAAATTTCTCAGAAATTACTTAACCACAAATTACCACAAATTGGATTTCGAAACCACAAATTAACCACTAAATATTGGTGCTAGAAGAATTAAAAAAAAAAATACTTTGTCAAGCCATCTTGAAATGAGCCACCTCAGACGCATCCTCTCTTCAGCAGCAATTAAATTTATTTGGGAATTGGTGTGCAATTAATCGTATGACGCTGAACCCCTCCAAATGCTCGGTTATAACCTTCACTCTAAAAACGCATCCGATACTTTTCGATTGCAGCCTCAACAATCAATCGATTCAGCGTGTCGATGTTGTCAAAGATCTTGGTGTACTTCTTGATGTTAAACTTACCTTCAAGCAACATGTTTCTTTTACTATCGCCAAAGCACCCAGACAGTTGAAATTAGTTTTTAGAATGACACGCGACTTTAGAAACATAAGTTGTCCGACCGCATTATATTGCTCGCTTGTTCGGTCACAGCTCGAATACTGCTCCACGGTTTGGACACCACACTACAACAACGCTGTTCAACGCCTCGAAAGCATCCAGCGCCGGTTCGTCCGCTATGCTCTTCGCCTCTTGCCATGGAGACAGCCTATGTGGAGCACTCCTTATGAGGATCGTTGTCAACTTCTCCATATTGACACCCTCCAAGTTCGGCGTGAAACTGCTCTTGCCATGACTGTGTCTAACGTGCTGACAGCACGGATCGATTGTCCTGACATTCTTCGCCAGATCAATATAAATGCTCCATCCAGAACTCTGCGGAGAGTACCTGCAATGCACCTACCTTTTCTTCGTACAAACTACAGCTCCAATAGTGCAATTATTGGCCTTCAACGAGCGTTCAACAAAGTTTCGTCAATGTTTGATTTTCATCTGTCGATTGAAGTGCTTCGTTCTAAATTTGTTGCTATGTTTAGACAATTGTTGTATTAATGTTTAGTGTAGTAAACTAGTCACCATTTGGACAATATATGTCTGTTGGTTGAGAGCAAATAAATAAAAAAAAAATAAATAGGATTACACCCCAAGTAAAAAAAAGACAGTATTACTTTTTTTTCTTGAGTTGCTGTGATTAATCCAAAACACCTTACATGTTTCGCCGTTAGAGCAGTTGTTCACAGCCGAGAAATCCACGCTTAACGTTCCTTCGCTTCAAATCTTAAGGAATCCAAGCTCCTTGTTTTTGAACAATTCCCAAAGCATGAAACCGCTTGAAAATAGCTTGGCGGGTAACTCTTGATTCCGCAACAAGCTGTTCCTACGATCGACATGGATCCTCATTGTGCAATTCATCCAATTCAGCGTCCTGGAAGGTTCTTGACCTTCACTCACGCGGACAGTCGTGAACATCAAAATAACCGTCTTTAAGTAACGGAACCAATTACGGCCAATTGGGGCAGCATTTCCGTACACTTTTTAACTCTCGATGTGCTGCGGCTGTCGTTTGCTTTGTATGAAATGAGAGAAGCAACACTATATGACGCCACCTACGAATCACTAATGTGTTAAAGCGATTTTTGACCATATGTCTCAGCTTGGTTCATCAAGTTTTAAATATATCAATCGACCAGCACTTACTGCCTGTGACATCTATTGACGAACACTGAGAACTTGGCTGCACACCTCATAGAACTATTTTGTTGTTCAACTGTTGCTTATTCTTCTTGGAACTAATTTCGTTTTTTTTTTTAATTTTTTTATGGGTGAATCGAATACTCTTGTATGATTATTTTGTGCCATAAAATAGTTTTTTTGCCTTATATTTATGAGGTAGAAGTTGTTATGCTGACGAAGCCTTCGTCAGTCCTAAATAAAGACATTTGTGCCCTTATCAAACCACTTTCTCCATACAATATTTTTTTTTAGGTGATAGAGGTGAAGGAGTTTCCCAAACAAGGAAGTTTTTTTTGAATAATAGTACCGGGAAATGTCAGTTGGCATTTTTTGAAGTTCTACGTCTCTCAGGAAGTTCGGCTTCATAGGGATGTAAAATAAAAAATTTTAAACAGAAAAAGTGAAAAATATGTCCAATTTCAAAGGGGGTTTTCTTCGTTCTTACAGTTATCGATTAAAAAATCATCTATGCAGTTTTCGACCTCTGATAAATCGCTTAATGCTTCTATATAATTATAACCCTAGAGAACCGCTAAGGTATTATTTGTTCTATATAAAGGCCTGCTTCTGCCTAAACCGGTCATATTAGTTCTGGATAACGACTAGGACAGTCTCTACTTAGCAGCAGCGATAGAGACAGCGCCAGCTGAGGTAGATGCAGTGGCACTCCCTCTACTGAAAAAACTTGCCTTTGTGTGGCAGCGACTGCCTAAAATGCATAATTAAACCTTCAGAATTGTCGAGCCCCAATCTTGCAAGCAATTTGCATTAGACAATGACCAATAACAATAACTTTTATTCAATACTAATAAAATAACTCTGGAAATAATGTGGTAACATTGAAAAGATTCAAAATGGCATCTTAAATTGATTTATGAGCATTTAAAAATTCAAGATGTTGACTTTCGGTTCCTGCAAAATAGCCAGAAATGGCAAAATACTGCTAAATATGGGTATTTTCAGAATCAAATCGGAAATCCAAAGTAGCAAATCGACCCTAGTTGTCGCTTTGATTTTTTTGGGCCACCATATTATTTTCAGAGAGTTATTTTATGTTGATTAGTTTTATGTTAATTAGTGTGAGAAAAAAATTAAACATTGGTAATGATAAAAAATAATCTATCGTAATCTGTAACAGGGGGGGTCACCCTGTACACACAAAAATTTGCCCGGCGAAACCCTTACAGGGCGGCCAGATACCTCTAACGGGCTTTCGGATCTTTGCTAGAGCACTGAAGGGGAAAACAAACAAAATAAATAAAATGAAAACTTATCGCGTTTATTTCCTCCAGCTGTCGTAAGTAGCTTCTCCTATTCTGCTGACGGAGACCGGTATTAAAAATATTGTTCTTTTATTTCCTATTTTAGGATTTCATTCATTTCTAATTCTAGTTTTTCGTCAACAATTCTACTATTTATTTATTCCTTCATAGTTTTTCTGCCTAACATTTACAGAATGCCTAAGTACTCGGTATGGTTGTTGTTGGGCGCACGAAGTTCGACAATTTTCGGCTGCGAGTAAGGTGTTTGTTTTCGCCAAGCCGGGTTGTGCGATGTTTTTCAGAGTTTATATGATTTTTTTTTCACATGTGGAGTTCATGAATCGCTGACTTTGAAGACAACGATAAATAAATTGATTTATACCTCGCTTATATTTCATTTTATGATTCTCAGTTTCATACTGGTTTATTTTCTTATTTCAAACTATATAAATCTATAACATTACATGATTTTGAATAATCGCGTTATGATTTCCGTAGAAGATATAATGAACTCGTACGCGCGATATTTTAATTATGAACCCGGTACTAGAAATCAGCGCATCGTTCACCAAAACGAAACCTGCTGCAAACCTTACCCTTCTCTCCAACATCCCAGTGATTTCTCGTGGAAGTGCAGAGGTGTTCTCGGCTTCCAATAAAGCGAGTATCACGTCAACATATTCCTATACACACTCCTTCTTTGACCTGCATTCGGATGCGGCCGGCGCTGGTATTGCCTAATATAAAGATTAAGGTCACCAGTTTTTACACATTGAGGATGAATGTTAATCCCAAGCATCATCCATTGGTTCTTTGTGTAATTACAGCTGATCTGGCAATAACGGAGTAGCAACCGCGGGCGGTCAATCATGCTCATGCTCATGCTCAACATTACATGATTTTGAATAACGGTGAATGATTGTAGGACGGAGCGACCACATCTAGGCAAGTGTAGCAATGTTGTTTCTCATAAGCAGTAAGTAAATGTGATGTTTCAAGCGCAGCACGCAGTTGGTTTCATCAGTAACATTTGCATTAAAAAATGAGCTTTTCTGAATGGTGATAAAAAACGCCCTTACGAGCGTCCTTCCGGTAGTTAAACGAAACATTCTCCAATGCGGACAAAACATGCGTGTAGACATGTATTTGAGTTCTTTATTCGTTTCATTCATCAATTCCTTCTTACTTTTCGCAACAAAATTGTTGGAATAGACCTTACGCTTCAGGTTTACCCAGAAATTCTCGATTGGGCGCAGCTGGGGGACGTTGGGCGGGTTCGCCAACTTCAGTATCACAGTGATATTCAGCCGCTCCATTTTCTCAAACGATCGCACCGTGTAGTGGGCCGATGCCAGATCCGGCGTCTTTGCCCTTGTGGTATATCTTAGGGTACAAGCACTTCGTACCATTAATATCCCCGTTCACGGCCAGTCCGAAGCGAAAGAAAACCGGCTTTGACTTTCCCTTCTCGCTGATTGTTAGCCAGCAGCCAGCAGCACCTTCTAAGGGCACCTTTGTGGGGAAAGGTGAATACGAAGTGCCCTGCCAGTCGTTGCCATCCAAAGTGGAAAAGGTCTCGTCGTTCATCACTACCAGGACTCGATTTTACGACTTTATCTTATTCAGCTGCTGCCGGTGCGTCATTGCCTTTAGCTCCGAGACCAGTGAACGTAACTGTCGTTTCCTGACATGTATGTCTATGTTCGTCAGGTTTTTTTTCACTGTTTGACCGGTTGCACCGACCTCGTGATCAAACGCACGCAGCGATGTAGCCACTTCTCCGGATATATCCGGACCCAGGCTTTTTTCGATGCTCTGGTTGTTGTCCAATAGTGCCAAGATGTTGTAGATGCCGGAGAGGGCATATCCGGCCTTCATCAGTTTCCGGCATTTACAACATGGCACTATCTGGGGTACTTCTGAACGGAGTAGCTTCACTGTTTTCGCCATCACGGTTAGAGTTCGACCGACAGAGCTGTCAATTTTGTTCTGCTGACTCATGGGTTACTATGATTGATGTTGCATAGGTAGTTTCGTCAATGCGTGTGAAGGTAAACTCATGAAAAATCGGCAATTTTTGTCCATTTATCTGTAATGCAAATGTTAGATGACTGGTGTACTCTTTGCTGATGAGTTTTTATTTTGGCTTAATTCAAGTGTTTTTAGTAACCTTTTTTGCATGTGCTGTGTTGAAAATCTGAGGTTTTCAGCTGTGAAGGAGTGTTAATCGAGACCTTCTGGATATATACTAATATTTTATATTGCATTTCATAGGAAGTTCGATAACTTTTCGTTTGCGAGTAGAGCTTCTGTATTGTCAAACCGGGTTGCACGAAGTGTCTCGAATTTTTTATAAGTTTTCTTCCACATGTAGAGTTTTTGAGTTGGTGAATATAAATAATTTCAAGTTGATTGCCGAATTGACGCTGATTAATTCTGATGAGCTGCATACAAAAATCATTTTAAATAAATGAAAAATAATCATGTCTAACCCTGTTCGACTTGAGCTGTCCTACAGTTCGGTCGTGTTTTCGGTTGCGCTTGTGCAAAATTGGTAACTTAGGTAACCACTGCAATGCTGTCGATTCATGTCAATTATTGCGGAATAATTCAATTTTTCCAGTATAATTTTCGTATAAACAGAAACTTGCCAAATAGTTTTGATTTTCTTCAACGCAGTGAAAACAGATGAAAATACATACTGGTGAAATTTGGGAATTGTAGAAATTCATCTCATATATTTCTGCTAATTCAAGCTTGTTTTTGGAAATTTGAGGTAAACATTTCGAAGATTAAAGTATTCTTAGTGTAGAGATTGATTCTGTTTAGTGAATAAAATGAAAAGTGGTCCGCTAAAGATGAAAAAACTTTGGTTGGCTGCTGAACGAGTCCCGTTGTAGCCGTACATAACGATGAGCGGATTTTATTTTCTGACATAGGTGGTTGAAATAAATGAGGTTTCGAGTGCAGATGCCCGACTATAATATCAAATTTAGTGCTTTTAAGTGAGTTTTTGAGGATTATACTTTATGAGGAATCTAAAGTGAACTAAGAAGAATCCATTCCATGGATCAGCAGATTGGTTTAGTTAGAAAATATGCGTTTTTTCCTGTTTTCAATTGTGTTTCCATGTTGTAAGAGATGAATATATGGGCTGAGATTAATAATGGAGCAGTTCCCCTATAGCTTCAAAGTTTGTGGCTTGTGACAGTGCTTTCGCAAGATTACCTATTTAAAATTCGATTTTTTCTTTCAACGTTCTCGTATCACCTGAAATGGCAGGCTAAAAAAGGAAAAAATCGCTACGAGGAAAAAAAGGGAGGCATTTTTTCCTGATTCTAGCGTGAGCAGTGAAAATGTGGCAGTGAAGCCGGCGAAATTAGATAGGATTTAGTTCCACCTATGAAGGGAACGATTGCTTCCACGTTTAACATTACCCTAAAAAACCATGTCTATCTTTTTTACATACACTTGTTGTATGTGAATCTACGCACATATTGAAAGTTACGTTATATTGCAGTAAAAGTTAAGTTATATCAGGATTGCCTTATATCGAGGTATGACTGTAATAATTTTGCTCTATTTTTTACCAATTTTTTTTTTCAAACTTAGCATATAGTTTCGTATTTTTGTGTTACTGTTCATTTTTGTTAAGGCCATTTATCGTTTGTGGATTTATACCTAAAATTGTTTATCGCATTTCTCTTATATTTATGTTAATAATGTTTTTATATTATTTTCATAAAACATTGAATGCCCAATAAAATTAATCATGTTGGAGTTAATATTTAAATGAAATATATGTACTTTAAAATAACCACAACATGGAACTTAATTTTATGTGGAACAGAGATGAAATTTCATTCATCATTACGACTGACTCAACTAAAACAAGTTCATCTGTAAAAGGGTTTATAGTTACCACGCTTGAGTCTGTCTGTCTGTTTTTCCGTCTGCCGTCTGTTGTTATTGTTACATTTAACCCCATACAATACGGCACACGATGTTTTTCGCCTGCAATTTCACGTGGAAGCTCGGTACTCGGTACGCCCACCATCGTGAATAAAGGCGAGGGAAACACTCTACATCTGGATCGGAAAAAGTACGTACCTACGTACCGCGATGAGAATGCAAATACGAAACCATGCAGAACAGTAGTGGAAAAACCATCGCATTTGTTCCGAGTGGAACAATTAACATATTAACGACAACGAAACAATAATCGCTTGCGGTCCGTTGGAAGCTCCACAGTGGGCTGAAATTTGGTTTATTGAGGGAAAAAAACTCATAACTAGATGTTGTTTTAAATTTGTTTCTAGTGCAAAACTACAAACAAAAAGAAAAATGGTTTCACCTAGATCTGTAGTCTCGTACCTAGGCGCCTTGGTTGGTTTTTTCGACAGGGCATCTAATTTGCCATAATGATGATGGGTGAGTGAAAAGGAAATAACAGCTGCATCCGGTGTATGATGCTTATCTAAGCCTGCCAGTTACGTTGCGTACTTTGTTGTGCGGAACGTAATTGTCATTTCCATTGCCATTATGCTGTTTATTTGTACTGTTGTTTTCTTGCGTAATACTCAGTGTGAGAACCGTCGTTATATCAGAGTGTGAAGTTGAAATTTGCATCCATTAATCTTTTTTTTTGATGGGTTTCTCGATGTGCTCTGCTGTTTTACTGAATGGTTTGATGGACACGATCCGTCAATCTAGAATATATTAATGCAAATGTTGTTTAAGACAAACAAAAACTGCTGTTTGTGTATCTTCTGGAACCCAAAAATAGCAGGTCTCCAAATATTTATCGAAGCGGAGGATTTTATTCTGCAAAGTTTTTATTGATTCGTTCAGCACAAAAGTTGCTGGTTACAGATACTCTACTCTAGAATTCTAACCTAGCCTGAAATGCTGAGTTTGCTGATAAATTATTTACAGAGCATAAAACTCAGGAACCAATCAAATCTAGAATACATTCTTTTTTTTGTGGTAAACACACCAATGTTTACACACGTTTCCAACTACAAGTAGAACCCGGTCAGCAAAATACATGAACGGAGCAAGAAAAATCCCCTAACATTACTCTTCACCCGAGGGATGGGTGGCAGTCGCTCACGCACACCAAACTGTTTATCTCAACAAATTCGCCCTGATAACTTATTCATGAGATCACGGGGGCACGGGAAGCAGGAAATGCGAAGAATGCAGCGGGAGATTGTTGTCGGTAGTAAGCTTCTTAGCTAGCAGCTACTCAGTGAGAGGTTCTGTTCTCCGTTGACAAAATCAACCAAAAGGTAGAGGTAGTACAATTTTCGCTCGGGAAGGTGTGAGAAACAATGTTATCCCTTATTTTATTTTCATACCGCTCTCGGCAACCCTTTATTTCCGCGAGTTGATTCAGTCAAAATGGTACCCGTGTCATCCGTGCCCTGCAGAGGAAAGAATGCGACGCGGAATGCAGGAAATGGGGCGAAAGTGTAACAATCCCCGGCTATGGATTGGGGAAAATTGCTAACATAAATGTGAAATCATCCGCGGAATCTGTTTACCCTGCCATCGGATAAGCTTAATTGAGTTATTGTTCGCTGTTTTGATGGAAGTGCATTTTGAAAAATGGTTCACGTTGATCTCCGTAAGTGTAGAGCCATGTTTATCGATTTGAAAGCATAAAAATAGGCAGCGTTATGAACATGGTCAACTGTGTGGGAGGCAATAGGATTCTAATGAAACGATTATACGTTGTGGGTCGCGATGTCAGGTCCATTTCGTCAATATCTATAAAAAGTAAAAAAAATGTGGAAGAAATCTGGACGTCATTTTGTGGAAGAAAAGGTTGCGAACAGAGAAAATAAAATATGCAGAAAATCTGGATCATTTATGAAAAATGTTCAAAAATTGGGAAAATATAGATAAATCTAGATATCTGGCAACGGTGTACATGGCAGTCATTGACTTAGGGTGCTCTCTCAACCTTTATTATTTTCACTTTTTTTATCAAAACCATCCCCAGAAAAAAACCAATGAGAAAATGTTCCCGAATCGGGGTCGAAACGAGAAGAACCAAAGGAGAATTTGTTCCCAATTTAAGACAAGAATCGTTGAAAGCATTTATTAGGGAAAGGATTAAGGAAACAATTATTATGAAATTTAAGCTTAGAAGCGCTGGAGGCTAGTAAAAGCACAAAACCATGAATGATTCCTTATTAGGCTCAATACTGCCGAAAATTTGTCAATTGTTTCATTTGAATGACTCGGCAAAGCATTGAAGTGCATGTAATTCTTGCAGAATTAAGTAAACCAGTGTGAGAAATTTTTACATTAACATCGAAGGCTCGAAAAAAACGGATGACTATAAGATATGGTTGATTGTTGAAACTTTATCCAACTCTAGCTCTGTTACGATGATTTCACTGTTCTGCGGGTAATATAGGTACTGAAAGTTACAAAACAGTTTCAAACGAGAGTAAAAAGTTATACCTACGTCATCAGACTCGATCCGTGTAAACTTTTCTAGAGAGACCGAAGAAATGGAAGCCCCTCTATCAGGAAAGTGTCTAAGACAGATTAAGATAGATGATCGACAAAATTATCATAATTTGTTAGAAACTGCTTTTTTGGACATTTCCTACAGCAGGAAAGCAGAGTTCCGTCTACTTGCAATGAATCTGATTCTCACACTCTGGTACGTCACAGAAATAGATACAAGCATGACCAATTCTTATTAACCCTCTAATTAACAAATGGAAGCTGAGTTCTAAAATTGACTATTTCTCACCAATCCAACAGAGACACTAATTTTAATCCACATCGCGCGAAAAATTCCTCCCAATTAAGTTTTTTTTTACGTTTTACGTAAGTTGATCTCGCTGCTTGCATGAGTTGGCAGAACGTAGCTTCCCTTGCGGTAAGCGTGGAAACCTTCACTGAAAAAATTACCCACAAACAAATAAGCTGGAATTAGCCAGAAATTGAACTAATTATCTCTGAGAAAAATTAAAGCACATCCGCGATATCAAAAGCAGCATACTTCAAAGGTCTTTCTTTATTACAGCCCACAACAGTACAAATTTATGGAAGCCTCAATTTTGTACAGTTTAAATTCTTTGCGTGACGGAGTCTAATCAGTAACTAAGCTGAAAACTATTTTCAAATCAAGTTTATCAAAATAACTCAAGCAAGTGACCAAAATAACTCAGGGATTTAATGGTATTTTCCACCTTATTAAGAGTGGAACCACGGTTGAAATTTTCCCATTCCCACAGTGCAGTGACAAAGATCACAAGTCATTGTGTCGGTCGACTATCTTGAGCGATAACGACGACGACGCTTAAAGAAGACGCCGGTTGTCGCCGGTCGGTGTACTCAAAACGGCGGCGCGGCGTTGACTGAGAAGTTGTCATCGTCGATTTGTGCTGCTGAATGAAAAGCACCGAAGAAAGGAATTAAAAGAAAAGGCCCATTCATGTCTGAAGTACGGACAACTACGACGGCTGGATTGTTGTTTGTGCGCCTTATAGCTACGACTCGACGACAACTCTGTCGGTTGGTCGGTCGTCGGTGCGACAAGAGATGCCAACTATCAAGCATCAGTGCTCGCGCTTGCTGGTTGATCATGGGTAAAAAGTGGGTAAAAACAGCACAGCATGGGCGACGAGGGGAGGCAATGAAAGAATTTTCCTCCTTTTATTTGAATTGCGAAGAAGTGTAAAAACAAACAGGCGAGGTAAATATTTGAGTGCATGTTGTTGTCGAGAGCAAATATATTTATGCTTCCTTGCTGTCGCTTCTAACGGGTCTCAGCATGACGAACGCCTCTAGCTTGTTGTTGTCAGAGCTTCACTAGCAGCTCCATCATGTTTAGTTTGGATTTGGATTGACAGTGATTTAGGAAATATTAGCAGCATAATTTGCAAAATCTCCAGAGTTTGTTCACCTCACTCGGTTTTTCACTAACTTAAGGTCAGAATACGAATGGAATACGAACATCTTCATAATTTTAGAACACCAGATAGACTATAGTTATTGCTTCCATCATGATGCTTTTCGACTTCTGTGCTGTGATTAAAATAACCGTATTGCACGTATGGTATGAGGCTGACGTAATATTATCCAAACGAAGGCCCATCATCATGGGGGAAAATATGCGACAAAGAGAATTATATCCGAGAGTATACAAATTATAAATAAAATTATGCGCTTGCGGCCCAGCTTAGCCCAGCCGGTAGGTTAGTAAGAGTAACTGCTAGACGGAGGGACTGCGCTGGGTTGGACTTGAAGCGTGCAATTTCGCGAAACAGTAATGCATCACAATGAACCGTGAAATGAAAGAAACGTGACCTTTAGGTTGTTTTTTTTTTTTTGCCCGGAGAACCGCTCTCGCGTGAAGATGTAGTTACCGGCCTTACTTCAAGGTGCGAGTTGGAAGGAAGTGTTGAGAGCTATTTTGATGAAGCGGTCTTTTGTAGCTATGCTTCTATTATAGTATTTGATATTTGATGAATCGCAGGTTCGTAAATCAAGTTGCCGCAGCTATTGAAAGAGTGAATTATGTTGATTCGACGGTGTTTACATAGATTACCTATTAAAGCAGTTCCAACAAACGTGTTTGCCGTAGGAGTTGGCCTGTGCCAACAATGTTATTAAAAATGGGACTATCCCCGCATATTTTTCCTTATCTTTGTATACTCTACTTGACTGGCTCTGCTGTCTCGTAAAAAGGTGTGTTATCAGTGGAAGCAAACAAGATACGAGTATTTTATTCCTTGTAATTGAACTATTAATAACATAGGCAATTCGACAACTAAAATTGCACCAATAAAACTTTAACCGTTCATTATAATGTTTTGATTTGGGTTTTCATTGGGTGTAATGTTCAAAACTATGGTACATGTCCGTATCAAGCAAAATGAAAATTTTCGCTATTTTTCGTTGACCATCAAAACGCATCGATTTGAACTTCCGGGACAAGATTATATTTTTTGGGAGAAAAATTTTTTTTGCATATATCCCAAAGCTAAAAAAGAAATGCGATGTAAAGGGTGATTTTTTTGCTATTTGGTTTTTCGTGTATTCAGATTTGACAGTTCACGCGGGAATTCTGACAGCTGTCAAAGTACTCAGTTTGGTTTGCCATTTCACCATGAACAGACTTACGCCTGAACAACGCTTACAAATAATCGAATTTTATTACCAAAATTCGTCCTTTCGTCCGTTTTTCGCGCATCCTGACCATTTTATGGTCGTCATAATCGACCTACTGAGCAAGCTATTCAAGCTATTGTGACGAAATTTCAAACCAGTTTTACTCTGTTGGACATAAACCCACCAACACGTATACATAGAGTGCGTACAGAAGAAAATATTGCTGCCGTATCAGCCAGTGTAGTGGAAGACCGTGAAATGTCAATTCGACGCCGTTCGCAGCAATTGGGCTTGTGTTATTCGACTACATGGAAGATTTTACAAAAGGATCTTGGTGTAAAGCCTTACAAAATACAGCTCGTACAACAATTGAAGCCGAACGAATTGCCGCAGCGTCGAATTTTTGGTGAATGGGCCTTAGAACAACTTGCTGAAAATCCACTTTTTTTACCGAAAAATTGTGTTCAGTGACGAAGCTCATTTCTGGTTAAATGGGTATGTTAATAAGCAAAATTGCCGCATTTGGATCGAAGAGCAACCAGAGGCAATACACAGAGAACAGACATTCATGTTCATATAAAGAAATTTGAAAATCGTGTGTAAAAATTTAAATCAAAATACGTTAATACACTAACGACATCTGTCTTGTGGTGCCCCAGTTACACTGCATAAATATTGCTGTATCGATATTTTATCGATATCAGTGCTTGGTTTATAAGTGACAAAAGCGCCACATAGCGGGAGCATTACCACTTAGTGGTAATGACGGTTGCATGTTTTTACACATCTTTTGAAAAGAAGACGAACGTCTGTTCTCTGTGGGCAATACAAGAATCACCAATGCACCCAGAAAAATGCACGGTTTAGTGCGGCTTACACGCTGGAGGCATCATTGGTCCGTACTTCTTCAAAGATGATCAAAATCGCAACGTTACGGTCAATGGCGCTTGCTATCGCGCGATGATTTCTGATTTTTTTTGCCGGAAATGGAAAAGCTGGATCTTGTTGACATGTGGTTTCAGCAAGACGGAGCAACGTGCCACACATCGCGCGAATCAATGGACATATTGCGGAATGAGCTTAGTAAGCAATTCATCTCACGAAATGGACCGGTGAATTGGATCATGCGATTTAACACCGCTAGATTATTTTTTGTGGGGCTACGTCAAGTCTTTCGTCTATGCGGATAAGCCAACAACATTTCCAACAACAAATCATTCTTTATTAGCACCTATTACCTATTTACATTCTTTTACCGATCTTTGTCACTAAAAGCTTCTAGTCAAACTAATTAATTTTTTCTTGAAGGTGCTAAAAAGCACTGCCAAACGAATATGGATTATTTTTCTTCTGATAATTCAATCGTACAAGTATTTATGATCGATTGATCCTAAAGACTCGAACGTCTGATGAGAAAATTTTGAAATATAGGCGCCTAAAACATGACCACTTGAACAAGATATCAAAATATTGAAACAAAATTGCTTTCTTTTCCAGAGTAGGAAAAGATGAAATTGCATTAATTTTTTTAAATTTTGTAATTGGGTAATTAACCAATTCTTATCAGTCTATGTCAGTTGTTATGTCTTGAACTATGATCCTTCTCCTTTAGTATGTGATCAAATGTTAATAAGATGGAGTAGCATCTTCTTAGAAAAAATTTAGAAAAGTTACGGAAGGTTAAACAGAGCTTCTAAAATTAATTATGGAAAATTACCTTCACAGTTTTTTTTGGTCAACCCCATTTGCGTTGTGGACATTATTTGATTTAGTTCAGATGGTTGTCGAGGGTTTGATACACGTTACCGTTGACTGTGTGAGTACAAAAGGGATCGAAATATTTGCGCAATGCATACAGTGCTTTGAGAATAACGCAAAATATGTTTGAACTCTCAATCTGATTATTTAATTTAGGATGTGATCTCTATTGTAGGAGTATACAAATAACAATACAGTGCTTTTTCGCTTTTATCAACAATCGTTTTTATCACTACTCACCAAATTCACGCTCGATTTTCTCACGTTTTTTTTTTCGTTTTTATCACGCTTTTAAAAAAAAAAGTTTAAATCAAGAATAATGCACTTCCAGTTGTAAAAAATGTATTCAAAACATCATTTTCACTTGTGCCTTGTGTCCTTGCATGTGTATAGTTTCATGAACTCAATTTTTTGATTAATTTTCTGAGGCAACCAAGTGTCATATCTGTTACAAATAATTTGTATCATAATTTTGAGAAAAATGAACCGTGAAATACGTAGGTTTTTTTGACTTTGAAGCAAAAATTACGTATTATTCGAGCAGTTGAGAAAAAAGATCTGTTAACAGCTAAAATAGCCCTACAGTTTGGTCCTCATAGAGCGTGGATTTAAAAATCATAAAATCTAGTGGTTCCACAACTTCACATAAACAAGCATTAGACTCTGCTAGCTATGCTAAAGAATGGGCAGTACAAATCATATTGATATTGCATGTATAATAGCCGTGAGAAAGTCCGCGAAAATGCAATGGAGAAAAATATCAGAAGCTAACCTTTTCTTGTTTATTCATTTGTATCTTGATCTTATATTCCATTCAACTATGAAAATGCATCATTTTACTCAAAATATCATAAATTTCAATTGAATCCAACACAAAAATTAAATTTTTATCATTCCGCTAAATTCACGGTTTCACCAAATTCACGGTAATTTTTGTTTTGACCGTGATAAAATCGAAAAAGCACTGTATTAGTTTAAGAAATTCAATAAACATTATAAATGGTTTAGAACGACATGAACTCCAATAAATGAAGGATACGGAACGTTTTTCAATAAAAAAGTGCCTTTTTGTTCTGCCAACAAATAGTTCACAAGGTTGCTTCTAAGACACGTCCGCAAGGTTAACGAAGAATTACAACATTCTGTCTCGTTCCAATGTAGTACTATGTAGTAGACAAATATATAAAATTTGACATCGTTGGACAACGTAATTCTATTCCCATAACAAAAAAAAATATAGTCATTGAAAACGGCAAACAAATGTTTCGTTTTCTATATCTCATTTTGTCGTCTGCGAGGCTCCTCCTCCTTTAAAAGTTTGTTTGCCAAAACCTAGTATGTAAGGACGCGAACAGAAATTTTAACTTCGTTTTTATTCACACAACATAACACGCGACGCGTCACGGGACAAAACACTTATCTTTCATACAAACGGAAAAAGGATGATAAAATTACCTTTTGAATCGACCGGTTTCGGGCACGACGTTGCCCATCAACAGGACATGTCCAACTGATGATGATAAAGAAGAAGAAATATCTCGCCAAACATGTGAAAAGGGGCCCATACGCCATATGTAAACAAGCCAAATTTTCTCGTTTTTTGATTAACACAAGCGAAATCTGCCCTTAACAATATGATTTATTGATAAAAGAATTCACTCTTAATCAAACAATCTTATTTGTACGGGTAGTTTAAGCTTGTATTCATTGAAAAACGTGAAATTGTGGCTTGTTTACATATGGCACATGGGCCCTTTTCACATGTTTAGCGAGATATAGCTTTATACTTGGTGCGGTACTCGTCGTAGAGATGAAATTATTTTATTTTTCGTATCGTCAAGTCGAAGAGAGGAGAAATTATCGGGGAGTCAATGTCATTCATAAGTGGCTGTGAAGTGGTGTTGATGTACACCGATTTCCATGCATTTAAATGGGAGACTTTTCTAACGCACTTTTTTAGTTTAGCATTTTCACAGTCTATTGCATGGCTCATTTTCATGGAGACACTTCTGGTACGGACCGGTATCATTTTTATTCCTAAGACAGTATCATACGGACAGTGATCTCTGGTCGCAGAAAAGAAGGGGAAGGCGAAATCCCGCTCATCTCGTGCTGGGCTTCTATTCCCGGTAGGCCGAATTCATCATCTGTAATGCGAAGAATATTCCTCTGATTCTGCAACGCTCGTTTTAGCTGTTGTGGAATACCCAGTAGCTGATAAAGTACTGAAAGTGATAGGCGATCCTGCCGAGGTAACAGCAACGAGAATCATCTCACGTCATATGCAAATGGTAATCTACAATGACGATAAATGAGCGGGGGGCTAGCGTGGTTGGTAACGTCTCCGCCAACCACGCTCGACGCCTGGGTTCGAATCCCACTGCCGACATAGGTGTCGATGGTTGTGGGGTGGCGTGATCTACTCACAACCAACCCAACTGGTCTAGATTCAATCCTAGCCGACACCGGGAGATTTTCTGAGGCGAAAAAACTCTGGGATCACGCCTTCCATCGCATGAGGAAGTAAAGCCGTTGGCGCCGGTCCGTTAATCAACGGGTCGTGAGTTAGGGTCCTGGGTGGAGTCGCCTCCCCGGGCGTCACTACAAAAGGATATTATTTCTTCGCATATATTTAAACTTGAATTTAATCTACTTATTGTATGATTTATGGTTTGCCTTTTACGTATTTTCAAAATTGTTAATACTAAATAGACCTAAACAGGTTCAGTAAGGAATGAGAAGCTTAAAATTTTCTTAAAAATGTAAATGGTAATTTCCAACACTAATTCTCAACCACGTTTTTCTTGATACTTTAAGTTATGAGTTGTGTCAGTTTTGAACGACAAGTGACTGCTAACCAATCACTATATGCTTCCCACACAGAAACACCAGAGCGCGGTCCACCGGTTTCTCTATTGGTCCGTCCGCCATCAAAGGCTGCTAGATATTTGAAATCGCCGCTTGCCGCGATTGCCGATTTTCCAATGAATCATCCAACATCATCATACAACAGTGATCGTATAAACTATGAAGACTAAATTTCAGCATGCTAGTTTTTGTTCGTGACTACTGAAAGTTATACTTCCGTTGGATGTGTCGAGCGAACAGAACAACAAACCGTAGGCTAGGAAAAGACAAGGAAAATAGAAAATGGCCGCGATCGAAAAATGAACACTAAGAACAGCTAGAACTCAAGTACTCGTACAATCGTCCTCATTTTAGTGGATGCAACAGCTTATTTTCCAATAGATTATTGTAAGAATAAACTGACTGGGTTTTAAGCATTTATGAGTGGACAATTTCGTGACGCTCTCGATGTTTTTGGTTTTTCAATTTGCACCATTAACCATTCAATACCATTAACATTCTGTGACAAAGAGAACCTTTTTATGATGAAGAATTACATTTCATGGCACATATATAGAGGTACAAATTGAAAAATCGAGAGCTTCATGAGAATTGTCCATTGGCGAATGACCATAAGGGTTAAAACCACTATAAAAAAATTGTCCACTTTCTGTTCAACTTCAAAATCAGTCAGTTTCCAACAGATTTCCTTCATTCTTACAGCAATCGGTTGGAAACTAGATTTGCGTCCACCGAAAAATTATGATTTTGTGATGCTTACTATTGTACTATTGGAAAATGTAAAGCCGTGTTAAACGCATGTTTTTATTAATCAGGGCTGAAACAAGGCCTTTCCCCCAGCACAGCCGACGCACAGTGGTACGAGAGTTCAAAAACGTGAACTTAATTCATTTGCTCTCCAAATGATGGTTTCATTGACATACTATCTTCCGGAGATATTTAGTATATAAAAAGCCTCAAATTATGACAAAAAGTTTCAGTTCGAAACTCAACCACTAGTGGCGCTGCAAAATCTAACTTTTTAGCCTAACGTTTTAGAGACATGGTGTCTTCAGCAAAGTTATAGATAAAGTTATTACAAAAAACTTTCTTGAAGACGCTTTTCTTCTAACCCTTCTTGCTTTGGATATATAACGTTTCTTATAAGACTTGTTTTTGAAATTAGTTTTTCTCGAATATACAAAAAACTGTAACATTTAAAAGGGAACAATGTTCGGCATATATTTGTATATCATTAAAACACACAACTTTGTAGAAGACACAAAATAGATAGCTTCCACACAAACCAAGTTATTGCCAAAAAATGTTAAAAAAACATCATTTTTTGTACACTCCAAGAACACAAAATAGCAAAAACTAGCAGACGAAACCTGCATAGAATGAAATATTATCATAATCACTACCAGTAACCTGGCCAACGTCCATTCCCGCAAACGGTCAAAGTGATTTCGTAGAGTGATTATGATATTTCATTCTATGCAGATTTCGCCTGCTAGTTTTTGCTATTTTGTGCTCTTGGTGTGTACAAAAAATGATGCTTTTTTGACATTTTTGGCAATAACTCGATTTGCGTGGAAGCTATCTATTTCGCGTCTTCTACAAAGTTGTGTGTTTCAATGATATACAAATATATGTCGAACATTATTACCTTCTAAATGTTAAAGTTTTTTGTTTATTTGAGAAAAAATTAATTTTAAAACCAAGTCTAATAAGAAACGTTATATATCCAAAACAAGAAGAGTTAGAAGAAAAGTGTTTCGACATTTTTTGTAATAACTTTATCTATAACTTTGCTGAAGACACCATTTCTCTGAAACGTAAGGCTTAAAAGTTAGATTTTGCAGCGCCACTAGCGGTTGAGTTTCGAACTAATTTTTTTTGTCATGATTTGAGCCTTTTTATATACTAGATATCTTCTGAAGATAGTATGTCAATAAAACCATTATTTGGAGAGCAAATGAATTAAGTTCACGTTTTTGAGCTCTCGTACCACTATGCGATGGTAAGGATACAAATATAAAGTATTTGACTTTATAACCGGTTGGTTGATGTTGTTGTTTTACTCGTTCTAGTTCACAAAAATGTGCCTACCGGATGTTTATCTATCAATAGTCACGTATAAAAGCTGCCATGCAGAAATGTAGTCTTCATTGTACAACCGATTACTGCCGCAAGAAGACGGTTGACTCTTACTGGAAACTGGCTCGATCTCGATTCGCAGCCGGCAAAGCAGCAGCTGGACCAACCGGCAGACTGCATAGCATTGTCTGGATCTGTGGCGTCTAGTTTGCTTTCGTGGCCAGATTGTGTTGCATCCGTCTATCTAGCGGCTGTTATGAAGTACTTGGGAGAAGCAAGAGTGATGGAAATGCTAAAAAGCTTTGACAAAAATAACAATAGAAATAGAATCATCCCGTGTCATTGCGGAATGGCAATCCGAATAAACGTTTTGTGAAACATCAATGGCACTTTTTAGCGCCTCAAAACCATCTAATTGAAGTAGTTGATATTTTTCTACTACTTGCCGAAACGTTCCTGATTGGGGTGAAACTATAATCTACTATATAAAAATGGAATTCCGTAACGCTTGATCTTATTGATATTATTCCCTCAGTCTCTGTGGTGTACAGTAATCATCATCATTTTGAATCGTTCTAAATCAAAAATAATAAGCGGTGACATGTAGGTTTTTTAACATGAAAATGTTCGCTGATGTTCAGGAAAGACATTAGTTATAAAAAAAATAGCTATCTAATTACTAAAACTTGAGATATTATTCACAAAACTACGTAAAACATTCAAAATTATGACTTTCTGTGCTAAATTTGCCTCTAAATCAAAATTCAAAGCGATGACATATGATTCTTTTTTCACTAAAATGTTTGTTAATGTTCAGGGAAGACATTCGAGGAAAAATAATTAGTATCTGATTACTAAAACTTGAGATATTATTCACAAAACTACGTAAAACATGCAAAATTATGACTTTTTATACTTAATTCGTCTCCAAATCAAAATTCAAAGCGATGACACGTGATTCTTTTTTCATTAAAATGTTCGTTGATGTTTAAGAAAGATATTTGAGAAAAAATAATAGGTATCTAATTACTAAAACTTGAGATATTATTCACGAAACTACGTAAAACACGCAAAATTATGACTTTCTGTGCTAAATTTGCCTCTAAATCGAAATTCAAAGCGTTGACATATGATTTTTTACACTAAAATGTTTTTTAATGTTCAGGGAAGACATGTGAGAAAAAATAATTAGTATCTGATTACTAAAACTTGAGATATTATTCACAAAACTACGTAAAACAAGCAAAAATATGCTGAATTTGCCTCTAAATCAAAATTTCAAGCGATGACATGTGATTTTTTTTACATTAAAATGTTTGTAAACGTTGAGAAAAGACATTTGAAGGAAAGTAACAAGTATCTGTTTACTAAAACTTGAGATTTTATTCACAAAACTACGTAAAACTTGCAAAATTATGACTTTTTATGCTGAATTTGCCTCTAAAACAAAATTTAAAGCCATGACATGTGATTCTTTTTTCATTAAAACGTTTGTTAATGTTTAGGAAAGACATTTGAGGAAAAATAAATAGTATATGATTACTAAAACTTGAGATATTATTCACAAAACTACGTGAAACATGCAACTTTATGAATTTTTATGCTGAATTTGCCTCTAAATCAAAATTTAAAGCGATGACATGTGATTTTTTTACATTAAAATGTATGTAAACGTTCAGGAAAGACATTTGAAGGAAAGTAACAAGTATCTGTTTACTAAAACTTGAGATTTTATTCACAAAACTACGTAAAACTTGCAAAATTATGACTTTTTATGCTGAATTTGCCTCTAAAACAAAATTTAAAGTCATGACATGTGATTCTTTTTTCATTAAAACGTTTGTTAATGTTTAGGAAAGACATTTGAGGAAAAATAAATAGTATATGATTACTAAAACTTGAGATATTATTCACAAAACTACGTGAAACATGCAACTTTATGAATTTTTATGCTGAACTCGCCTCGAAATCAAAATTTCAAGCGATGACATGTGATTTTTTTTACAATAAAATGTTTGTAAACGTTTAGGAAAGACATTTGAAGGAAAGTAACAAGTATCTGATTACTAAAACTTGAGATATTATTCACAAAACTGCGTAAAACAAGCAAAATTATAACTTTTTATGCTGAATTCGCCTCTAAATCTAATTTCAAAGCGATGACATGTGATTTTTTTTCATTAAAATGTTTGTCAACGTTCAGGAAAGATATGTAAGGAAAAATAATTAGTATCTGATTACTAAAACTTGAGATATTATTCACGAAACTACCAAAAACACGCAAAATTATGGCTTTCTGTGCTGAATTCGCCTCTAAATCAAAATTCAAAGCGTTGACATATGATTTTTTTTCCCTATAATGTTTGTTAACGTTCAGGAAAGACATTTGAGGAAAAATAAAATGTATATGATTACTAAAACTTGAGATATTATTCACAAAACTGCGTGAAACATGCAAAATTGTGACTTTTTATGCTGGATTTGCCTCTAAATCAAAATTTCAAGCGATGACATGTGATTCTTTTTTCATTAAAATGTTTGTTTATGTTAAAATATAAAATGTATGTTTGAAGATGATTTTCTGTATACAGCACAACAATATTGCAGCCTTCTAATAGCGCTCTCGATCAACCAGATTAGTTGAGAAAATTCGTTATCGATATTGTTTTAGCACATTTTGCATGTTGTAGGATAAGAACAACGATGCACCGTGCCCCAGAGCTGAGTCGAGAAAAATTGCAGTTCGAAAAGATTCTCGACCTGATCGGGGATCGAACCCGATATCACAACCGTGTGGGAGCCAATCGACATCGCTAACCACAGAGCCACGAGGACCATATACAGCATACAGAATACAGAAAATCACCGAAAAATATTTTTTTTTAATTTATACGTTTTTAAACGATTACATGCGAAACTTTGACTTTTTATGCGCAATTCGCCTCTGAATCAAAATTCAATGATTTGTTTTTTTTTTGCAATAAAATGTTCGTTGTTCTTTCATCTACAATTTTTTTTTGCAGAATAACCCATATCTCGAGCATGAACATTTTACATTTCTGATGTTTTCGTAGTTTTATGAATAGTTACATTTTACGGCATTCGATTTACTTTTGTACTTTTGAATTTGAATTTGATTTTTATTAGAGAGCTTTTAATCAGAAGGTCATTCAGCTTTTAATCTTACTGTTTTACTTTTTTTGCGTTAATCCAAACTAGAACTCACATCTAGCTGCAGGAAAGGTTACGATTCATTTGTTTGAATATCGATTAAGAGGCAGCTTAAGCATTAAAAATCTTTTATTTTCTTATTTTCTACAAAGTTTTGTGGAATAAAAAATGGCGACTTCCGGTTTCAGGAAAATAACCTAAAGTGATATATGGCCAACAATTTCAATACTTCCGAAAGTGGACCTCCATACGTCATTTTACAGCGATGACACATTTTTTTTTCATTAAAATGTTTGTTAACGTTCAGAAAAGACATTTGAAGAAAAATAACAAGTATCTGATTACTAAATTTGATATATTATTCACAAAACTACATGAAACATGCAAATTTATGACTTCTAAAGTTATATTTGGCCAACAATTTCAATACTTTCGAAAGTGGAACTCCATACGTCATTTTGAAATCCAAAATGGTGACTTCCAGTTTCTGTAAATCAGCCCAAAATCACAAAAAAACAATCCAATGTGGGTATTTCCGTTCTGCGCGTTCTCAGAATATTGAAGTAGGGTATCGAACGTCTTCGTCAGTGGTTTTCTTCGGTAGTTTCACTGGCGCAATCTTATGCAAAAAAGGTCCGAAGAAAACCACTGACGAAGACGTTCGACACCCTACTTAAAGTGATGATGGAAGTATAAGATGTAAATTATATTTATGAAGTGAGTTGAGCTAATGCAGCAATGAAATATAAAAAAAATCTATCTTTGAAACCTTTGATCCCGAGCATCGCCGGGAATGTTCATCTAGTTCTATAATAAAACTAAAATTCTACGTCAACCTTGCGGTCGTGTCTTAAATAACTGCCTCCTACTATTTTTCTTGTTAAAATATGTCCTCATGGACAAAGAAGGGGGTAATTAGTCAATGGCCACGATTGTCCATCGGGAGAAAACGGGAGGGTCTAGAACGATTATTCTTTGTCCACGTGGAACGTAGACGGCACCTAATTTTTTTCTTCTGGCAATCCAATCAAAACGACTGCAATATAAGCGCTCAAAACATGACCACTTGAACATGAAATCGGGACAAGTAAATTGAAACAAATTTGCTCTTTTCCCCAGGAGAAGACGATGTTGAGTTCTCAAGTCGAAACTCTTATGAATTAATAAAATTATCCGATTTGTACAGATTTTACCTGGATAAATTTCGCTGATAATTTTCAGGTTTTTCGAATGTTAGACCCTTTGAATATTGGTTTGTATGAAATAAGAACATTTTCCCTCTAACAATTCAGGATGCTAAAAATTATGCGTCGGAAGGCCAAACATTTTTATTCTATTCGGAACAGCGCTTGGCCATGAACTAACTCTTCTAACGGGTAGCCGCGCGCTGCTTTAAATTTCACCCTTCTGTACTAACTGTGATAAATGGCTGCAAACTTTTGCAATTTGTCGTAAAACTAGCACACCTATTCGGATTTGGCTCGAATACCGCCGCTAGCTTTTGATAGTCTCATATCCATATGCCTACACTGGATTTCAAACTCGTCGGTAGAAGATATGCCATTCAGATGAAAAAAAACACATGTCAGCACCAGCTTTGACAGCGCGTTATGGACATATTTTATTTCTACAGCATCACGCGCCCCTCCTCCAATGCGCCCAATGCTGACTGATTTGACTGTCCACAATCCAGCTAGAGGCCGCGTCGTTGAATGTGCAAAACGTACGCAATCCGTTTGTCAAATGCATCCGCCATCAACCGGTGTGCGATACGGTGCGGTCGGTGATGGCCTCTGTAGTCAATTGCACAATTTCCAGTGGGCAATTTTCAGCAGGCCGCGAGCGACTGTTGGGAAAATGAAAGTTCTAACGGTTGACCGCATGACTGCACAGTTGAATTGCGTTTTTCGAACGATGCACTTGAATATGGTTTAATTGGTTTACTAGGTATATGTACATTTGTGCAGTGCCGTGCAATGCCTTATGTAACGATCGATTTTAGTCGTTATTCATCAATTCCAAATATAATGCGACTCTGAAATACTTCTATCAATAGAAGCTACGATTAGTTTTTTCGCTGTTTACACAACGATGGAATAATTGCATAATTACTGGAATTTCCGCGCCATCCATCATGCAGCGTTCGCCATAGACCAAAGAGTATACTCGAAGATAACAAACCAGAGAAAAATCCAACATCATTTCCGTATTAATTTATTGCTTCACCTTTGCCGTCGTTTGTCACGTGACAGCTAGAAATAGCCGCCAGAGAGGAGAAAAAACATCGCCGCCAACCGTCGCCGTCGCCGTCGTACTATTTTCGTACGCTTGCTTTGCCCACTTTTCTCACACCCTTTTGCCAAATGCGACCGGCGATTCTCACACAGTCAGTCGGTTCGATACGGAAAACGACCGAGTGGCTGTTTATTTTCGTGGGCGGACAGACACACACAGGACAGGACCCATTTCGTAGCGGTGAAAAAAACACATGCAGACAGACTGTTGGGCGCCATCCCGGGTACCTACACAGGGACTGGGGCGGTTTGCAGTTATCTCTCGATGCACAAGTATTACGTATTTATGGGAAAACGTTGAACTGTGCGTCGATCTTTCGAAAGTGCATCGTTAAGGGCATCTTCAGCGGTGGTTTTTTATGAAACAACTTTATACTAGATTTACACCAGCGAAACCTGAATAAAACCAGCTAATATAGACCAACTTTTCGTTCTCCGCACCGGTGTTGTATATCTTGTTGTTTTAAACCGCTGACATCTGTCACACTGTCAACAATTCAATACCCCATGCTATCAGTTAATGAGACTTGTTATAATAAAAAGCACTTAATATTTAACAAACGGAAATTCGATAATTTTTTCGCACATTAAACGATTACTTCGGCAAGACACTTCATATCCACAAGACTTTATGGATTTGACGGTTTGATCCGAGCGTCAGTGACATTTCTCAGGATGGATTGGTATGATCGAAAATTTTCTGCTACAAGTAGGGCTTCGGAGGAAAGCGAAAAATATTTGATCGCGTAGATGTTCATCTTCCTTTTTCGTCTCATCAATCCTTCAAAATCTTGCAGTTCTTCAAACTTGGGTTGGGTTTTGAGGATATTGAAACAAGCCTGGGGTGGCATTTCGTTTCAGTTCAGTGTCCTCGAGGAACATTTTTCTGGCCTCTCAAGATCTTCTCTAGTGCCCACTATAATTAAGGCGATTAACAAATAGCCAACATATTTGTCATCCTGGTGGCTGATGGTTGCAAACCAAGTAGTTAAACCTACGGTTATGGTCTTTCAGTACACCCCCTTTTGCTGGTCGGTTTCCTTGAAGCCAAAAACGACAAACCTGTTCATATTCTTCTTCAGAAAAGTCACAAGAATGAATTGTGAATTGTCATAAAAAATCTTTGTTTTGTTTATTCCCCAACACTAGCAAAACGCTTATATGGAAATAGCTGAAAATGAGGTATTCAATTGAAATATGACATTTTACCCACCTATTGGCAGCGTACAAAGGGTTTTAGAACGATCTATTTCTTGTTCCAAAAAGTGACAAAAATAGACCAAAACGTATACCAGTTTCAAATTTTTCAATTTAGATCTGGTATAAAACAAAATTTACACCACCGGTGCAGCAGTGAATTTGAGTTTGTTCCAAAAAAATAGAACAAAACAACGATTTGGACCACCGCTGAAGATGTTCTAAGTTTGCTTTTGTTTGAAACGTTTGAAACGACAGTCGTGGGAAACTAATGGATTGTGACAATGGTTTACCATTCAAACGTAAGGGGTATTTGTGACATTAAAATATTTAAATTAAATCTGTAAGATTTGATGAATTTCGAGCGTAGAAGAGAAGTGCAACCATCTGCAAACTAGTAAATCGGTAATTAAATAAAATTTTCGATACAGTAGGTAACTAAATAACCTTTTCTTGCGACTGGAAACTCAATTTACTCAAACTACTGCGGTGTAAATTTGCACTGTTTGATGTCCTCTCAGACAAATCCATATATCACTGTGAAAATGTCCTCTAACGGCGAATATATGATCCATGGTTCATACTGCTGCCATACCGCATTGTATTTATTCCGTAAGCCGCGAGCAGGGGTCTTCCCCTTGCTTCTGTTCCCGCTATCACAAAAAGTTTAAATTGAATTTTACCTCATCCGTCTACAGAAGCAGAAGCGATGTTTCAATTTCACCATTCCGCGAAAGTTCTGCCGCAAACCTCATGCATCTTTAATCGTACACACAAAAGGAAGGAAATAACCTCATCCGCTGTCAGTTTCGTGAAACAGGCAAACTTAATTCACTTACCGCTTAACATAAATCTCATTAGTAAAATCTACTTCAGTTATTAACGGTGATTGCATCGTTTATAAGGACTCAAAGTTCTGATTTGCCTACAATTTTGATTACAATTTATAATTGTGCATTCATAGCTAATCAGAAAATATCTTTTCTCCTCCATTTCAGCTATTCAAATTCATCGGACCCAATCATCATCACCATGGCGACTCGGAGGCGACCCTGTCCGTCGCCCGCTGGCCAATGTTCCGCCGTGAGTCTGGCGCTGCTGTTGTTACAGCTGGTAGCGATCGGAAGCAGTATGGCGATAAGCAACAGTGTGTTTAAAGCCTTCAGCAAAGACCAAACCGTAACGTCCAGCACGCTCAGCTGGGAGAAATTCAACGGGGAAAAATCTCAACTGCAGTACGCCGTCATGAGTTACAACCCAGCCGAGCATCCCCGGTCCAAGGAGCTTATGGACGGCGAACAGGTAGGCGTTACTGACGTTCCTATTTGTTTTAATTAAATGTAACTGTTATTCTTCCCGTTGCCTAGCATAACTACACGTGTCCGCTAAAATGCGACGTATTAATTGAATTAAATATCATTCACAGCCTTCGTTCCGCAATTATGTTACTGACTGCACTAACCATACTGCATTTCGTTTCCTTCTGTCCCATCCCAACAGCTGAGCCATGCCAGCTATGTGTGTCGAATACAAATCGAGGGCATCTACTGCGCCGGCCAGACGCATATGGAGGACACATCAACCATCTGCACGGCGTCACTGCAGTCGGATATCCGGCGGCATCGAACGTTTGAGCTGCTGGTGAACAGGGGCGGTGGGGGAAAGCTCAAGTGGCAAGCGTGGAACAAGTATCGGGCGGAAAAGTTCCCGGGCGCCGTCAGTGCCAGTAATGGAAAGGTGAGTTGATTGGATTACCACTCTCTCTAGTAGGTAGATAGGTTGGGTTGGGCATCAGCCGCAAGGACCGTAGTTGGTATTCTTGCTAACTGCCATTGACGATGATATAGGAAAATCGTCTTCCTTGAAGAGGAATCGCAGTGATATGATGAATGATGAATCGTACGAGGGAGCGCCAATTATTATGTCACAAGTTTGATGAACATTTTAATTTGTGAACAAAATATTGGTGTTCGAAAGAGTTGTAAAAAATTTCAGTTTATATAATCATTCTTTCTTTTAGGTCGACGATTATTACGTTGCACGGTTTCGGCTAGACCATCATGGTCACCATCATCCCTATATTGTGGGTAACTACGACCCGTCGGAGAAGCTGGGTGGCCGTATTTTCGCACCCCTACCGGGAGCTCCCGATACTCTGGTGAGTAGCAACTTCAACCCTATCGAATAACTCTAATGATGTGTACCACTACTCTCTAAACAGGAACACGAAAGCGGAGACATTCTGGTGGAAATCGAACCGGTCCAATACGAGCTGAGGAATATTCGACCTAACAAACTGAGAACTGTCATTAAGAAAAACACCACCATTTTGGGTAAAATGTTGCAGCTCAAGTTGCGTTCGTAAGGGCAGCATTTGACACCACCCTTTGTTTTCATTTCACAGGATCAACAATCCTCTCGAACGAAGAGGACATCACGAACCAGGCTGAAACGGTGATAACGTACGATTATGCCAAGGTAACCTCTTATGGACGTCAAGCGGGGGTGGGCAACGGAGTACCGACGAAAGTGATCGACTTCCGAACACAACAACCAGTCGATATGTACTGGGGTGTGGAGCTGACCGAACGCAAATTTGAAGTAGGTTAACAGTAGTAATTAAGTAGCCAGAGACAGTGCCCTCTAATGAGTTTGCTTTTGTTTGTCGCAGACCAAAGCTATCAACACGATTCTGCAACCAGGAACGGCTATCAATGTGACACTACTGGGAAATTACACAGAAATGGAAGCGCCGTACGTTGCGAATCTTAAAGCATACTATGACGACAACAGTGACCCCGTTACCAGGAAGCTTAATGGATATGTAAGTATAGGCGTCCATTTTGTAGCCAAAATATGTTTTAATGTGCTGGCATTTTTGACCTTTTTTACTCTTTTCAACATATTTGATCTTTTCATATTTTTCAACTTTTAACCCTTTAACCCGCATACCGTTCTAGGTTTCATAAAAAATTGCTTAGTTCACCTCAATCAATAGTGATGAAAATCAGTGATATCTCAAAACTCATTGGAATTCAAATTTTGATAATACAAGCAAGGAGGGGTCATGGGGGGACTTGAGTTCTCTACCCCTTACGGGCCCGATTAAAATTCTTGTAACTTTTGCAATTTGTATCGGATTTCAATAGTTTTAGCACCAAAAGATTCAAAAACTTCTCTACTTCGAAATCAGTACCAGCGGCGCCCTTATTTACTTAGTGACTTCCGGTTTCGGGAAAACATCCAATAAAGTTTTCAGGTCTCTGGACATCATTCCGATTCCGAAAGTACTTATATGATATTTAGTCAATTTCGACTGTTTCGGAAGTTACCATCTTAAATTTCGAAATGGTCTCTGGGCATCATTCCGCTTTCCTGAAATACCTGTTTTGACTGATATTTGGTCATTTTCGGATCTTTTCCAGAACACTGAATTCACCATTTAAGCATGCAAAATGGCCTCTGGGTCGTTTTCTGGTCTTTGAATATCACCCGATTCCGAAAGCACTCATGTGACGCGGTATTTGGCAATTATGACAGTTTTTCAAAAATCGGAAGCCATGATCTCGAATATCAAAATGGCTTGGGGACTTGATTTCAGTTCTTTAGACATCATCCCGATTCCAAAATTACCAATGTTGGATGGTATTCGGCATTTTTTTTTTCTTTTCAGTCGCCATTGGAGAATCCAAAATAGCGACTTGAATCGTTTTTATCCCGGTACTAAAAATACCCATATTGGATGGTTTTCGACCTAGTATTATTTAATTGTTTTATAGCCACTAGAAGCCCCGGTGGAATCTGTTTCGGAAGGCCCATTTTGAGATTGTATCATCTTACTTACTTACTTTCTTACTTTTACGGCGAGAGATCGATTATCGATCCAATGCCGAATCCAGAGTACGTCGCCATGTTCCTCGATCTTGGGTTGCTATCCTCCAATTTCCCCGAACAACTATTTCGCGGATTTCGTCGACAGCACACATCCAACGAGTGCGGGGCCTAACTCGAAGTCGACGGCCTCCATCGGGATTTCTGCTAAATATAGTCTTCACTGGTCGTTCTTCCGGCATCCTAGCTACACGCCCAGTCCACTGCAACCTGCCGTGTTCTATTCGCTTGACTATATCCGCCGATTTGTGCACCTGGTACACTTCATGGTTCATGTGCCTGCGCCTAACACCATTTTCTAGTTTGCCGCCAAGGATTAAACGCAAAATCCTACGCTCAAAACACCAACAGCTAGCCGATCGGGCTCTTTCATTTTCCTTTTTTTTCATTTTCGCAGCTTTCATCCTGAGAGGTCCGAAGGCCTCTTCCGTTGCTCTACGGTTAATACTAATGATGTCGATACTTACTTACTTTTACTTTGTTGGCTAACGGACCGTTAACCGGTCTAGGGCCGAACGAAATAGAGATGTCCAGCTTCTTCTGTCTTGGACAGCCGTTCTCCAGTCTTCTCGTACACCAGCAGATCGTGCATCTTCTTCCACCGCGCACATCCACCGCGTGCGAGGCCTACCACGGAGTCGACGGCCTCTTCCTGGTTCTCTACTGAAGATAGTTTTGGCGACTCTCTCGTCAGGCATCCTGGCTAAATGTCCAGCCCACTGAAGCCTGCCCCACTGTATTACCTTCACTATATCAGCATATTTGTATACCTGGTACAACTCGTGATTCATGCGTCTGCGCCAAACTCCATCTTCCAGTTTACCGCCAAGTATCGATCGCAGAACTTTGCGCTCAAAAACTCCGAGCACTCGTCGATCAGCTTCCTTCAGCGTCCATGCTTCATCTCCGCAAAGGGCCACCGGGAGTATTAGCGTCCTATACAGCGCTAGTTTTGTGCGAGTTTGCAAACTACGGGACCTTAGCTGGTTCCGTAGTCCGTAGAAGGCCCTGTTCGCAGCTGCAATTCGTCGTTTCACTTCACGGCTCATATCGTTGTCACATGTCACAAGCGTGCCAAGATAAACGAATTCGTGAACCATCGAATCGTTCCCCATCCGTGTTCCAGCATGATCTGCCACAGCTCGTTTCTTTTCACTGAGTCGTATGTCGCCCTGAAGTCCACAAACAGATGGTGAGTCGGTAACTTGTACTCCCGGAACTTATCGAGAATCTGTCGCAGGGTGAAGATTTGATCCGTCGTGGAACGCCCCTGTCCAAAACCAGCCTGGTATTCGCCAACAAAGGATTCCGTTAACGGTCTCAATCTGAAGAACAGGATACGGGAGAGCACTTTATATAACGATATGATGTTGATATCGTCCGCAAAACCTAGAAGCATGTGAGACTTTGTACTGATGGTGCCGCTTCTTTGCACGCCAGCCTCTCTAACGCGACGTTGAACAATAAGTTTGACAGTACGTCTCCCTGCTTCAAGCCATCTAACGTCACGAAGGAGTCCGATATCTCTCCGGCTATCCTGACGCATGATGTACAGGGGGTAGACAAAATGATTGAGACAGACAAAATTTTGTCAAAATTCAAACGATCAGAACTTCACGAAAAATGATTCAATTTTGACGAAACGGGTCTCATTTTACTGGAAAACTATTCTTCTTTCCAAATATTATGTGATGACTTGATGCGGTCAATGGACACCGGAAATGTTCCGGATTTTAGAAGTGTGTGTCAAAATGTTCATTTTTGCAACGCTTAGAACTTTTTCTGACAGATAGTTTCTTGTAGATTTCTATGTTGCTAATAAATCAGTATACATTCAACTCTCCTTCACTCGATGTAATGTGTCTCGATAATCTCCTTAACTCGATGAATATACAGAGTATTTAAGCCAATGTACTCATATTTTTTTCTAAAATTTACCTCTATAACTCTATACCCTCGCTATGATCCCTGTCCCTCCTAAATCGAGTTAGGGAGAGTTAACTGTAATACCATGGATGTTTACTTGTATGAGTGACACAAGCGATTTCACAAATTTTTACTCATTTAAATATATTCAATAAAAAGGGAACAAAAACTGTTCCATTGCATCATTGTTTACTTTTAAAGACTGTTTAGCAATGTCATTCGTGCTAACGGAATTTCAACCTGGCCGCATAGTCGGAGCTCGTGAAGCAGGTGCTACGATTGCCGAGACGGTTTTTTTATTGTTTCGAATAAAAGCTGAGTTATGGCTCAATTCACGTGGTTTATGGACAGCCCCTTGTTCCTACAATACAAAATCATCTACAGTAGAAAACTAACAATTTAACAACAACAAAATAATTTTGGCCGTAAATCTTAATTTTCCGACCATTGTGCCCTATAGATTAAAGGTGGCACGTACCAGCCTAATTAGTTTCGTTGATAAACCATGTTTTAGCATAAATCGCCACAACTCATTTCTTTTAACTGTATCGTACGCTGCCCTAAAGTCTAACAACAGATGGTGAATCTGCAACTTGAATTCTCGAAATTTATCGAGGATCTGTCGCAGGGTGAACATTTGGTCCGTGGTGGAGCATCCCCCTCGAAAACCACATTGGTATTCGCCAAAACAAAGGTCTCCTGCCACGGCCTCAGTCTATGAAACAGAATAAGGGAGAGAATTTTGTAACTGTAATTTTGTTGAGAAGGGTTATGCCCCGATATTTAATACAGCCCAGACGATGGCCTTTCTTGTAGATCGGACATATGAGACCATCCAACCAGTCAGAGGGTAATTCTTCATCGGACCACACTCTCAGCGTGATCCGGTGTAAAGCACGATACAGCTGTTCGATCCCGATTCGTCCGGCTAGAATGCCGTTCTTACTAGCTGTCTTGCAGTTCAGCTGTTTCACTACTTTCTTCAACTTGCCTATGGATGGTGGGTCCACAGCTTGCCATCATCCTCAATCACCATCCTTGCGACTACGCTGCTTTCTTCACCATTCAACAGCACACTAAAGTGTTCTTTCCAACGCCTGGCCACCTACGTTCTATCGATAATCAGGTTCCCCTCCCTAACGTTACACATGACAGGGGTGACACGTTCCAGTTCCTGATTCTATTTATCTTTTTGTAGAAGTTTCTCGCATCGTGCCTAGAAAAGCAACCTTCCGCCTCCGCAAGAATCCGCTCCCACCGCTGTCGTTTTTTCCGGCGATGGAGCCTTTTTCAGCAGCTCTAGCTCCCCGGTATCTTCTTACGCTCTGACGAGTCACAGCCGTGGCTAACATGTGAACTCTGGCGCGGTTCTTTTCATCCGTCGCTCGCTGGCACTCAGCGTCAAACCACTCATTGGACGTGGCTGTCACAGATGTACCCAACACCTCCCGCTGTGGTGCTGATTGCACTGTGGATATGCCACTGTTCATTCGAGCTACCTCCAACTTGATCCTCGATCCGCTTATCAACCTTCCGCAGGTACTCTGTAGCCACTCCTCCAGTTGATAGTCGCTGGATATTCAACTGTATCCTCCTTGTCGTCTTGTATTCTAACACGTTGGACAATCAGGCGCGAATCTTGGATACCACGAGATAATGATCCGAGTCAACGTTTGGAACTCACGTCTGTAACGTTTGAAAAGTGCCGACCATCAATCAGAACATGATCGATCTGAGTGCAGGCCTCTCCATTTGGGTGCCTCCAGGTGTGCTTACGTATATTCCGGCGTGCAAAATATGTGCTACAGATAGTCATACCTCTGACTGCAGCGAAATTGACAAGCTTCATGCCGTTGTCGTTCGTAGTAGAGTAGAGGCTTTCTCTACCAATCACGGGGTGGGATAAGTTCTCCTGCCCGACCTGCGCATTTGCATCGACGATCTTGATGTCATGTCTTGGCACTCATTATACGTCTTTTCCAGGAGCTCATGAAACTTTATCTCTTCATCGGGTTTATTGTTGGTCGGTACGTACACATTTATTATGCTGTAGTTGAAAAATTTGCCCTCAATTCTGAACACGCATATACGGTCACTGATCGGCCTCCATCTAATGACACGCCTATCACGAGTTCATATCATCATGACACTCATAACCATAAAAATGGCGGTGGAATGATGAAATAGATCGCGCGCATCGTTCACGGTTACGTAATAAAATTTGACGACAAATCCAACTAAATGATCTTCACTCCAAAGCGAAAAAGAAAAACAAACAGTCCACTCAACCAAAATGAACCTCACCGAAACACTTTTTCACTGACACTGACCGATGCCTTGACAATCTTCGTTAACTGATAAACTGATTTTGTTGTCTTGCATCCATCGCATGAAATATAATGAGGTGTTTTGACAGTTCACTCCCATACAAAAAGCGGGAAGGGAGAACTCTGAAAGGATTGTAAAAAAATAACGTTTATGGATGCTTTTTTTCACTTTCACTCAAGAGTGTCAACAAATATCAACCCTGGTTGGGAGGCTGATGTTGTTCTCCTTGGAGTCTTCACTCGTTTTCGACGCATTTATGCGCAGTTCGATTTGTCCGGCTTCGACCCGTCGCAAAGTTACTTGGTATGATGTCAAAGTCATCCACGAAGCCCACCTTGTGAAAATCGTGCTCCTCGTGTCGATGCCCGCCCTCCGGATCACACCCTAAAGGTCGATGTTAAACAGCAAACAGGAAAGTCCTTCAACTCGTCTTAACCCTCCTCGTGATTCAAAGGAGCCCGAGAGTATCCTCGAAACACGCGCGTAGCACCTCATTTGCGCCATGGAGGCCTTGATCAGTCGAGTCAGTTTATCCGCAAATCCGTTGTCATGCATGATCTGCCATAGCTGTTCTCGATCCACTGTATTATAGGCCGTCGTGAAGTCGATGACGATGTGATGTGTGGGCACGTTGTATTCGCGACATTTCTGTGAGATCTGTCTGATTGAGAAGATCTGGTCCGTGGTGGCACGGGCTCCCATGAAACCCGCTTGGCGATGGCCCGCGAACCAGCTGGTTAAAGGTGATAGACGACGGAACAGGATTCGGTGAGAGTATTTTATAGGGGATATTGATAAGCGAGATACCGCAGTAGTTGCGCGGTACTCCAGCTTGTCGCTCTTCTTGTAGATAGGGTAGCCGGGTGCCTAACAATGATACAAAACATTTTTAAGGATCTGAACGGTTGGTTTGATCGGTATAGTCTCTCTGGCAACGTTGTAGATGATAATTTTGTCCTTCCAAAAAACTGTAAAAAAAAGAAAAATTTTTTTTGACAAACCTAATTTTATTTTTTATTCGTCGTTAAAAAGCTGTCCACGTGGTATGTGGATGGCCCCTAATGGATCTTCAGTTTCCTAGATTTTTCGGGAGAACCTGGTATTCCTATACGGATCTTTACAGTGGCCCTGGAAAAGACAGAATTAAATCTACTTTTTTCTTTCTATGTAAATTGTTGGTCAAGTCTCATTCAATTTAAAAATCCAGTATTTAATTTCCAAACTTTCTTACAATAGTATCTAACCCCACGAACCTTTTCTCTCCGCAGTTAATGAGCAAAGACATGGAGGACGTCAAGATCGAGTTCAGTCCGATCTACTGGATGGAAAATGGAACCCTGGTACCGACAACGACCACCACAACCACGACGACAACCACATCAACGACGGAGGCAACCACCACGAACGAAGCGGTGCCGATCAGTAACACCCCGTTCGACATTGATCGCCGATTTGTTGACGACAATGAGATCGATCCGATGTCGGCTACCAGCCGGGAAGAGGCTGCCAGCAGCCGAAGTATCGACAAGCCCGCTAGCAGCATAAGCTTGTCCAGCGTGGGTGGTTCGGCCAAAGCTGGCCAATCCACCGCTGTTGCCGAACTTCGGTGGTCAGTTGGGGTGATAGCGATGACGGCAGCGATTCTGGCGGCAAATCCACGGATCAACCTGTAGGGCTTTGCGTGAGCTGCGTTAAATAGGTGTTGCTTTCTACCAGGCTTTTTTTTTTGTTGTTCCTCTCTTGAAGGATGATTAGGGTGTGAACGCGAGTGTTTTTAAAGGTTGAGATGTATGGCTTTTTTGGTACGTGCAAAAGGGTAGACCGTCGGCAAGCTTTTATCACATCTCTCTGTTGTTCCAATTGAGCTTGCTCATGCGATACCAATTTTCCGCGATGACATCGTGTAACACTTCTTGTTTTTAGATCCTAAGGACACGTTCAAGCAGTTTAAGCTAAGTTAGTGATAAAAGAAAAACTTTATATCATTCTATTTAATTAGAGAAAAGATTAAATTTACTGATATTCATTGGAGGTTTTTATAGCTTAGCAAGTAAACCCGGAAATAGGGTAGCCAGTGAAACTCTCTTGAAACATACACACACAGAGAGGAAGCGAGGAATAAGCGTCAATGTGAAAAGAAAATCTTTGTTTATTGTGTACATATAGTTTATAATTTAGACATTCTTTTCAGCATAGTGAAACAATGAATTTAGCTGACTCAAGCGAAGTTTTCATTTCAAGTTATATCAATGCAGTTCAGAGAAGAACCTTATGTTTCCCACAATTCAAACATTCCATTTATTGTAGTATCCTCAGACACAACACAACACCCCACAGCAGTAGTTGAACAGCTGGGAAACGATCGAACAGATTGAGCAGTTGTGGCATCGTTTTGTCGAGTTATTAGTATTTAGCCTCTTAATAAAATAAAAAGTCATAATAGCACTCGTTAATTTAGTACTTATATCAAATCGATCTGTAGTACAACTTCCCGGTAACAATATTCGATAAACACTGCCAGTAGTGAAAAAACAACTTCCAGAAGAAAGCACCTAAATTCTAGAGAAAAGCAATCTGTGTCTGTATGCAAAAGAAAAAAAACTAACGAGCGGCTCAACAACTGTTCAATCCGATGCGATGTTGGCTGGTGCAATATTTCACGGAAATATTTCATGTTCGATTTAACAAGCAAGTAATCTTTCATGGTTGGTATAGAAACCAGAGACAGAGTGGTCGTTATTAAACCACGTGGTCACTTGAAAAGTTGGAGAAATAGTGAAACGCTCTGTCACAAAGATATTATCTTCTGCTTTTGATCAAATAATGAACTATTTTATAAAATTGAGACAGGAGTTGTTCAGAAGCCAAAATTGTTAGTTTGCTTGGTTACAATTCAGGATGCTTCGAAATAACTAATCAAAATATGGCCACGTGGATCATGAAAGACCCAGAAAAGAGTCCGTCAAATTTGTTTACTGGAAATTTCTCCATAGTAAACACACATCGTTCGTTTTTGAGTTCTTGTACAGAGGGACTAAAAAACTATTGAGAAGGTTATACAGTGATACAAACTTGTAGGTCATATTTTTTTGGTTTCCGTACAGCTTCCACAAAATATTCCGCTTTCAAACCCTACGTCACCTAAATTGAATGAATGTCCACTGTTCTTCATTTTCGATTAAAAGCGGTGTATAAAGTACAAACAAGAACAAATGATAGCGGAATTGTTCAAGAAAAGGTTTAAATACAATATGATATTATGATGAAATTGAAAGAAGAAAAAAATCGTAGACGCTCTACAACTCGGAAAAAACAAGACGCAAACAAAAGTTTATCCAAATATACACATAAAGATTATAAAAATCACAACAATAAGTAACAATCTCGTATGATTATTGAATTGAAAACATATAAATGCCTTGTGTGTGTGATCAACATTATACTATCCGTGAACAGAGCAACCGTCAAGTAAGAAACCAAAACGCATACTTTTGTGCTAGCGGTTTCGTTTTCTCTAGCTTGGGTAAGTAAATTATAACAAAACAAAATAAGGAACACAATTTCAAATGTTTAGAGACAGAAACAAACTTATCTACACACTGACACACTGAGCGCTGACTTAAAATTGTGAAAACTGTTCTCAAACCGAAGTCGCTATTGGGTTGTTGGTGGAGGAGAAAGGTCCTGAAAATGTGCTAAAAGAGAATGTTGTATTATGCGGAACTATTTAAAAAAATCGTTACTGGTGTCGCTTCTTAGAATGGTTATTTTGCTTCGGCATGTGCTTTTTGGCCCAAAACATACAAATTATCTTCGTGGGAAATAATCTTACTACAAATCCAAACAAAACAAAAAACCTGCAAAAGCGCAATGTTGCCTTGATTTGCCTGTGCTTACCGAGTCCCTGCACTTATTTATCGAAGATGTACTATTAATAACCTATCGAATTTTTAAACGAATATTCAATACTCACTGCTACCTGCCAGAGGATATACTAAAAACAAAAAAAAAAGGAACGAAGAAGCAAAGGCGGTGTCCGATCGGCTAACAACGGAGTCAATGAAAATGAAATCGAAACGAAAGTACCGAGAGCAATTCTAAAGCAGAAAAAGACTTGAGTGATTTAAAGGGAAACACAGTAGAAGTCAGCATTCAAAAAAAAAAATTATCGCTGTCCTTGTAATGAAAAATAAAAACCCTCTCTTTCAGCTCCCACAATGCTCGCCTAATAGTCCATATAACTAGTGAAGTTGCGATGAACGAAACAAAAATTCGAATGAAAAAGAAAAAAAATACCAACAACAAACAAAACAAAAAAGGCTATTTTTATAATCGTATTTATTACCAGCTAGTAAATAAATTTATCGGATAACAAACTGTAACTGTAACAAATGCAATGATGTTTAGGAAGAACGAAAAAAACTGGAAGAACGGGAGTTGGCTTGGCACACAGCTTTACTCACTAAAGCAAAGTTGAAATTCTATGAAAGTAACAAAATCCTTGCCCTCCCGTATATGAGGTGGTCTTTTTTAGTATTAGAACCCTTCGAAACTAATGCTGCGCAAGGATATCTGTGTAAGTTTTTTTTTTTTCGTTTTTAAGTGCATAGCTTAGGAAACGGCAACCTAACACACAATCGTATAGTGTTGTGATGTGAACAAAAGTAAGTAAGGTGGGGCCGCAAAACGAATGTGAATATGAAATATTTAGGATGAGGGCGAACCGGGAAGAGGGAAGGGAACACCGTCAGCATTTGTTGATTGTATATTACTGTAATTGTAAAACTGTATCTCGACACAAAAACGAGCAAAAGTATTCTCAATAAAGAAGAATGAAATCGAGCCGAAATGGGAGTTGTTTTTTTTTTTCGAAAGGTGCAGTTTTATAACGTGGTGTTCTAGAAGCCAACGGCTGTATCAGTGTCTTGTAAAAATCCTAGTGTACCTAGGTAAGATAATCATCGCTTAATTTAGAAGAGTCCTAGAAGTCAGTAACAATAGGTGAAGGACTTGATAGCGCCAGAGTTGTTGATTAGTTTGATACTTGCTGCATCGCTATTGGAAATGGAATATCAATATCTCCTGTACCTAGGGCAGGGAACATATTCTAAGCAGCTTAACGAACCGTGTATTGAGACGAAATACTCGAAATGTGTTAGGTGAAATTCAAACATAAGTAGGTATATTAATTTGTTCTCTATCTTTATCTCTGTCAGCACTTGTTTTCAGATGAGAAAACTAAGCTAGCGAACTTTATCAATAATCAATTAAAGGACAGACCAATCACAGGTAGTTTTTTTTGAGGACTCAAGCAGCGCCTGAATGACTGCAATTTTGGTTGTTTTTTTTCGTTTGATGTTTACTCAATCATTTTTCTGTCTTAAACGATATTTTATGTATTCGTAAGACAGCTAGTTAATCAGACTGTTCGTTCTAGTCATTAAAATTGTCGCTATTAATAAAAATTCTGGAGTTTGACGCCCGATTTCTTCTACTGATTAAAATAGGCGCCACTACTTAAGCCGGTCCTCACCCTATATCACTTTGTTCACTATCTTTTTCTCTGTCAGTAATCAATTAAAGTTCTCTATCGAGGGACACTTAAGCCGTAGCTTACCCTACATGTTTTAACCAGTGCATTATTACATTACGCCAAAAAAACAAAAACATTGCTGAACATTTTTTTTGACCAATTAAACTACTGGGACGATGGTACTGTTCCACAATCTATATTCGTATCACATTCCACTGCCGACTTATTCTATTGCTCACCCCGTCCTGTCTGGATGCGGTTTATTTTCCAAATCTGTATCATATTTTCAGTTCGCTTATTCTTCGCTTTTCCCAGCTGCACACCGTGTCTGCCTTTGATGAACGTCCCTAAACAACCATCCGACTCCATTTTTACCCAAATTAAGCAGCCCAACGAATCTTCGTGTCATCCAATCGATGATTTTTTTGAGATTTTGAGTTTATTGTTATACAAAAATAATTAGAGAGCAACAAACATCAAACAGTTAATTGATAGAACCAAGAGATACGTTCGATCTGATCAAGCCATCGTGCACACTGTGCTCCTCTGTTGCTAAGAATAGCGGATTGCGATTCCATTTTTACAGTCGTCAAATGTTTGTTAAAAGTTTCTACACTGGAAAATATCACTTTATAAATTTGACAGAAATTTGATAAGGACAATGGGCTGAATATACTACAAACACTTTCGAGGGCGAAGTTAAAAGGCAAACAGAAAAGTCCATCACCTTGTCTCAATCCTCGGCATGACCACGCACATAACACATCACACGATCTCCCAATGCGTCTTGAGCTGCCCGACAGATCGGACGTATTTTCGGTTGCTTGTGGACTAGTCTTTGACTGCTATAGCTTCAAAGTTTGTGTTTTGTCAGTGTCTTTCAAAGATTACCTGGAAGTTAACTTACATCAGTCTTTCTCAAGACTACCTATTTCTTTCTTTCTCAATACTTGCAATTTGATATTATATTTGAACTTTTTTCGTATCACCTGAAATGGCAGGACGAAAAAAGAAACCACGCATCGCAACAGGGAGGAAAAGAGAGGCATCACTTTCTGAAACTAGCTTATGCAGTGAAAATTTATATGATATTCTGCCTGAGCAAGAAGCCGGCGAATTTGAAATGTTCGAAAGTAAAACTATTAAAAGTGAAATTTCTGTAAAAAAGGAGAAAGTTCCACCTATTGTGGTAACTATTGCTTCTGAATTTAATATTTTTAAAAGAGAACTTTCTACGTTTCTCTCCGACGTCAAAGTTACTTATCAAATTGGCCGAAGAGGCGAATGCCGTTTACTGGCCCAAACATTGAAAGATTGGAATCGTCTTATTCAGTATTTAACTGGAAAGATGTATAAATTTTTTACATATGATACGAAGAGCGCCAAGCCGTTCAGGGTCGTATTAAAAGGTCTCACCAACGATCAAACCGTTGATGAGATCAAAATTACTTTGACAGAATTACTTGGTATAGCCCCTACCCAAGTAATTCTAATGGAACAAAAATCACGAGGCGAAAACAGTCAGCGAACTGGAATTTCCCTTGTAAATTATTTAATTCATTTTAACCGCAGTGAGGTTAATAACTTAAATTTTTTTGAAAAAGCACATGCTTTATATAACGTTCGTGTAAAATGGGAATTTTATCGAAAGTTTGACGGAGGTGAAAAGCATATCACCCAATGCCGTGTTTGCCAACGTTATGGCCATGGTTCAAAGTTTTGTAACATGGACCAAAAATGCCTCATTTGTGGAGACTCTTCTCACAAAAAGGACACATGTCCTGTGAAAGAGAGTAAAAATTTTCGCTGTGCGAATTGTAACGGCAACCATATGTCGAATTTTTATCCATGCCCAGCCCGTTTAGCAATTGTTAAGGCAAGGCAAGGTAAACAAAATTCAAAACAAACTTCAAAACAAAATTCTCCAAGCGTACCAGTGACGCATAGTTTACCTACTCCTTTGCATACCCGTTTAACTTATGCACAGGTTACAGGTAGTTCGAACATTATACCGCCTAGTGTTGGTAGTTCGAAAATGACCGTTAATATGGGTAAGCAAAACACGCTAGAAAATAATTGTACACCTATTACTCCAGCTAATATTGCTGCCGAAAATATTTTTTCTAATGTCAACTGCCTATTACGGCAGGTAAACTTTCTTTTTTGCAACAGGCAATGTTCGATCTTATGAACGCCATGTTGCAGGCAAAATCAATGTTTGAAGCCATTCAAATAGGCACAAATTTTACTATTAAAATTGTTTCTAATTTAAAATTTAGCAATGATTTTAAATAAAACTATTAAAATATTAAATTGGAATGCTCGCTCATTGAAGGCCAATGAGAATAAGCTTTTTAATTTTTTAACAGTAAATAATGTGCATATTGCAATTATTACTGAAACATTCTTGAAACCTAACATAAAATTAAAATATGATCCCAATTACGTGGTTCATAGATATGATAGGATTCAGGGTTCCGGCGGTGGAGTTGCAATTGTTATTCATCGCCTAATCAAACATCGTGCTCTTCTCCATCTTGAGACGAAAGTTATTCAAACTTTGGGAATTGAAGTTCAAACTGAACTTGGGATTTTATTTATTGCCGCAGCATATTTACCATTTCAATGCACACGCGAGCTCAAAAATTATTTTAAAGGTGATTTACAAAAACTCATCAGAAATCGTTCGAAATTTTTCATAATCGGCGATTTTAACGCTAAACATCGTTCATGGAATAATTCTCAAAGTAATTCCAATGGCAAAATTTTATTCAATGATTGTTCTTCAGGATACTATTCTATTTTGTCTCCGAATAGTCCTACATGCTTTTCTTCTGTAAGAAACCCTTCAACAATTGATTTGGTGCTGACAGATCAAAGTCATGTATGTAATGATTTGATCACACATGCTGACTTTGATTCTGACCATCTTCCAATAACTTTTTCTTTATCACATGAATCAGTTTTAAACCCTATGAGCTCTGTTTTTAATTATAACAAGGCTAATTGGGAACGATACAAAACTCATATTGAGAGAAATTTCAATAATGAGCTTGATTTGCAAAACGAAGTGAATATTGATTCCGCTTTAGAAGCATTAAAATGTGCAATTGTTGATGCCAGGAATTATTCTGTTCCAAAGGCTCAAGTGAAATTTGATTCACCAATAATTGACGAAAATCTTCAACTTCTAATTCGTTTGAAAAATGTCCGCAGACGTCAATATCAACGTTCTCGTGACCCTATTTTTAAAACTATTTATAAAGATTTACAGAAAGAGATTAAACATAGATTTACTCTTCTGAGAAATCAAAATTTTGAGACTAAAGTTGAAAAATTGAAACCATATTCAAAACCCTTTTGGAAGCTGTCGAAGATTCCTAAGAAACCTTCAAAGCCTATTCCAGTTTTGAAAGATGGTGAACGTTTTCTTGTATCCAATGAACAAAAGGCTCAAAGACTTGCTCAGCAGTTTGAGAGTGTTCATAACTCAAATTTGGATTTTGTGAGTCCAATTGAAAATGAAGTCACACGTCAATTTGATTTAATTTCTTCCCAGAATTTTTTACCTGCAGAAATAATTGAAACTAACTTGAATGAGATTAAATCAATTATTAAAAATTTCAAAAATATGAAAGCACCTGGTGACGATGGAATCTTTAATATACTAATCAAACATCTCCCTGAGAGTACAATGAAATTTTTAGTGAAAATTTTCAATTGCTGCTTCAAAATTGCATATTTTCCCAAATTATGCAAAAATGCCAAAATTACTCCAATTTTAAAACCGGATAAGAACCCAGCTGAAGTTTCAAGTTATCGACCAATCAGTTTGCTGTCTTCAATAAGTAAACTGTTTGAGAGAATTATTCTTAACAGAATGATGTCACACATCAACGAAAATTCAATTTTTGCAAATGAACAGTTTGGATTTCGCCATGGGCATTCCACAACTCATCAATTGCTCAGAGTTACTAATATGATACGAGCTAACAAATCCGAAGGTTATTCCACTGGAGCTGCTCTTTTAGACATAGAAAAAGCATTCGACAGTGTTTGGCATAAAGGTTTGATTGCGAAATTGCAAACTTTTAATTTTCCAATTTTTCTAATCAAAATTTTAAAAAATCATCTTACTGATCGAACTCTGCAGGTTATCTATCAGAATTCAAAATCTGATAGATTTCCTGTCAGAGCAGGTGTACCTCAAGGTTCAGTCTTGGGTCCAGTCCTGTACAACATATTCACTTCAGATCTTCCTGATTTGCCTCCAGGATGCACAAAGTCATTGTTCTGCGATGACACAAGCATTTCCGTAAAAGGAAAAAGTCTTCGTGTCATATGCAGTCGATTGCAGAAAAGTTTTGATATTTTTTCTTCCTACTTGCAAAAGTGGAAAATCTCTCCCAATGCTTCTAAAACTCAAATGATAATTTTTCCGCATAAGCCTAGGGCTTCTTTCCTCAAGCCAAACAATAATCACGTTGTCAAGATGAATGGGGTTATTTTACGTTGGTCTGACAAGGTTAAGTACTTGGGACTAATTTATGATAAAAAACTTATTTTCAAAGAGCACATTGAGAGTATACAAGCCAAGTGCATCAAATATACGAGATGTTTATATCCTCTCATTAACAGGAATTCTAAACTTTGTTTAAAGAACAAACTTTTGATTTACAAACAAATTTTTAGACCAGCAATGCTTTATGCTGTACCGATCTGGTCAAGTTGCTGTTCAACAAGGAAGACAACGCTCCAAAGGATTCAGAATAAAATTCTGAAATGATTTTGAAGCGTCCTCCTTGGTTTGGTACACTCGAATTACATAGACTTACTGGTGTTGAACCATTAGAAGCTATGTCAAATAAAATTATTAACAATTTTCGACAAAAATCGTTGCAATCCTCAATTGCTACGATAAGCTCTCTTTATAGCCAATAAGTTAGCAATTAAGTTAGTTGTAAGTTTACTTCCCCTTTTCTGACAAGTAGGTTTAAATCCCTACGAATGATAAGTCCTAATTGCGAAAGCAAACAAATCCTAACAATTAAAATTACAAATTTCTAACAGTGTTGAGAAGTCACCATTTGTGATTGGACACACATACTCATTATTTACTAATATTTATCATAAATACTTAAGCTACTAACAAATTCCCTAAAAAAAAAAAACATCACACGATCTATGGTAGCCTTGTTCAGCCACGTCAGTTTAACCGGGAAAATATCTCCGTTCTCGTGCATAATCTGCCATCTGCATCTGTCATCGATCAACTGTATTATAGGCTGCCTTGAAATCGATCAAAATGTGATGCGTGGACACGTCGTACTCACATTTTTGAAAAATCTGTCGGATTGAAGATATCTGGTCCGTGGTTGCGCGGGCTCCCATGAAACCCGCCTGGTACTGCACCACGAACCTAGTTAAAGGTGTTGGTCGTTGGAATAGAGGTTGGGAGAGTATTCCTGATGGCCGTACTGGTCATGATCCAGCCATCCTCGAGAGGCGCTGTGTCGAACTCCTCCGCAGTGGGTAGTGCCGCTTCAAGCTGTTGCGCATAGACTTCGGCAGCTTGCGGGTTCCGTAGTTGCCTGATATTGAGCCGTGGTGATCGGCTTTATCGTGATGATCTAATAGACTGTCGACAGTTTTGAGCGCATACAAACCGCCACTACTTAAGTAGTGGTTCGAGTCAATGTCCGCACCTCGGTGTCCGAGAAAAACAGTCCTTCGATGAGCACATGTTAAATTTGATTTGTTGTTCATTGGTCTGGTGATTTCCAAGATGTTCTTGCGGGGGAAGAATTTACTTCGGACTACCAATCCTCGGGAAGCTGCAAAGCTCACACATCTTTAGCCGTTGTTGTTCGTCTCGGGTGCAGATCTTTCCTTCTGATTTAAGCGTTCATATCCCCGATGACGATCTTGAAGTCCCGCTGCGAGCAGCTGGCGTAGACGTCCTTCAGCTGTGCGTAGAAGGCTTCCTTTTCAACTTGATGATGGAGTAATTGTAGAACCGAGCTTGTTATAATTATAGATCTCTTGCTTGCGAATCAAGAGTCATGGCTTTCCCAAAACTTCAAAAAGAAAGAATCAACAAATTGATGCAATGCCTTGTTTTATTCATTTCCCCTAACCCACTTTCTAGAGCCTAAAATTCTACCGCTACTCATCTCACTTTCACTCACTCACCCTTTTCATTCTGCTTTCCATCTTCGAGCTTGCTGCCACCTATCCTTATCGATGGGCTTTTGCGCTCCACTCCGGTCTCGCGTTCCACTGGTCGGACTTGCTCGCGCGACTCGTCGCTTGCTCTCGGTTGCTCGGTCCTGAACGGAATTTTGAAGACGCAACGGATGACGACGTGTATTCAATAATAATAAGAACTGCTGCGGGGAGTCGATCTCCAATGGCCGAGCGCAATGAGTAACCGGCCGCCAAATGCTGATTTCCTCTGCGAAGCCACTGTAACGATGCTACGGCAAAAGACAGCTCCCAGTTGCGTGCCCTTTGGCAAGTCTCTCGAAGATGTTGGTGTGCCTACGGATCGTCCTCGGTTCAGTGTTGGTTCGTATTCAACTCTGGATAAACCATTCACGACGATGGTGGTGGCCAAGACCGACAGCGCAGGATGCCGACAAAACCGGAACCAGGAACAAAAACCCTCCTCTGAGGGCCTTTTGTTCGCTTCTCGAATGGTTTGACGGGCAAAGTTTATCCTCTGTTTTTTCCGCTGTGTTTGTGCAGTAATTTTCTGGCACACGATGCGCTGCAGCTATACAACCAACCTCGACGTTCCGGCACCACAATGAGAAAGAACTTCCGTCTGCTCTGCACTTTAATGATACTTTTGACAGCTCCTCTATCTCTGACAGTTGCCGTGCTGCCGATTTTCCAAAACTATTTTGCAAACCCTCTTTACCGGCATGTGAATCCGTTACCGACGAGCGCGCATTTGGCGAATCCACAGTGAATCGATATTTCAACTGCGCACTGCCGTTGGCTATTTGCACGGATTATGGGTGACTTTCTTGTGGTGTCTGAATGAGTTGAGTTCATTGCGTTGTGAATTACTTTAAGCTCGGATTTTATCCTGGATGCCATTTGGCCTTGTGCATACAAATACTTCAACTGTTACAAGCTTTAATTTTCAATACACACATCCAGTCGCTGATCGCATGCCACTAGATCACACGACTCTTCATCCTGCCCAACAGAATAAAGCCGGTACCCGCTTAATTTTTTTTACCGCCGCTCTGGTAGTACTGGGCCCTGCGGCCACACATCACCCTTTTTTTCCTGTATGCCTGAAGGCCACTGGGTACTGAAATACCACTGCGACAGTCTTGCTGATTGTCTTTTGTGGTTAGCCCCGATGGCTGTGCACAGGTTACGGATTGCTCGTACTCATTGATGGAGTAGAACTGTTTTGTTGTAAACCTGTACCCCAATAAGGTACAACATAGTTGATGAAACTAATTACCTGTTTGGGATTAGAGCTCCACACTTGGTATGGAGTTAAAAGGTAGCTTCCTAAGAAGTTGTACTTAGAGGAAGCAAGAGCAAAGCAAATGCTCTGAACTCTCTGGTTCAGATTTGCAGAATCGGCAGGTGTCGTTCAACACTACACCGATTTTCTTTAAATGATAAAAAGCGGGACAGTGTCCGGTAAGGAGTCCCGTGATTATCCGTAGGTCACTACGATTTAGACTAAGTAGCTTTCTGGCGGTTCCAGGGTTCGGATAGATAAACTGTTTAGCTTGTCTACAACCCTGTGCCTGTTGCCATTGGGATATTATTTCTAGCCTTTCCCAAGCTAGTAGTTCGCTTTTGATAGCGGAAATGGACGTACCCAGAAACGGCTCGGGGCCAATAAACCGCTGAGCTGATCCCTGTCTTGCTAGGTAGTCAGCGTGTTCATTACCCTCGACTCCGCAGTGTCCGGGCACCCAAAACAGTAAAACTGAATTCTGTCGGAAAAGTTCCCGTAGAGTTTCAATGCATTCCCAAACAAGTTTGAAAGCGCATGTGACGGACTTAAGTGCTAGTATTACTGCTTGACTGTCCGAGAATATACCGATTTTTGCATGTCTGTAGTTCCATTTCAGACATATTTTTGCGCAGATATATGTGGCATATACCTCTGCTTGAAAAACGGTGGGCCATTTGCCCAGGGTAAATGTTTCCCTGATACCGGGTCACTAGTCACAACTAGTAACCATAACAAGGTCGAGAGAACTCCTTCTTGCGGGCATCCCTTGATCATTTACATTGTTACAAATGAATCTCCCAAAGTTGCTGTGATGACTCTGCTAGAGAGCATTGCGTGTTTCCAGCTCTTTGAAGTGTGGTCGATTCCCTTATTGGAGAGAGCCGTATTATTTGATGCAAAGGACGTGTTATCGAAGGCCCCTTCAATATCAAGAAAGGCACATAGCGCCGTCTCCTGATAACTCAGGGACTTTTCAATCAACGTCACTAAGCTGTGTAGAGCAGTTTCTGTAGACTTGCCACTTTGATAGGCATGTTGGTTCCTATTCAGCGGGGAGTCTTTAAGAAACTCATCACGGATATATTTATCCATTATTTTCTCTATCAACTTGAGAAGTGATGAAGTCAGACTTATGGGTCTAAAAGTCTTAGGTAGGGTTTTATCCTTTCTTCCAACTTTGGGGATGAACACCACCTTCACCTCCAGCCAGTTATCCGGAATATGGTCCAGGATAAAGCTGGCTCTGAAGAGGTTGATCAATTCGGACATGATAGCTGCGGCCGATTTTTGTAGAAAGATAGGTAGTATGCCGTCTGGACCTGGAGACTTCATAGAGTCGAGTGAGCTTAGAGCCAAACCTATTGAAGCTTCCGTGAACAGTCGACGGGCCAGCAGGATGGACTTCCGAGACGCCATATGTCTCGAATTGTCCCGCCCGGTCTCTGTCGATCCGGGAAAGTGAGTGTTCATGAGAACCTCCAACGTTTCCTTGGTAGTGACAGTGAGGCATCCATCCTCTTTCCTTACTTGTCCTGAACCGTTAGTATGGTCTTTGGACATCGTCTTTTGGAGCCGCGTAGCTTCTGGCAGAGTTTGGATTCTTTCGCTGAAACTAACTCTGGATTTCCGTTTAGCCTTGCGTAGCTCGGCGTTGTACTTAGTGAGGGACGCTCTGTAGTCGTGCCAGTTAGATGTGACTTTTGCCCTGTTGAACAACCGCCTAGTTTCCCGGCGAAGGTCACTGAGTTGATTATTCCACAAGGGTACGTCACGGCATGCTTACCGCTGTGTTAGTGGACAGTTAGCATTAAAAGCATCCATGATGCTGTTTTATAGATCATTTGCTGACGAAATCAAGTCTACTGAATTTCGAATGTTGCTGTAACTTAAGGTTGGTGAATCGATCAGGTGTTCCTTAAAGGATTCCCAATCTGTATTCTTAGGATTTCTGAACAGCTCTCTTTTCAGAGGGTTAGCCTCTATATTAAAAACAATGTGTCTGTGATCCGACAAACTAGGTTCATCGGAGACATGCCAATTTTTAATCCTTTCAGAAATAGAGACACTACACAGAGTGAGATCAAGGACCTCCTGTCTGATAGCGTTGATAAAAGTGGGGTTATTCCCTACATTATATACATTGACATCGTTAGAAGTAATGTATTCAAGTAGGTACTCACCCCTAATGTTAGTATCCGAGCTGCCCCAAATCGTGTGGTGGGCGTTGGTATCGCAGCCAATCAGAAACGGCTTGTTGATGGCCTTGCAGTACCGCACGAGCGCAGCAACTCCGGGTGGCGGTATATAATCTTGGTCGCCCGGGAAGTAGGCCGACGCGACAACCATCTCCTGCTTTCCTCTGGTTGTCGGTACTTCAACCGTGACGGCAACGACATCGCGCTGGATAAATTCTATAATAGGTAAAAATTGTAGTTCTCTATTTAGCAGAAGTGCAGTCCTTGGTTTGGACTGCGTGTCGCAGTAGATTAACCTACCGTTTGGAGTGTTAATTCCGAAGATTTGAGATTCTTTGATCCATGGCTCCTGTATGAGTACAGCCGCTAGCTGCTCTTTGGCGAATCTCCTGCAAAGAACACCCGAGGCGTGATGGATATCCGCTTGCACGCAGCGAACGCTGCTCACTTTGCAGTGAGGTTGCCGTCTTTGTCTGTATCGGAGCATAATCCGTGTATTGGCTGACGGCTGCCAACAGCGGTTTGGTTGGTTGATGGAAGTTGTTCTTCCTCACTGTTCGGCTTCGGTTGCAGCAGGCGATTGGCAACAGAAGGTCGTCCCGCACTCTGTGGCGGTTTTTGACTCCGGGGCGTGCGACCGTTCGGTGGTTGATGCTTCACACTTTTAAGAGTCTTCAGCGGAACCGTCCGAGCAGCGTTGTTTGGGAGATGACAGGGCACTTCCGGGGGAGCATCCTGCGCGTACCTTCCCAGCCGCATGGTTGCGTTTGTGTGGTTGTGGGGCACTTCCGGAGCAGTTTCCCACGCGAACGTTTAGCCCATTCGCAGGATCGCTTTGCCTGGGTGGTGGCAGGGTACCCCCGGAGGAGTTACCCGCACGTACCTTCCCTGACATTGCGACGGAGTCTTTCCTGCCTGTGACGTTCGACCTTCCGCTTACCTTTCGGATGCGTGCTTTACCGAAACCGTAGTACAGTTCATGGTTTCACACACACATCACCCTTACAATTTCTCCTTTCCAGCAAAGTTCTTGCAGCGCTACGATGCCGAAGTGACGGGGTTTCAGCTGATCCAGTCCTAGGATCCTGTCGCCACCCGGCATGTTTAGTGACCTACAGTTCCACGTTCCGAGCTTCCAATCAGTGTTCTTTATTCATCGCCTAGAACGTTGCCGATTGTTCCGTTCCGTTTCTTCTTCTTGAATATTCGTAGTAAGGTGTTTTTTTGCCATGTCACCTTACTAGAGTGGCGATGGCTAGTCTCGTGACAGGGCTGCGTTGTTGGGTGTAGCTGACGAGACACCGCATTTCTTACTTCAACCGCTCCTCTAAAGCACAGACGCTGTTTGGGCCGCTCTTGTTGGAAAAGAGGCGCACCGGGTTTGTGGGATGTTTGAATTCGAATTCCCGGGCAATTTTTTACTAAATTTAGAAAAAATGAGTCGTAAATTATCATTTCCGATTTTAAAAAATCAAGTAAGAATTATAGTGAAACCTGTTTGAGCTATCGAGGAATATCGAAAAAAAAAATTTGATTCCCGTTTTACTGGTGAGGAGTAGACACTGTAAGAATGACAAATTCTCATTATTCTGGTACGTACTTTGAAGGAAAATGGGCAATGCTAATGCTAAATCAAGATTAAATTCTTCCGAATGAATCGATGTTCAGTAGCAATAAATGGCTTTTTTCTAATGTAACTATTTTAGTTAGTACAAAATATCTCTAGGAGCCTTTTCAATTCCATCAACGCTACTAACATTAGATTTTATAATTTCAACCTACCTGACTGTTGTTTGTATATCGAGCAAGTTTTTGACCGTTAGAACTTTAAAACCTCTGTTGAATTATTAATTATGTTCAGCTTCTGACACGCATCATATCTGACTTGAGAGCAGACATCTTACAGCCTACTCATTTATTTTTTTGGTTACTGTGGATAATAGTTCAGAACTCAACCATGAGTGCTGAAATATTTCAAATGTGGATTTTCAAAGCATGAATTACAGAAAAAAATAAAGAACGAGAAATTATACATTTCATAGGGCTTTTCTTTATAACACGAATAACTGTACGTGATACCGGTTACCGACTGCAATACAAAACATTATATTTCAGCACTGAAAAAAAAAGAAATATAAAAAATATGGACTATCTTAACTTACTAATTGTTATTATTTTTACAGAAGACATAAAGTTAACACAAAGGCGTTGAACATCACTTCAGCTTAGTTTCGTGTCAATGTTAATGTTTTACACTTACTTTTAAGATTATTTTAGTGACGAGAATTAAGTTCGTTTCGCAATTTAGGGACTATAACTTATGTCGATTAGATTTGCTTATTTGCATAACTTCTAGGATTGTGAAAAATTAATCAAAAGTGGAAGGACTAATGTTTCAACACAGATGTTGTGCTTGAGAATGCTCTTATACTCACATGTTTCAAGTTTTTTTTGTATTATTTCTATGCAAACCAGTAATAAATAATACAGGTTTTAAGTGTTTGAATATGTATTTTCGTTTTCTTTTTCTGATTTTTAACGCATAAGAAAGTTTTGCATGTGACTGTAAATATACAACTAATTAGGGTCATCACAGTGCAAATTGACTGAATCTATATGACCATGAGTAGATACCAACTGGCTGTTGCACTTTTCCCCAGGCTTATCAAAGTTAGTGCAATTGTAACAAACCGATGAAGAGTATGGAAAACTTTTGAGTTTGGTTTTGACAGCATGATGAAATTCTACGATGAGCTGACAGAGAATCATTTTCGAAAATTCAAGAAAAAATAACCATAATATTAAGAGTTAATTATTACATATTAGATTTACTTCTCAAAGCAAATTACGCGATCCAAATTATTTGTTACGCACTAGAAGATATTTAATATCGAAATGTTCTCAATATATCTGTAATATAAAACAAGAACTACATCCTATTCAATTCGAAAAAATAGTCCTTCCAACCGTTCAAAAAAAATCGAGCCCTTCTACCGCAAACAGCTAAATAAGCAGGACTGCCGGCAATATAAGACACTTCATGAAAGCGGCCTGACGGCACAGCGCAAAATGGCACATCGAATCTGCTCCGGAATCGAGCCGGCGAATTAGAATTATTAACCTGCTGATCAATCGAACGAATTGACCGGATTGACGAACATACCTACTATATTTCACATGGCTTTAACACTGCTTTGATATTATATGAAACGATAAATAGTACCTACTAGCGAACGGTGTTATCTGAGTGCGTTACGTGTCCGACGATGACCGATAAGAAACGTGCTGTAAGGTCTGTTCTAAACAGCTGACACGAACGCTGAGGGAGTTCGTCGATGTAATTAAGCATTAAGCATAGCTTCCTGGAACATCAAAATCCTTTGACTGTCACAATCGGTCGCAATCAGGAATCCATCACTGTGTTGTTGCCACTAGCATCCAGTGATTCTTCATCGACAACCGGTTCTCGTGATCCCTTAGACTGTTGTCCACTGGAATTTGACGGACCAGCCGTCGGTGATCCAATAACAGTACTATTAACATTCTTCCTAGTGGGCGAAACCACTAGCATATTGACGGATATCAGCAGTGGGTATGTAAGTTCCTTATCAAACATGATCAACATGGCTTCCTCGTTCTTATCCAACGCAATCGACTGAATGGGTGATGTTTGCTGATGTTTGATTTGCCGTAGTTCGTTGAGAGAGGCCACAGATACCCTGATAAGAAACTGTCGCTTCACCTGCAGGCTTAACAGTCGTTCATTTTCCGTCCGGTGGTGTCGCTTTACTCGTATGGTTTTCGTATCCGATATTAGTATCAAGTCCAAGCCGAAGTTGAATCCGGTCCAACGCCACTTGAGATATTCGTTTTCGGGTAACGTTCTGCCACATCGTATGCAGGTTTCCAGAAACAGCCTGTCATCTACCTCCTTGGGACCTTTGTCCAGCGATTGATCAATGAGTAACATACTATTCCACTGTTGGAACAATGGTTCGTTCAACCAGTCCCATGGAATGATGTTATCCTGTTTCAGTACCTTAATATCTACATGATGGTTCAGCAAATTGTGCAACCTCAATGCTCGAAAACTTTTTTCGAACGGTTTTCCTTTTACCGTACTCAAAAACGGTACCGAACTCTGTCTTTGTGCGAAATACTGCATTTGCTCATCGGAAGATGAAATTTTCTCACAATCGGAGTCACTCGTTACGTTAAGCTTCAAAAACATCCAAAATCTAAGAAGAGTGTAGAGGGACAACTCCGTTTGCATAACGTACAGGTCGGAACTTGCGACCAACAGTTCCATCAGCTCGATGCTAATCAACCGCAACCACTTCCCCGTTTTGTAGTACAAACTGAGCAGATTCACCAGCAACCAGTTGAATGTGGATTGTTTGACGGTTTTCACACCATACTCGCATGCTGCTTCATAGTACTTGACCGCAGTCTGCAACAAAAAGAAGGCAATATGTACATAAACTAATTATCAGAAAAGTGTTAATCGAAAGCTAAAAACCGACATTTCGTTCTTACCTCTGCGTTGGTAGTTTCGATCATCACTTCTGCACATCGATCTATCAAGCTATCCAGCTGAAAAAGTGTTGCCGTAGCTAGAATGGAAACAATTTCCCTCGGCTCTAGCACCACCTCGTCCATATAAAGTGACCCAAAAACCGAGAATAACGATTCAATGGTAACCTTGGGATCAATTATCTCGATATGAACATAATCCTCGTCCGCTTCCCGCCAAGATCCGTTAAACATGCTTGAGAAGTACGGACTCTGGCTTAGATATACCTTGTGCAGGTGCCACACCTTACCCAAAGCGTGCACCGTGATGTCCGAGTTGCGTTCCTCCTTGAACAACGCTTGGTAGATGTACTTTGCCGTTGAGATCAGCTTTTTTCTGGAAGGAAAGTTTATTTAACAATGCTTTACTTATAGGATAAATTAAAACAACGAACCGCTTGGGAGTGGCCAATGATTTATCCAGAAGATCAGCATTTTCCTCGTTACCATCCGAATCGTCATCATCCCGTTTGCGCTTTCGGCCTCGCATCGCCTGTATAGGGCTGGATATTTTATTCACCACGTTTCCCATGTTGCACTGTACAAGACGTATGTTTCCTGGAATTGATATGAAATAAAAAAAATGATAAGTGGCTTTCGTTGATTGTTTTGAAATAGGTAAAAAGTAAAATTAAAGCTATTTGATTTAGCTGATATTTTTTTATTGATCTTTTATCGAGGCAATAAACATTTATTTTGAAGTAGAATACTTCTCTCAGGAAGTTCGGCTACATAGGGATGTGAAATGAAAATCTAAAACCGAAAAAAGTGAAAAATATGTCCAATTTCAAATGCTAATAAATCGGTTAGTATTCAATGGATTTCCTTCGTTCTTGCAGCAATAGATTGTGAAATCTTCTAAGATTCGTCCCAGAATTAGATAATTGTAATTTTATTATTCGCACTATTGTACTATTGAAAATAGTCAAGCCTTGTCAAAAAGAAAAATTCGACCTCTGATTGGTCGTTATATGCTTGCTTCCCAAGCACGGTCGACAGGATCATATACCTTGCAATTGAAAACATGCTATTTGGCCTATATGAGAGCCTGTTTCAGCCAGAGCCGCTCATAATAGTTCTAGACAGCGACAACAGCAGTCGTCCTTTCATAGCAGCAGCACTAGCCCTGTGGTTGGTCACCACGTCTCAGGAGCAGCGCTGTTTTTCTCAGCGTGTGTCGCCAGACAGCCATTATTCCCCCCGTGTTGGGGCAGCATGAAGATTGCATGAAATCCAATTTGGGAAATCAAAATGCCTTTTTGAAGGCAATTAAACAAGTCATTGAAAGTTAATAATTTTTGTCAACGCAAGCAAGTATTCTGTGTTGCATCCTAGCAATTTAAATTTGTCGCACCCGTCTTATTTACTGAATGTGAAATAGCTTCCACAGTGCATGTTGTCCGTGTTTCTTAATTCCTCCAATGTTAGGGCAGCTCAAAGGTTGTAATTAGCAACCGATTTTGAACAGCGAAATGCTTTTTTGAAGGCAAATAAAAAAATAATTGAAGGTTAATAATTTTCTGGCATCAACACAAGCAGACATTCTGTGCGGGATGCAATCAAATTCTGTTGTAGTTGTCTAATTTTCACTTTATTTAGTAAACACCCCACCGTAGGGGCAGCGCAAAGGCTGCGATCAGCATAACCGACATCGAATAATAAACTGCCCTGTTAGAACGCATTCACAAAAGCAGTTAGTTCGACTATGCAGAGCTAATATGAAGTCGATTCAATCAATCAGCATAAACAGAATTTCGTCGTCTCCCAGCTGCCAAGTTGCAACATGATGCAACACGCAACAGCGAGCAAACGAAATCGCTTGATGTTACAAACCGCAATAAGATACGGGTTAAAACCGTTGCGTGTGTGAGAGCGCCATCGGTGTTTATTCGCTGGATACACTATCTACTATCTACTGAAGTCAATAATCTGCTTACATGCGACATGGGAACGGGAACATTTTCTTCAACCAAGCTGCACAACACGACACAAAACATGTTATTTTGTTGCTTCAATGAGAGTGCTATCGGTCCGGCTCGACAGAATGTTCACAAGAAATCATTTTTGTGCATCCGTGCTACGAAACTGAGGCAAACTTTAGAAACTGAAAAAAGAGGAGGAGCTTATCAAATGATCGCTCTGAGCCAGAATGGAGTCACACATATTTTTCAAGTTATATCATTCCACCACGTACGAAAAATAATTCATTCCTATTTTCATCCCTATATAAGAGCCTGTTTTAGTCGAAGCCGCTCATAATAGTTCTGAACAGCGACGACAGCAGTCCTCCCTTAGCAGCAGCGGGAGCGAGCAGTGGGTACCATCGATAGCGGATAGCGGCCACAACTGTGGCATGGCTGCGGATAAGCGCAGCAGTTTCAGCGGATCTCACCATCGATAGCAGCAGGGCCAGCAGATGCAGGTACAGCGGATACCAATGGCGGCCACAACTGTGGCATGGCTACGGATAGCGTTGCAGTTGCTCAGCAGTTGGGCCAGCGTATGGCGGCCACAACTGTGGCATGGCTATGCATAGCGTAGCTGTTGCAGCGGGTATATCAGCATCGATAGTAGCAGGGTCAGCTGATGCAACGACACTCCCTTCACTAAAATGCTGTTTCAGTGTGGTAGCGGGAAGCATCAGCAGCAGGCTTGCATGAAGTGAATACATCAGCCAGCAACTTTCTCTAAGGCCTCTGCCATAGTAGACGCAAAAAGCGGCGCGAACCGATTCGCTCGGCCGTAGGTTAATGTACAGCTCTGCTGATGGCTGTACATTAACCTACAGCCGAGCGAATCGGTTCGCGTCGCTTTTCGCGTCTATTATGGCAGAAGCCTAATGGGAAAGTTGTATCATTTTGTTCAGATGAATATTATTGTCGGTAATATTACAGCGATGCGATTGCGTAAATCCGATTTTGAATTGAACAATTGTTCTTTTGAGAACAAATAAAACACTTATTTGAAGAGTTAATAGCTTTTGGTACCAATAGCAGTATAGTAACAGCCTCAGCGGTAGATGCAGATGCAGCCGGTACTTCCCTGAGGCCGATGTAAAGGTAAATGGGAGCAGCACGGCGAAACAGTTCTGGTTATGCTTAGACGCGCGTCATTTTTCGTTGTTGATATTCCCCACATGAAACGACGCGCTTTCGTATGATAGCGGTGGTATTAGCGGTAGATGCATTTGCCAACACTTCCTCCAGTAAAGCCGGGTCTAGTTTTCAATGTGAAAACACCTTTCTCATTGTGTTGACCGTGCGCCTTAGTCCTCACTATCAAGGTAACACAGAGATGTAAGATAAACACTACATCCTATGATAAATTGAACAATTGTTCTTATAAGGACAACAAATGAATTAATGAAGATTTAATTTTGAATTAGAATACTTCTCTCAGGAAGTTCGGCTACATAGGGATGTAAAATGTGAATCTAAAACTGAAAAAAGTGAGAAAATTTTCAAATGCTAATAAATCGGTTAGTTTTCGATGGATTTCCTTCGTTTTTGCAGCAATCGATTAGAAAATCTTCTAAGATTCCTACCAAATGCATGAAATTGCAATTTAATCATTCGAACTATTGTACTATTGAAAACTCTTAAGCCTTGTCAAAACACAAAATTCGACCTCTGATTGGTCGTTATACCGCGCTTTCCCAAGCACGGTCGGCAAAGTCATGGACCTAGTAAATTGGGAATGCATCATTTGGCCTATATAAGAGCTTCATCAGATAATAAACAAACAATTCATCGGCTATTAAATTGAACAACTGAAATTTGAAGAACACAAATGATTATTTCAGCTCGTAGTCGGCAGCGAGGATAAAAAATTTGCTTTTAGTTATTAAGATACTTTAGAAAGTAAGCTACCAGATATAATTGGCGCCGTTAAACATTGAATTGTATTTGTGCCGTGTCAAATAAACTATAGATGAAGACAAATGATTATTTGAAGAGTTAATATTTTCTCGTTTTGCGCTATAATCCAAAGTTAGTTATCTTCATCTACTTGCATACTCTGACTATTATTACGTGTTTGCGTCGCTTAGTGTTTGGCTACGGTCATGCAGAACGCAAATAACGGCGCGATGCGATTCGGCAAGACGAAATCTGTTGAAATGTATAGCTCTACTTCACCTTAAAAAGATCTGTACATTTCACCTCGGTAAGGCAAATCGCATCGCGCCGGCATTCGCGTTCTGCATAACCGTAGCCTTTGTTCCGTTCCCGTTTAATGATGTCGTATTAAATGTGCATATTACAATTCGGCAGCACTTCAACTTCTCATTTGCACAAAATTTAAAAATATCCAATGAACTTCATTCAAAATATCAGACAAAAAGAAATTACAATACTGCCAATGAACGGTCAACGTTTATTTACTAGAAAAAATGACTGACACGCAAGCAGCCAGGTTATCTTTCTTGTAAAAGTATTCTACTTCAACCTTGCGGTCGTGGCTTTGCATACAACCTTCTTGTGATTTTTTTAAAGCCCGGTTCGAAAATTCGAAGGCCACTTGAACTATTGCCTGAAGTAAGTAGGTGAAGTATGGTGTATGGTTTGATTATAAAGTAGGCATGAGAGAAGTTTTGCTCGCTTTGGATGAAGACAAAACATCGCTAAGCAACTGCTCGTAGATTATATTCTTCCTCTGGAATAAGTGTGAGAATACCTAATTAGTTTTCTGTTATTCTCAATTCATGCTACAGGCTCGAGTGAAATTAAATGCACCAATTATTGACACTGAACTTCAACTTCTTATACGTTTGATGAACATACCAACATAGATGTCAACAACATAGATGTCAATATTGTCGAGATCTCGCGTTTTGAAAGTTATTTTTAAAGATTGATGGAATAAAATCAAACATTGTTTAAATTTCTTGCAGAATGAAAATTTTATGAGAGAAGTTGAACAACTAAAACCATATTCAATTCAAATTAAATGGTAAATCTGATAGACTGCCTGTTAAAGTTGCGTACCTCATGGAAGTACCTTGGTCCCGATTCTATATAATATTTTTACTTCTGATCTTCGTGATTTACCACCAGCATGCGAGAAATCTCAGTTTTTTGACGATACAATATTACCGCCCACAAAAATTATTTTTTTCGCTGCACTGAAAATGTTTTAAAATTTCACTCAACCAGGGACTTTTAACGGTATCTGGCACCACGTATGTTTTTTCTAGGGCTGTAAGATGTGAATAATATTTATTTGAAACTCATTTTCATGTATACAAACGTTTTACGTTTTTGAACATCTAAAAAAAAATCTGTTTTAGTTTGCTGAAAATTTAACAAACTGGTAAATTTTTACAAGAAACCTTTTATTTGGGACCTAATGTGTTGAACTATGCAGTTTTTTGTCTAAATATATGGTGTATCGGACGAAAATTTCCTTTTAAAAAATGTTAGCGATTCTGATCTACGTTTTAGCTAAAGCCGGAAATCTTCTATATGGAATCAGATGACCAGATTGAAAGGAAGCTGGATAAACGTTGTGGACTACCTGAGGAGCTGGATAAATCTGAAGATGATGTGGAAACAGATCCGGATTTCTCCATCGGAAACGAACTAGATTTTCTGATCATCTTCTCTGGAGGTTGAATTCAAATTATGTTTATAACACTCAACACATTCAGCACTGATCCACAACCATCAAGTCTCCAAAAGCGTCAAATATATACCTCGGTACGTATCTAATCGCCTAGTCCGATGCGCATGCCGATCTTCGTTTTCGTAATTTTCCTATATTGTACCCAATTATTAGGGAAGCAATTTATCCAAACAGTGATAACATCCGAGAAATCTTGTTCAGATTTGGATACATCAGATGAGAGTGAATCCGATGAAGATGATTCCGAACAAACCAATCGGACTACGATGGAGTTGACTTTCACTGTCATGAAAGGATTTTCAGTTGAAATTGATATCTTTGAATTTCAATTTTCAACGAACGAGCTGAGAATGAAAGAGGCTTTCAGGTCCAATCAGTTGACAGTGATTATTGGCTAGCAACATTTCTGTGGTTTCGCACACGTTGTGTTGCATTGGCGATGTTTATGCGGTTGAGAATGTAGATGCTAATATAGTTCATCGACTTCATGCAATGAATTGGCTCAAATCGAATAATTTCGATATTAAATCAGATATCTCATTCCTTTCAATGACTGGAACTTTCATTAAAAATTTACACCGCTGACACTGAAAGTCGTTTCAACTTGAGACAGTGAAAATGCGGTTTTTGTCATTTTCGTTTGCAGTGTCGAAAATTTGCAGCCCTGGCTACAGCTACCGTAAACAGTAACAGATCAGATCTGCCAATATTATTAAAGAACTATAAAGTAAGGCTAAATCGAAGAAACTTAAGCGCCTTTCTAGAGGAAAATATAAGTGGCGTCTAAACACAACATTGCTTTTATTATATGGCAAGATTCAAAGCCGGTTAACAACAGCATTTCATCCTGGAAATGAAAAAACTGCATGTGAGAAAAAAACTGCATGACGGAGCCAGAAAGATTATTACATGCCCAAAAGCACTTGTGGAGTGAACGGAGTGGAGCGAATGGGTGGAGTTGATCGGTTTGGTCACTTATGAGGTGGGTATAGAAAAAGCAAGAAGTGGTGGATGAGAATTTTCTATCTATGTGTGGACTTGGCTATTACAAACGCATATGTGCTGTATACTTCTACCGGAAATGGGCGGAGCCGTATGCCACAGTTGCAGTACAGATTGAAGTTAGCACGATAACTCCCATATTTGGGCAAGTTGGTACGCAAACAGGCAGAAGAGGTTTTAAGGATTAAGAATAAACTCTTGAAAAAATTTTTGAAGCGTCTTCCCTGGTTTAGCACGCATGAATTTCATAGGCTCACAAATGTGGAAACATTAAAAAATATGTCAAACCACATTATCAACGAATTCCGACAAGAGTCGTTGCCATCCTCATTTACAACGATTAGCTCAGTTTATGCCAGTGTTTGTGTTTTTTGTTTTGTTTGTTGGCTAACGGACCATTTACCGGTCTAGGGCCGAACGAATTAGAGACGTCCAGCTTCTTTTGTCTTGGGCAGCCGTTCTCCAGTCTTCTCGTACACCAGCAGATCGTGCATCTTCTTCCACCGCGTGCGAGACCTATCACGGAGTCGACGGCATCTTCCTGGTTCTCTACTGAAGATAGTTTTGGCGGCTCTTTTGTCAGGCATTCTGGCTACATGTCCAGCCCACTGAAGCCTGCCCCGCTGTATTACCTTCACTATATCAGCATGTTTGTATACCTGGTACAACTCGTGATTCATGCGTCTGCGCCACACTCCATCTTCCAATTTACCGTCAAGTATCGATCGCAGTACTTTACGCTCAAAACTCCGAGCACTCGTCGATCAATTTTCTTCAGCGTCCATCCCATATAACCATAAGCATTAAGAGATAACGTTTTATTAGCACTAATTCAGCCTTGTTAATGCCAAATAGCTTTATATCATGTTTTCTAATTTTTAGGGCATTATGCTGAACTAGCATTACTGAGAGCAAAATATGCGCTTAAAGGGCTACCGTAAGTGCTACGATGTAGTGTTTTAAATGCATATAGAAGACGCATTACATTTTTTCATAAGTGCCAATAACGTGCGATATCGAGTGGTCGATTAAAAATAGACGGGACATGGATACTCCACGTAAATGGAAAAAAAAAATTAAGGAGTGTGAATTTTCGACGCAAAGTTCGGGTATATGAAAGCATGAATCTTTCCAATGCAAAACGATTGCAAACTAGTGAGTTAGATCCAGGATCTACATCTCCTGGGCTCGTGGTTTCTGAACCGTCAGAAGATGAGAAAAAATTCCCTGTTGAATTCCAACAAAAAATAAACCATATGTATTTCTACTGAATATTTTTTTTGCATTCGTTCCAGACACATGTCAGAAAAGAAAAATCTCATGGATGCTCCAAATCAGCATTAGTGATGCATAACAATGGTTGCCACCTGCAGCACTTTATCAGCTCGCTATTTCGCCTTTTTAACATTATATCAGATATATACAAGCATTTAGGTCAGAATAAGTTTTTACCCATAATTCTGTAATAAAATATAGTATTGTTGTAGGGCAATCATTAAGTGCTTACTGGTTACTTGGGATGCCTCATGTCCGTAAAGGGCCACCGGGAGTATCAGCGTCCTATACAGCGCTAGTTTTGTGCGAGTTTGCAAACTACGGGACCTTAGCTGGTTACGTAGTACGTAGAAGGCCCTGTTCGCAGCTGCAATTCGTCGTTTCACTTCACGGCTCATATCGTCGTCACATGTCACAAGCGTACCAAGATAAACGAATTCGTCAACCACCTCGAATCGGTCCTCATCTATCTCCACCTCAGCACCAACACCACGGGAACTCCCACGCTCTCTGCCAGCTACCATGTACTTAGTTTTTGCAGGGTTAATAACAAGTCCCAATCTCGCTGCTTCCCTCTTAAAAGGTACGAAGGTTTCCTCTACGGTCTTACGGTTGATACCGATGTCGATGTCGTCCGCAAAACCAAGAAGCGTGTGAGATTTCGTGATGATCGTACCGTTTCTTTCCACGTTTGCTCTTCGTACTGCATTCTCAAGAGTGATGGTGAACAGTAAGTTGGAGAGTGCATCCCCCTGCTTCAGTCCATCTAACGTTACGAACGCGGCTGATGTCTCGCCAGCTATCCGCACGCATGATTTTGATCCCTCCAGCGTCATACAGGCAAGTGCGAAAACGCTAATTCCAGACCTCCCGTTGATCCGCTACCCGCTTTCAGTCCGTCGACCAATCCGATGACAAATATCCACCTTTACTACCAAAACGTGGGTGGTATCAACGCCAGCGTCTCCGACTACCTACTGGCTTGTGCTGACAGTCCATACGATATCATTGTACTGACCGAATCCTGGCTCGACAATCGTTCACTTTCGCGGCAAATCTTCGGGCCCAACTATGAAGTCTTCCGTTGTGACCGGAGCTCAAGAAATAGCCGTAAAACTTCAGGTGGTGGAGTTTTGATCGCAGTTCACCGCCAACTTAGTGCCTCTATCCTCGAGCGCGACGAGTGGTCGACTGCTGAGCAGGTGTGGGTGACAATCAAACTCTCGGATCGCACATTATACTTGTGTGCCATCTACATCCCTCCCGATCGGACTCGTGATTTAGATCTGATTCGCGTACATATGTCTTCGATTAATACCATCATTTCGATGACGTCCGCTGTCGATGATGTGGTTGTTTTGGGTGATTTCAATTTGCCCGGCATTATTTGGCGAGAAAGAGGTAATGGCTTCATGTACGTCGATCCCGGCTCGTCTACGTTGTCACCAACCTCCAGCGAACTGCTAGATTGCTACAGCACTGCCACTCTCCAACAGTGCAATAAAATAACCAATGAAAACGGACGTTTTTTGGATCTCTGTTTCGCTACTGTACGCTGCCAAGCCCCAGAAGTGACGCTGGCTCCTTGTCCACTCGTTAAACACGTTCCTCATCACCCGGCCCTGCTTATGGCAGTCCATCAGAGAGTCTCTCACAACACGATTTCGGCACCGACAACCGTTTATTACGATTTTGTCCGCGCCGATTTTGATAGTATTAACACATTACTAGCTGAAATCGATTGGGATGCTGTCTTGGACACGAACGACGTAGATACTGCCGCCTCAACTCTCTCCCACATTTTAAATTACGCCATGGATCGACACGTCCCAAAAAGGACCATCTCCGTCCAACAGAAATTGCCCTGGTTGAACCCAACATTACGACGCCTTAAATCGGAGAGAAAAGCAGCCCTGAGAAGGTTCTCTAGATACAGAACACTACCTCTACGGAACCACTACTTATCGATTAATACCCGCTACAAACAATTAAGTCGCTACTGTTTCCGAAGCTTCCTTCGTAATGTCGAGCGTAGGCTCAAACGCAACCTCAAATCGTTTTGGAAATATGTTAGCAAATAGCGTAAAGATGATGGCCTTCCTTCGAGTATGCACTTAGACGGTGTCACTGCGAACTCTGTCGAGCAAATCTGCCATTTGTTTTCGCGAAAGTTTTCTAGAGTATTTGTAAACGAACGGTTAACGACGGATGAAATTAGGACCTGTACAGAACGTGTCCCCTTTCTTGGCCGTGCACTGACTAACCTCTCCATTGACGATAGCGCGGTAACATTGGCCGCCTCGAAACTCAAGTCTTCCATGTCTGCTGGACCAGACGGCATTCCATCCGTTTTCCTTAAAAAATGCATTGGTAGTCTGGCTTCCCCGATGAGTTGTCTATTCGCTCAATCAATTCGCACTGGCGTCTTTCCCTCGGTCTGAAAATCGGCGTACATGTTTCCAGTGCACAAGAAAGGCCATAAAAGTAACATCGACAACTACCGTGGAATCTCCGCACTTTGCTCCATATCAAAACTCTTCGAGCTCGTTGTGTTTGAACCTACTTTCTCGTTCTTCAAGCAGTACATCGTCGACGAACAACACGGGTTCATGCCTAAGCGATCAACGGCCACAAATCTCCTGACGCTCACATCCTACGTAATGGACAGCTTTGACGACCAATCTCAGACGGACGTCATCTACACGGACCTATCCGCCGCTTTCGATAAACTGAACCACCGAATCGCCGTGGCTAAACTGGCAAAGCTTGGCATCGGAGGCCCACTGCTTCACTGGTTTCAGTCGTATTTGTCTGACCGGCGTTTAGTTGTGAACATTAATGGAGTTTTTTCGACATCTTTTTCCGCTCACTCAGGCATTCCGCAAGGCAGTCATCTCGGGCCTTTGATATTCCTGATTTACTTAAACGACGTCAATTTTCGACTTCAAGGCCCTCGGCTGTCATTCGCTGACGACCTTAAACTGTTTGCCAAGGTAAAAACTCCGTCAGATGCCGCAGCGGTCCAGAACCAGTTAAGGGTTTTTGCAGAATGGTGCGCGGACAACCGCATGCAATTGAACGCTGACAAATGCGAGATAATAACATTCTCCAGAAAGCGTAGTCCACTGAGTTTCAACTACAATTTGTCAAATACACCTCTGCGACGCACAAACTGTGTGAAAGATTTGGGAGTATTGCTTGACTCAAAGCTAAGCTTCAAACAACATATGACATTCATCATTGACAAGGCTAGCAGAAACTTGGGATTTATTATGCGTATCGCCAAAAACTTCAACGACATCTATTGCCTGAAGGCACTGTATTGCGCTTTGGTGCGCTCCAACTTGGAATACTGCGCTTCAGTGTGGAATCCCTACTACCTGAATGGAGTAAACAGAATCGAGTCAGTGCAACGAAGATTTGTTCGCTTTGCGCTCAGAAGACTTCCGTGGAACGACCCTTTTCGACTACCTAGCTACGAACAGCGATGCAGACTCATCGACTTGGATACACTGCAAATCCGTCGGGACATATCCAGGGCAATATTCGTCGCGGACGTGCTTACCTCACGAATAGACTGTCCGGCAATTCTCGAGCAACTAAATATTTACGTTAGACCACGCATGTTACGAAATAGTCTCTTCCTTCACGTTCAGAATAGGCGAACGAACTACAGTAGCTTCAGCACGATAACCGGTCTCCAGCGCCATTTTAATCGTTTCGCTACAAGCTTCGATTTCGACACCAGCCGCGAGATGCTGAAGACCCGCTTTCTGACTTTAGCACGTAATTTTTAGCATAGTACAATCATTTGGGCCACAAGGCCTGTTGATGTAATTTTTACAAATAAACAAATAAACAAAGTGTTGTTCACATTGGCACATAAAAGTCGATTTTTGTTGTTTGCACAAAGAGTTTTCATCAAAATTAAAATGGGTGGGGAAAAAATCAGTATGCAAGTCCGAAATCTAGTTGTTCACGAACATTTGAAGCAGATTTCGCAGCGGAAGATTGTAGAGAAGTTCGGAATAACCCGGGGAGTAGTCCGTGAAATTCTGCAGAAGCATAATACTTACTGTTCGCTTGCTGACAGAGCCCGAAGAGACTGTCGTCGGAAGACCGATAGCCGGACGGATCAACGAATCATCCGGGAAGTGAAGAAATCTCCAAAAATATCGGTCAAAGTGATTCAGGAAAACCTCTCGTTGGATGTTTCGACTAGAACCGTACGCCGTAGACTAGCTGAGCATGGAATAAAGAGCAAATTCACAAAAAAAAAAAAAAAAAAAAAAACAAATAACGTTCCGCAATCCTTCATCATTCTTTCGCCACAATCTTTCATGCCGCTTCTTGTTGAAAAGCTCAAATTTCGATTCATCAGTCCAAAGTACTTTTTTCCAAAGGTCTTTGGTTTTCTTCACATGTTTCCGGGCAACTTCCAACCGTTTCAATTCATTTTTCTTGCTGATGAATAGACGTTTTTTTAAGAATCTGCTGAGTCAATGCTCAACTAATCTGCGGCGTATGGTTCTAGCCGAAACCGCCAACGAGAGGTTTTCCTGAATCACTTTGACCGATATTTTTGGAGATTTCTTCACTTCCCGGATGATTCGTTGATCCGTCCAGCTATCGGTCTTCCGACGACGGCCTCTTCGGGATCTGTCAGCAAGCGAACCGTAAGTATTATGCTTCTGCACAATTTTACAGACTGCTCCCCGGCTTATTCCAAACTTCTCTGCAATCTTCCACTGCGAAGTGATCGTGATCTACTTGATTTTGGACTTGCATGGTGATTATTTTCCTACCCATTTTAATTTTGATGAAAACTCTTTGTGCAAACAACAAAAATCGACTTTTATGTGCCAATGTGAACAACACTTTGTTTATATCGCGTCAACTGAACCACTGAGTGATTGTAAAAAATATAACACAGCCCTAGCTGTCATAACATGTGAAAACGACGAGTTACTCAAAGGTTTCGAATGATTTCCATATAATTTTTTGGGGGTGGGCTTTTTTTTGTCAACGCATTTTTGCACACATTCAAGAAGTCATGTAATGGAGTGAACAAAATCCAACCAAAATGACAAAACTCGTTAAGTATCTGAAAAAGTGCTAAATAACAAACAATCGCAAGGAATGACGGCTGCAGATTTTTATATGAAAGTCCAGAAATCGAGAAATGTTTCTAAATACTCAAGGTGGGCTTTTATTTATGCCTATCACTGTAAACCTAAAAAAAAGATGTTATAAAAAGTTCTACGCGTTGCAAAAATGCCCATTTTGATACAAACTTCTAAAATTCGGAACATTTCCAGTGTCCATTTGTCTCGTCAAGTTCTCAAGTAATACTAGGAGACCAGGATAGATTTCCAGTAAAATGAATCCGGTTTCATCAAAACTGATTCATTTTTCGTGAAGCTCTGGCTATTTAAAAATTGACAAAATTTTGCCTGTCTCAATCATTTTGTCTATCCCCTGTATATTTAATAAAGCGATGTGTTTCATAAAATATTCTAAATGTTGAAGATACATCTGTTACACTTCTGCGGCGATAATAAGTTGGAATCTACTGCATTTTACGATCCTAAGCAAGTGTCTTGAACCTGAAAACATTGTTAAACACTTTCTACCATTCGCAAAAACAATATGTTGTAATTCATTATTGGAAGTGATTTTAATAGATTAACGAAACACGATGTCCACTTTTATTAGTCCATGTTCACAATTAATAACCAGCTGACCTAAATTCCAGCAGGGAAACATAAAACACTAAACTCACCGCGCACCCTTTCAAAGGGACCGTGTGTAAACAAACATTTGGAAACGATCAAAAGTCCGGTATCCACCACACCAGGGACACCAACGTGCCGTAAAACACGACACACTACTGGAGTGTCTGATAAACATATGTTTGCCGACTCAGACCAGCGTGCAATCGTCACAATGCTAAAAATAACTTTACAGAGTCAAACGCTGTAGTAGAAAAAAAACACAATAATAATCTTTTCGCACAGTGTCGTTATTTGTCACTAGAAAAATGGCGCTTTCCTGTAACAGCGAACGTAGACACGTTAGGCTACAAATTTGTCACATTATGCGTTCGATATCCACAGAAAAGGGGGGGCATTCAACCTTTCACCACTGTTTTAAACCCATACCTAGAGGGTCTTTCACGGTACCACTGCTCAGTGCTCTAAACCTGACTGTATCCACCAATTTCGCGCAACGCACACGAGAGATGATGTCAATTTCACAAACTTTTTAACGCTTCTGGCGTTTTATTTCAAGCACGTTTCGCCATCGACGAAGACGATGGAAATGCCAATATTTGCTATCCAGATGTGTATGTGTATCATCCATCCGAATCGTTCATATTTGCATTCCAACTTTGGCGCGTTAGATTTTCAGTTGTAAATATAGTTTGTATGTAAATTATTGTGATGTCATTCGTGACTCGTGAGAAAACAGTAGCCCACGCACATCGTCTCCTCGTCCATTTGCATAATTACACATTCGTTGCAACTATTTTCATACGCACTTTTTGTGGTGCTCGCTTTATGCTTCTATGTATTTACATACCAAATTATGGAAGGTGAGCTTCACAGACTGCTGCTGTTGAAAGACGTGTGTACTAATTTGACCAAACGAGAGAGAAAAAAAGTCCTGGAAACAACATGTAAACTGGCGCGCTTTGAGTTTTATGGTGTGCCCTTCACGTGATTGCACACCGAAGGAATCGGCATTAGCGGCGTCCGCGCACACTTAGACATTTAATACTAAGCCGTTTAAGGCAGACGCAGAGCGTTACGGCCAAGCAACACGAACTTGACTCTATTTATCACTGCGAAACGTCTGGCTTTAAACAGCATGCTTACAATTATAGTATCAGCTAGCGCCAGCACGCCGCCTTTATGTGTAAGTGTCAGATCTGATTATCTGATCAGTTTCAATGTCTAGTATAAGCAAAGCTGGTTATCAGCTACTTCTCAGGTTATACTAAATGTATTCGTTTGTATTATTGATTCCTTATTTGACGTCAAAATGGTTAATAGTTAAAGGTAGCCAATGAGTTTTGTAGAGAGCCGTTACTTTTCTTATCCCACCATATGTACATTTGTGGCAAACGTTTCGGAATCATAAAACTTTTCTGAACGAAAAAAGGTACTACTTTTTAGAGGATAATCATCTAAATTTTCAGTTCACTGAATCATATATAAAGGTACAATTTTTACAATTTAAATACTCGGAAAGGGAATAATAAAAAGGATAAAAATAAGATCAACCTAAAATGAAAGAACCAAGAACCTCCGGAGAAAAAGAAATCCGAAAATGGGGAAACAAAATGTACAGAAGAATGTGAAAAGTAAAACAAAAATTATAGAATCCGTTTGTACGCTGAGGAAAAGCTTAGAATTGGAAGCAGAAAACGGAACTTAACAGGGCTTTAGTAATTCAAAAATAAAGGGTGTTTTTTCATGTCGTCCTCAGATTTGACATCCTTGGAATACTTTCGTAGTATCTGCTCCATAATAGCCCAGTATTTTTCGAGAGGCCTTGGTTCCGGTGCGTTGGGAGGGTTGTCCTTGGGTAGAGAAGTGACCTCGTTGGCTTCTTATTGCTCCAGGACATAATTTGAATAGTGACACGAAGCTAGTTATGGCCTGAAGATCGAAGAAAGTCTTGAAACCTCGCAAACATAATTGTTAGGATAATTTCACGGCTAACGCAACATCATCGAATGAATAAATATGTATTTTGTCCGATTTTACACCAACAATTCGCAGTGAAAGACATGCTTGAGTCACACCGAACAAGAGTTATAGTGTGAGTGTACAGACTCATATAAACTCGAATGATGTCATTTTACGCTAAAACATCTGCTGCAACAGAATGGTCAGCGCTTTATCGGAAGTCATTTGAATTGTTTATTTCAAATTCTTTGAAGCTAAGTCCCAATGTTTACGATGATCTTTAATAAACTTACCGACAAGCTTGAAGTACGAAGGAGTTATTACATCAATTCTGTCTGCATCGATAGAGCTGCGTATTTTTTTTTATACACCTATTTGACGATCAGTCATTCAGTCACCGTCCAAGGCTGATTTTGGCCGTCCCTTGCACCAATCTTCCAGCGGTTGATATAAACAAAGACACCTACGCGATGACCTTATGTGGGAGCGGAGTGAAGCAGTATTGCACAAACCGATAGGAACGGACAACTATGGCAGTATCTATTTACACTATACTTCTGAACAGTACTCTGCTCTGATGAGTATCAACAACAACGCATTTGGTGGTCTTTGTTATTGTTCTGATCCGTTTCTTCGCACTTCGGTAAAACACATCCCACTCTGATCTTTTTGATTGATAAAATTTTCAGAATTATTTTTTAAACACGGCTGCACTTTGTTGTCGTCACTGATTCTCAGTGGAACACAACATTCTCTCACTACGTGTAATTTATCAGCGTTAGAATCTAATCTAAATCACCACACTAATCGATTTAACAACTTATGTGCTTGTAGCAATAATTTTCAATCAAACTAAATTGGACGAGCATCAAAATAAAAATGAAAGAAATTCATCGAACGTCTGGCATGAAGGGTTTGCAAAAGATGGCGTACTGACAGCTTGACAGTTTATAAAAGGAACCATTTACACACCACGAACCAAAATAGGAGCGGCTAAATCTTGACGGCCGTAAATGGAGTGAGAGCATCAAAAATGTTTTAAGTCATCTTATGTAGAATAAAATTATGGTAGTTTAAAACAATTATGCCTTCAGTCCATTCTGTATTTAGTAATAAAATCATGTTTCGAACTGAATTTCATCATTTTTTTTTTGAATCAAATGCACACATTTTCGTTCTAACAACATTTATCATCAACAATCATGAATACAAGGAAGCTTGTTTAAATCAGAAAGTTTGCTAATATTAAAATGTATTTAATAACATCCTTCTAAATAACATCAGCATATTAAAAAATGCATTGAGCATACAAAATGTATTTATATACCTAAAGTCGCTTTTTACGCGAGAGCCACGTGTCGCGTGAAAGAAACCGCGTAAATTCCGAAATCCGTGTAAAAAACAACGTAAATTCCGGAATCCGCGTAAAAAAAGCGTAAATTCCGGAATCCGCGTGAAACAAAACCGCAGAAAAAGCGACCTTCGTGTATTTTAATAGTTGATACAGTAACGGAGCGTATTTTCGGCGGTGATTAAAATAGAATTTCAGGGGTTAGGAACAACCTACGAAGCAAATTTTTTAAATGATGCTCCTCATCTCAATATACAATACTGCAAAAAATAGTTTGGCAAGTTGTTCCTAACCCCTGAGTTTCTATTTTAATCACTGCCTATAATACCCTCCCTTACCCTAAATAAAATAAAAAATAAATAATAAAATTTAAATATTAAACTGATATATGTAATTACATTCATTAAGCCTGTAGTACAATCTTTGACCGAGCGTCAAATATTTGTCACTTTTTGACAGATAAAAATTTGGTCAAAGATAATTATTTGTCACTCTCCAATTTTAACATGGGACAAACAACAACCATGATGTCAAATAAATTTGACCATTATGTCAGAAGGTCAAATATTTGACCATTAGACAAAGAGTGTACTACAGGCTTTAGTTTCAGCTCAATCGCTATAAAATCAATACAAAACTTTTTATACTTAAATGGGTTATTGCTGGAATGGAAATATGATGCAGATGCATCATCACCAGATAATTTTAATGGAATTTTAATAAAAAAAAGTTAGCAAATTGGTTTCAGAGGAGAAAGGAGTAAAATATTGGGTAAACAAAAAACTCATTCTTATAATCCGCATTAATAACAAACGAACTACATACATTTCTATTTTCGTACAAATTAATTTAAGTGCCCCTTATTTAGCTCATTCTAAACTGAGAATGGCATTTTCCAGTTCGTTCGAACTGATCCTCTTGTTCGAATACCAGATATTGCTGCAAACTAGAATAAAGCCTGTAGTACACTCTTTGTCTAATGGTCAAATATTTGACTTTCTGACATATTGGTCAAATTTATTTGACATCATGGTTGTTGTTTGCCGTGTTTGCCCCATGTTAAAATTGGAGAGTGACAAATAATTATCTTTGACCAAATTTTTATGCCAAAAAGTGACAAATATTTGACGCTCGGTCAAAAAGTGTACTACAGGCTTAAGGATGATACAGTAAATGAGGATGAATTCGGGTTATTCGCGTTGAAAGAGATTTTGAAGGCTGTTCGCACCTACGTGAACTCTCATATGCAATTGTCAAAATGTGCGTGATGACAAAAGCAAAAATATTTCCTTCCTTCTTTTTCGCATGCAAAAACCAAACAAATATCAGCAACACCGTCAACGCGAATTCGTTCTAATTTGAATGACTGAATCAGTTATAAACAAAGGCTTAGAGATATTCCGTTTATCATGTTATTCCAGCTTTTATTGCCGTTTGTTAGTGTCAAGAAGGATTGAAGCATGAACTAGAGTATGTTGATTCACCTCGTATCACGTTACCAACTAGAAAACCAATCAAAAATGCGTAATGAGGTATTTAAAACGGAGAATATGTGTACTGAGGACGATTTCCATTGCAGGAAAAAATAATAAACGTTGATAATAATACATCACCACTTGTTTTAGTCATCAAACGATCGCTGGCTTCGTCACTAAAGAATTCAAACACATTCACGATCAATTTGAATTTTTCACGCATTTTTTTTATTACACAGTGTCTTCCCTCCGACGTTACTCACTCTCTCTTAACATAGTAGAATCTGTTTAGAATCGCAGCTTCTGGAAGAACCACTTGTTTTTTCCCGACTTGTGTCTGTCTTCAAACTTGACACGAATCTGGAAACGAGCCTTCTTGCGCTTGGCTGGGTCCTTCAGGTCCTTGGCGGAATATTTAGTGTCCAGGCTGACGTCTGGCACGCTGTAACGCGTGGGCATAAGGTGATTGTAGTTCAGAGTCTGATGAACAAAAAAGAAAACAATACAGAATTGAATTTCAAAGTTGCAATTTCAAAACAACTTAGCTTCACGATATTATATTTTAGACAACAATAATCATTACTGCCGTTCCAATCATAGTAGTCCCATGTTCTACACGAACCTTATGCGCGCTGGGACAACTATACTTGGAACGGCAGATTAACGATTTATGAATTACACTCTTACACATCAATGGACTTGACATGTAAGGTGGACGTGATCAGAAAGTGTTTTGATAAATACCTTAATGAACGGCTTTATCTTGGAACGCTTGTGAAGCCGGGCTTTGCTCATTCGGCGCGTTACACGACGAGGATACCGATCAATACCAGCGACAAGGGCATGGCCAAACTGTTTGTCCGAGGTTCCATCATCGAACGTTTTAAGGATGATCGCCTTGCGTCCAGCGTACCGTCCACCGAGGACAAGTACCACCTTGCCTGTTTTCATAATCTTCCCCATGGTCTGAAAAGCAGTTAAACATGCACATTATTGTAGCCGAAAAACACTTGAATAATTCTGGGAAAACGTTGGAAAAATTGCTATGCGGGCGACTGTTTCCTTCTCGCTTTCGAATGTTTGTTTGAGTTTTCAAAACGCCACTCGTCGGCACAATTGACACCGCGTAAAACTCGTACATAACGAAATGTCGTAATATTTACATCACAGATGTATAATTTCTCGCACCGCCAATGAAATCAGCTTATGTTTCAACGGTTAATTCCAGTAGTTTTCACTAAAATCTGATAAATTTTACTCACTCAACACAATGTGTCTACTTTCGATCCCAATGGCAGACCGGAAAAAGAATTAAAATAGGACGGAGCTACTTGACGTTTGCATGAAATGTCAAAGCGGCCAACTGGTATAAAATTGGCTGAGCGATCAGAAGGTCAATGCACACTACCCTGTGTCCACCGTCAACGGAACAGGACGACAACGGGTTGTTAGTTTTTTTTTTTCAATTAAATTATTTATTGTGATTCTCAAGAAATTTTAGCATATTGATGATCTATTTTAAGCGCATTTGATTTACTGTTAGACAAGTAAATCTGAAAAAAATGTTCTAAATAGGCGTCGTACACAAATTACGTACCGCATGAAGGGGGAGAGGGAGGGGGGTTGAGTCTGCGATACTGTTTGTTACATAGGGGGTAGTTAAGACAGTTACGTAACTGTGATGTTTGCTCTAATTTGAAAATTTCGGACGGGGTCAGGCTGTTTAGCGTTACGTAATTTTATGGGGGGGAGTCATTTCGAACGTTATCTATCGTTACACAGGGGAGAGGGGGTCTGAAATCTAGATTTTTAGCGTTAACATTTTTATAATATAAGTTGAAAAGAAATTAATATGGGCAATAATGGCAATAATACGCTTGTAACCTTACTCGCAAGAAGCGAGATGTGTATATATATTATTTTTTTGTTCACACAACACAAAGGAATGTTTGATGGTCTGCGGATTTCAAAAAAAAAAAAGCCGCAATATTCAAATCCCATTTTGACTGCAAACAATGAAACAACCATTTATTATAGCGTCCGTCACTGAAGTTTTTTGCACACTTCAATGACGGGCACTACAATGAATGTTTGTTTTCACTCTTTTACAACTCTGCTTGAGACAAAACCTCCCAGCTGGTCTCGAGGTACGATGCTGGCCCCAACAAACAATTTTGCTCGATAACGGCTTGTTAGGGTAGAGTTTAGCCAAAATTCACTGCATAATAGCTTATTAAGCTGTAAGAGCAAGCGCACCAATGGTTGCTATACTGAACTTCATTCATTTTGGCAACCCTCTATCATAACTAAGGTTCACACTAGTGGTTGCTAAAGGTGGTTATAAAATAGCAACTGGCATCTCGGGTAGCAGCACGTTGGTATATAAAGCAACCTGCTAGCAACCCACTATATGCCATTGCAAACTTTCTGTCTTGTTTATGTTCATTTTAAAATTCACTGGCTCGACTTGGTTTGTTTGAGCTTCCAAGTTTACCTTTTTAATTTGAATATTAAATGGAGCCAACGGTATGATCATTGATGGTAAAAATGTGTATATTCATATTCGCTTTAATCGTCTTTGCTCGTTAGCAGAGTGCATCGAAGCTTCGTGGTAAAAATTGGACCATTGAAGAAGATGAAGCGTTGTGTACAGTATGGCTGAATGTTTCTACGGATGCAATGGTCGGTATAAATCAAAATACTGAAAATTTGTACAATCGGATCTACGAGAATTTCATCGAAATATGCACAGCTAAAGTTGTTTCATCTAATCCGGAACTTCGAGCATCGAAAGGTATCAAGGCCCGCTGGCATCAAATTAATAAAACAGTTTGCAAGTTCGCTGGTTGTATTGCGCAAATCACCAACCAACAGCAAAGCGGAGCACCACCTGAAGATATTTTTAAGCAAGCATTGACATTGTTAGCATCAACGGAACATTCATCATTCTCGCTAATGCACTGCTTTAAAATTCTGGAAAGTGCTCCAAAATGGCAGCAATACAATGTAAAGGTATTATTTAATTCAAACAGCTTTTTACTATATTCTCTTTCGCGACTTCGTCTAATCACTTTATTACATTGTATGACTCAACTATTACTCTATGCGACCCAGTTTGCTTTTTATATTTTACGTTTATAAAACAAAGGTTGTGATATTATTTTATTCCAGAAATTTGTAAATTTCAGGAAACATCGATGAAACGGAAGCTAACAGTTGGAAGTGAAACCAATTTTGGTGGGAACGATTATGGAAATGGTAAACTACAAACTAGTGAAGAGCGTCCAAAAGGACAAAAAACAGGTAAGCAGCAGCTGAAGCATCAACACATGCTGGACTCTACCGCATCGGAAATAGCGAACGCGACAAAACTATTAGCGCAGGTGGCCCAAGAAAAACTCACAACCGTCACACAAAGGAATTTTACGCTAAGTAGAATGGTTGACCATTCTGTCATGTCAATAGATTTCAGTAAGTTGAGTGAACATGCAAAAGAATATTACATGCTCGAACAACGACTGATTCTAAAAGAGACACAATCCAAAATATTAGCAAATAATGTTACCGAAGAGGAATACAGCATGAATATTGAAGTTTTACTGTCAGAAGAATAATCAGATGATCCTTTCTAAAACAATGCTTGACTAATTAAAATGACAACCAAAGAAGATTGGTATTTAATACAGAGAACAAATTTATTTCGCATATTTCTCTAACAATAAAATGTCAATACCAAAAACCAAGTAAAACTTAACAACAGTTATTCTTCTGCGCCCCTCATATTCCAAAAATGTTCAATCAGATCATTTCGCAATTGATAGTGCATTGCTGTATCATGAACCTGCTTATAGCGAGTTAAAAAGGCACTGAAATCTAGTTTCGAACACATAGGTACATTTGTAGCAAACATATAATCAAAGGTAACTACATTCTCTCTTTCATCCTCTTTGATCATATTATGTAGAATAATGCATGTAGGGGTAAACAGGGTAAGACCGCCCTGCGAGGTAAGACCGCCCACCGTAGTTTTACTACCAAGTTATAAAATAATTGAAAAATTTCTTTAACGTGTCTATTACAGTATAATTACATAACATTTTGCACGTTTTTCTGTTTTGATAGTGCGCGAACGGTCGCAGAAATAATCAAAAACAACCTTTCAGCTGGCAACCAGTCAATGCGCTATTGTTTTGCAGTAACGGGGCTTAAGGTTTTTCAGTCTAAAAATCTATTGTTTTGTTCGTGAATATACGTTTAATCGCTTGCCTGAATCTATCTTCTTTCGGAAATATCGAAGGCCGTGAGTAATCTTGTAATTTTGACTACTTTTTCGGTCAAATATGAAAATGTTCCACTGGGGGTAAAGTCGCCCACTATACAAGGGGTTAAACCGCCACGTATACAACTGCTTGTTGTTTTACTTTAAGACCCAAATGCCTCGACACTACAAAGGGAATATTTACAGGATCAGTAAAGCAACTTCAAGCCACATAAGACATCGATGTTAATCGACCATTTTCGATTTGGTTGAAGCTTTTCTAGACTTATTTTTGAAAAAAGTGAACCTGTGTGAAAATGGTGTTAATGAACAAAAATAATTTTAGAGCCAGAACGGTTTGTTTGATTGGTATGACGTCTCCGGCAGGATTGAAAATAGTAGTTTTCTACTTCCGAACAAAGTACACACTCTAAAAAAATTTAAAGAAAAGATATAAAAATAGAATCAAAAATATATTTTTTTTTCAAATTTATTTAAAAAAAACATGTTTTTGCCTGTAAAATCTACAGAAGGTGAGCTTTAATTTTATGGTTGTTGGATCATGGAGTAATAGAAATATTAATAGCTCAAATTTTGTGAAGAAATTTTTTTTTGGACGGTTTGTTTGGTGTATAGAGTTGTTGGTAATTTTGTTCTTAAAAAAAGAGCATAAAAAATTGAAAATATAAATAAAAGAAATAATAATTTTAAGTATTTTTCTATACTTAATAAGTCTTCAAAAGAATCATACAGACAGGTTTAATGAGTTTTAATTTTTAGCTTAGAAATAGGTATATTATGAATTCAATAACTTGAAAACCCTCAATTCTGAAAAATCTATTTATTTTGAAAACCAAAAAAGGTTACCTAAACATTGATTTGAACTTTAATAATCAAAAAACAAAATAAGTTAAAACTTAGAAAAAATTTTTTTTTCAGATTTTTCAGTGTATATTTTATTAAAAAAGAGAAAAAAAATACCATCTACAACTTTGTCAGAGACACTATACCGATAAAATCAACCGTTTCGGCCCTAAAAATATTGTTTATCCTCAAAAAATGGTGGGCGATCTTACCCCGCTGGTGGGCGGGCTTACCCCGCATAAAAAAGATCTGCACATTTTCAATGAATTTTTAAAATTTAAAAAAAAGCTGGAAAATAAACAAAAATATTTTAGTTCTTATTTTTTAAATGCGGGTATTGAATAGAAGAACCTCTCAGCGAAGAAAAAATGAAATTGCAGCCGCAACTTTTTTTTCTATAAACAGAATTGCTTAAGGGGGCGGTCTTACCCCGCTTACCCCTACGCATTATACTCCTGAGATCGTCTTTATTCCACAGCCTTGCAGGATTTTTTACTATCGCAAATCTTGCCATCAACACACCGAATGCCCGCTCGACGTCTTTTCTAACTGCTTCTTGCATTTTTGCGAAGTGCTGTAAACAATGATAAATAGAATTTTTTGTTATGCGTTGCAATCCAATTGAAATAAATGTTAACACAATTTACAAAACAGTTTATAAAAAAAATCGCATGATACGTGAATAAAAGTTGTTTGGGCACAGTTAAGTCGAATCTGATATAAATATAATTTCTGTTAATTAGAGGGATGGTTACCTTTCTCTTTAGTCCAATTGGATGAGTTATTGTCTGAACCAAAGTAGCAAGCGGCGGATATATCCCATTAGCTAAATAATATCCGGAAGTGTAAGTTCTACCATTCACAACAAATTTTACTGCTGGAGACTGCCCGCTATAGATTTCAGAAAATAGTGGCGAACGATTCAAAACATTTATATCATTGTTAGAGCCAGGCATTCCGAAGAAGGCATGCCATATCCAAAGATCATAAGATGCTACTGCTTCCAAGACTATGCTTGGCTTTTTTTGCTTTCCCTCATATTGGCCAGCCCATGCCGTAGTGCAGTTTTTCCACTCCCAATGGTAACAATCCAATGACCCCAACACAACAGGGAAACCGCGTTGCTCATTCTCCTTCAACAATCGCTGCATGTCAGCTTCATTTGGGTGTCGAAGGAATTCTTTCTCATAGAGTGTTTCAACCGTCTTGCAAAATAATCCTCATGCAAACGTTGAGCACCCTCTTCCGCTACCCGATTTATGTTGGGTTTTTTCTTTGATCTGGAACCGCCATTTCTTGTAGCACAACTGCTAGTCAAAATGAAATGTGTGTGCACTAACAGATTTTCTGCAATAATCAGTTCATCTTCGCTAGAATCAGATGTAAAATATTCTGTATTATCCATTTTCAAATAAACGACAGCATTAGGTAAAGTTTCACTTTAAAATTCATTTCGCGATTCGATAAACGTCAGGCCAGTTCGAGGCTTGGTTAATAAATTATCAACTTACACAATAACAACTGGTGCCCAAGTGTGTTGCCAAACTTTTATGAAGACAGAAGAAGTTAATAAAATGACAACCTAAATAGCAATCATTGGTGCGCTTGCTCTAAATCAACAAAATTGTTTGCTGAGAAACCAGTTGGCGTATGTACGAATACCGGCTCTGGAGAGGCTGTTAACACATACAAAAATAAATCGCACGCTAATCCCTAATGCTCTTTACATACGAATGTCAACAAATGAACCGAATCATTCTATTATGTTGACCCATATCGATTTTTTGTGGAATCCACTGTATTTGGCATTTGACGTGTGTAGGCATTGAAGTCTGAGTGTAAAATAATTGTTTTTGGTATGCATGACATGGTAAACCGAAATGTAAGACACTTGATTTCGTGCTGTGAACTGAAACGCAAATGTATTCCACGTAGATATGAAATGCTTCGTCTATTAGCTCGCAGAAAATGCAGATCTTTCAGATGATATAAAAAACTGATATAGCTAAACAACCCAATTTTCGTCAGTTTAATACCAATTATTCTACCAATTATCTCCCAGATGGTCTCGAGATACGATGCTGGCCCAACAAGCGATTTTGTTAGGATGGGCAGAGGCGCTCGGTATAGTAGAGCAGTAAGCTTGAAACAGAAAGGTAAAACCACAGACTAACAGACGTAACACTGGAACCTAGCTCCATCGCCACAAAAAACGTTCATTTCAAATTTTAAAGCGAATAACAGTCATCGCGCGAAAACGTCGTCTGGGGCGCTGTCATGCAATCTCATACATATTTTGTAGTTCCCCATTTGACACATGCAGTAACGCTGGCGCTGATGTCGAAATACATGACGCAGCGCGAACACGACAGCAGATGGTGCTAGTGTTACTAACGTAAAGTACTGGAATCATCCAAACGATGATTTCATTGAAGATTTGTTCGAAGTGTTACGTCTGTTAGTCTATGGTAAAACTTTACACACAAGCACCGAATATGAATGATAAGCTTACATCACTCACTTCAATAGTGATACTGCCAATAATATGAAGTGCGGGGTACAGAAAACACCTGGGCAATATCACAATAGATCTAATCTCTGGTCGCAGTGATGAGTCTACAAAAAAAAATGCTCTGTGGTATGCTGTTTACGGGAGCTGTAAATCTGACTACCGCAATGTAAAACTCCTCCCATGTGGCATTTTGCAATCGAAACTACTTCCGTTGGGGCTTTATACCGAACATTAGACTAGTTATAAAAGTTGTATAAAGTATTATGCCGACCATTTTCACAATGTCAAATTGACATATCATTGTTTTGTTAAAATCTCGGTGATGTCATCTAGTTTTTGGTGTTTTTCACCTTCAAATTAACATTTTCAAATATATCTGTGCGAGTTTGTGCCCTTTGAAATAACATTCATTTAAAGCTTAATATGGCTGATCCCAAGTTCCAGTTCTTACCGTACATCGTAAGTATAAAGGCTATTTAAATACAATGAAAGTTGATAGAAAACAGAACGCTCTTTGAAGGCTCACGATCAACCGGACGTTTACGAAACGCCAGATGTCCCAGAATCGGAAACATCCGATTTCTACGATGAAGAACCCTCGAATGAAAGTATCGAGCGTCTGCACATATCAACAAAAGATTCGTACAACAAATTCAAAGGGAAATATCTAACCGGAAACGTCGATTTTAGTGACCGGATTGGCAAGAAGTTCCGCGTTGGATACGATGCCCGTAGCGGGGAATGGGATTTGGCTGGAGATGGCGAACAGGAAACTCCGCTTCAAAAATGTCTTCGTCTACAATGCGAAATGAATGAGCTGATGGAGGAAATAGCGGTTTCCCAAGCGGATGCCAACAAAAGTAAGGAAGAAAAAGCCTCTTACGCGGCTGTGTTTGAAGCTGTTGGCACCGCCAAAAAAGTACTGGATAGCTTGAAACTTGAACAAGCAATCGGCAGTGAGGTGATCTCTGCCGGAGGGGATGCTGAAGCAAAAGTACTTTTGGCGAAGATTGAGGAATACAAGAAGTCCGGTGGTGCCGATCCTAATAAAACCATAACTGAGTTAACTTACATCACACGAATCGCCGAATTGGAACATCGTTTACATTTGCTAGAAACAGCTGTCGGTGCTAAGCCGGAGAAAATAAGTCGACTGGCCGGGTCCGCTGGAGCGGGAAATCTGATCGAAGCTGTGCAAGCTATTTCGGCGAAAGCTGCACTGCTCCAACCCCAGCAACTGGATTTGATCGAGGCTCGGTTGGGAAATTTGGTTCAGAAAATGACCGCCATCGAGGAAAAGTCCTCGGCGGAAGGGCAGGATGCTAATCGAGAGCAAAAGATTTTGGAACTGTACGAAATAGCTAAATCAACCGAACCGATTGTGCAAATTTTGCCCGACATGTTGCAACGCATGCAAACGTTGGAGTCGCTTCATAAATACGGTATGTTGTTGAATAACTCCCTAATCACTAGTTACCATTTTCTATCTTAAATTGCAGCAACTAATTTCAGTAAGCTGTTTGCTGAACTGGAATCAAGTCAAGCCAGTATTCTGAATGGAATTGCTGGCAATAAGGCGCTCCTGAGTGGGGTGCAAGAAGCGTTTGCACAAAACATCGAAAATGTGAATAAAGAGGTTAAAAAGCTGGAAGAACGAATGAAGACTTTGCAAACGAAGGTAAAGTAAATCATTCCCTACCCAAGCATATTTCATACTGAAGGCTCATATGCCGAACATGATCTAAGTTAATCGAAGTTGTACTCAATTATTGTGTCTAACATAACATATAATTATATTTATTCTCAGTAAAATCACGAAATCAAATGAAAACTTTCATTAGAAATGTCCGGTCAAAAGATGACTTTCAGTTCAAAATAGGATTATTTGGAAGTGTGATAATAATAAAACGTTCAATTAATAAACGCGATATACTTACTATATGCCTATTTCATGTTTACTAAAAATAATTATCTACATCTCACGTTTGAATTTTCATTCTGGAAAGTAACCAATACGCGGTAGGTTGTAAGACATGATTAGCCTTGCTTCCAACTTTCGATATTTAATTTAAAAGCCCAGTGACCAAACTATACTAAAATCGTATCCAACACAATAACAAGGTGCCAATAATGAGCGTGTGAAGACGTAAGTTATTCGAGTCCCTGCAGTACTACTGATTAAATTTAACGCCTATGTTGCTCACTCTCATCCTCATATTCGACAGAATATCGTCGGCAAGTTCTTCCACCGTTGTGTAACGACACTTTTGGAAATTGTAAATGTCCACCAGGAAGCTAACCATTTGCTCCCTAAAGTATTTGCATACCTCTTTAAGGTTTTCGTCTGGTCCGAAAAATCCCCACACCATAAGCGGAGACAGTTGCTCAGTTATGCAGTAGAAGTGAGACATGAATCCATTGGGAAACTTGAGCATACGCTTCTTGGCTTTCAGTACCGACCAGACGGCAGTCGTTAACGCCGTCTCTTTGAAACTGTTCGATAGGAACCGATTATTAATCACGGCGAGTACGCTGTTCGGCGGTGAATCGAGATCTTTAAATGCGTCCAAAATAATAAAGTCCAACACCACGTCGTAGAAAGTCATTGCCTTCACGTTGCGAGATTCCAGCTCGCGCTCGATATCTGGCCAATTTTCCATGTTTTGCAGAAATTCCAACATCGATTCGTACGCCACTAGAAAATCCTTTGGGTCTTTGTCGCCAAGGCAGAGCAGATCCGTAAGAACCTGCCGACCCGTGTCGGCCACCCAACGGCTGTTTCTGGGGTCCTAGAAATAATGTTAAAATTATATTTCTACGAGCTGAACTGAGTTATTATATTGCCTACCTTAAACAGTAACTGAAAAGCCAGTCTAATACAGTGCAGTTTAGCGTAATATTCTGCATCGGAATTACATCCGACCATATCTGTCCGCACCGTACGACAGGGAATGGGTTGATCGTCTAGCAACTCTAATGCACTTTGGTAGAGTGGAAAATTCTCAACATCGGAGAATATTTCGTCTTCGAATTCACGCAGATCAGCCACCTGTGGCAGAACGAATTAGATTATGTGATCTTGAAGGTTCATAAATATTTCTGTCGAGATTAGTTTTGATCTCTCTGAATCTTGAAGTAAGAAAGCTTGTATAACTTGGCAGTAGGGCTAAGTTCGCAGGTGCAACTGTATACTATTATACTCTTCGTGTGTTAGCTTCAAAGAATAATTAAACCTGTAGCATGATAAGGGAAAGCCCAGAGAAATGAGATCTGAGAATGTCAGTTGTAGTTATCAAACCAATCGCAGATATGCAAGAAAAATAGCTTGAAATGTTGCTCATACCTGATCCAATGCAGAAGCGAAACTTTCGGCCGAATCAAAGTTTGGGTCCGAACTGGATCGATGGCCATTAGATAGTGTTCCTGCCTGTACAGCTTTGTTCTCATCATCTCGGAACAGTACTGACCGCTCATCTAAGAACAACAGTTCGCCCTGTTCCTGCAAATTATAAGCTGAATCGAGAAGGTTTTGTAGCTCCCGACAAAATTCCTCCTGATCGGCAGTTATTCTACTCGGTATATCAACTTCGTTTCTCCCCAGTAGCGCATCCTCCCAGTAACTGATAACGGTTTCCAGCGCTTCCATACCCATCACACCGAGCTGCTGCGGTGTTAATGGAGTCGCTCCTCCTATAATTGGTCCGGTTCCTGTGCCAGCACCACCTGCTACTAGCGAACCGGAAGCAAGGGACATTCTATCGGAGATACCATGGATCGATCCACCGGGACTGTAGGATCGACCCGATGCTTTGGAACCTGCCAGCGAAATAATGTCATTGGGGCTGCGCACACTATTCCTGGTTTTCCTATTTCCTGGTTTACGAAGCCGTCGCTGCTGGGGCTTAGGAGTCCGACGTCGTCCCAAATAGCTGGCAATCACTCCCAGAACAGCAACACCCGCTGTTACAGATACTACAATTACCTGGTAAAACGTTTATGGTTTATACTTCGACCTCAGTATCGTAATATTCAACATACTAACCTTTTGAGACGTTGTCAAATTAAATGGAAGAAGTCGCGAAACGCTCATTGTTGACATAGGCTTTCATAAAATTTTAGCAAACCAATCGATGACCTCTTCACTCTTTACATGTGTGGCAAGCACTTTTCTTTCAATCAATCTTAGCATAGACGGAAAACATAATTACACAACATCTAACTGGCAGTGAATGGGAATGGTCCTACGCCGATACAAGGAAACATTACCAACATATAGAATCCATGACAGAAACTGTAATTAAACAAGCAAGGCAACGCTCCAAGGACAGATTTCTAGGTTACCACTCATGAAACAATTGTACGTGCTCCGTTTTGTTTAACAATGAGCTTGTGCGAACGTTACTGAAGATTATTTTACTCTAGATTAACTTTTTCGAACGTTGAAACGAAAAACTTTCACTTTTGGGTACGGAAACTTTCCGAAATTAACCAATTTTAGGTCACACTGATCTGTCAACCAAAATTTTTTACATCGTTAGCGCGACCTAACTACTTTGAAAAAAGGCCGAAAACAAGCTCGGACAGCAATGTATGTGTGAGACAACGAGGAAAGTAGCGAAATGTTTTTCTTCTATTTTGTTTTCTGCTGACATTCGGTTCGTGCAAAACGACACACCAACGATTTATGAACTGCCAACACTTTAAAAAACACACTGATTTTTTTTTGGAAATTCATTATTTTCTGGAATGCACCTTCATTCTGAAATATTTCGACCCGAAAACAAATTACGATGTGAAAACAAATTACGATGATTTTCTTCATTTTTACCATATTTTAATAACGTTTTTGTTGTTGAATCTACGACCTACAATAACTTCACCATGAAAAAGTAGGAGGGTGGTATTCAAGACACGACCGCATGACGTTGACTACCGTATTCTTATAAAAAAAAGAAATATTCCATTGAAGCAAATAGTAGAGGGAATTGCAACGCTTCATCTACAAAACTTCTGAAACAAAATTTCGAGGCATCAAAAGGTACCAGTTGCCGATTATTCTCGTTTACTGGTTATTCCGTCCAGAATTCCAGCCATTTTAGTATTTTGCAGTAGCCATTTATTACTAACAGCCACCAGCATAACGGGTGAAACCGGCACGAAATGACCGGTACTATTTTGTCTTTCCTCCTTTCAGCTGCTAACACCTAGCGCTGTCGTGAAATTAACATCAACACAAACATGCATTTTTGCAAGGTTTTTTCCGCTAGCAGCAGCATTTTGTAAAACAGAAAACTCAACTAATCGCTTCTATTATAAAACCGCGAGGCACCAAAAGGTACCAGTTGCCGATTATTCTCGTTTACTGGTAGTCCGTCCAGAATTCCAGCCATTTTAGTATTTTGCAGTAGCCATTTACTACTAAAGCCACCAGCATAACGGGTGAAACCGGCACGAGATGAGCGGTACTCTTTTGTATTTCCTCCTTCCAGCTGCTATCACCTAGCGTCCGCATGTCACTGGTGCGGTTTTGGAATCAGAATGATGGGGCGCCGGCCGCTGTCGTAAAATTAACACCAACAAAATGATGCATATTTGCAAGGTTTTTTCCGCTAGCAGCAGCATAAACATCGGAAACAGAAAGTGACAACAACAATAACAACAAAGTCAGATCGATTGTATCCGTTAGTGTCGACTGTGCTTGGGAAGAGAGGTAGTGATTGGCTGCGCGGTATGATTTAGACAATCGATATTAATTACCAATTTTTCAATAGTGTATCTCAAACAATAGTTGGTTTTTGTTACATAAATTTAACCGTAAAAGAATTTCTGATCGATTGATGCCAAAACCTCGAAAACCTGATTATAGATGACTGCAAAATAAGCGCTCAAAACCTGACCACTTTTCTCTGGTTTTCCCTGGTTGAATTACTAGATTTTCAAATTCAGGGGCCTAACTTCGATATAGACGTTAGTCAACGTCAAAACATAGTCAATGACTTCTAAATGTATGAAAAAAATGTCTGAAAAAATACTGTAGAGATACTTACCACTCCCCCTTTTTCATGGTAAAAAATCAATGTTTTTTATTGTTCTGCATGTTTTTATTGTTGCCCAGTGCCGCGTTTAGACGGTCTCCAGTTGAACCTCTAAAATGCTTCAATAAAAACTTTAAAAATGTTTATAAACCTTGATTTATTCGAAATTAATCCAAAAATTAATTTGGACACTAGAAGGTTCATGAAAAATTTATGTATTTACAATGAAAAACATTGTTAAATTATGGTATAACTATGCAAAATCACAGTCACTTTGAAGTTTTTTTATGTTATTTTTTCGGGCAGTTTCAAATAAATTCTACAATTATAAGAGAAGGACAGTAGGTAGGGATACCATCCGTCCTGATTTAGCAGGACATGTCCTGATTTTGAGACCCATTTGGAGCGTCCTGATTTATTTTTCATATTTGAGAAAAGAAGCAAACTGTTCAGTACTTTCATCTTTTTCTTTGGTTGAATCTTGACGAGAGAAATTGTTTAGTCGATGAAACCGTAAAACGTTTTTTGACAATAGTTAAGTTTATTTCAAACAGTTGACTAGTGTTGCTTATTTTAAGGTATCTACTAACGTTTAAAAATCAAATTTGCAAAATTGAATCGTTAGAGAAATACGTTAAATGATTCTTTTGGCGTATTTTGAAGTGCAAATCTCAAATTACCTGTTTTATTTGTTATTACCACAAAAAGTGACAATAGCTTCGATGAAATTTTTGCTGGAAAAAAGTTGTCCTGATTTTTGGCTTTGACCAAATGGTTAACCTAACAATAGGTCGTATGAATAAAGGAGTTTACTCTGCTTCTCCCATAAGGTTTGCACGGGATGAGTAAAGCAAACGGTTTTATTCATACGGCTTACGGTGATTGAAATGTAAAAAAAATTTTAAGGAATTTTTACTTGTAGATTGCCTGGTTACGCAATTTATTTGTCTTTGTACACATGCAAGTTTGTGAAAATTTGTGTGTTCCAAGGACGAAGTAATGTGTCAGCCTAAATAGATGTTTTAGGGGTATGTATATATTATTTTTTCTTTTGATAAGAAATGTCGAAGAAATACATATTCCACTGACTTTTTTTCAATTTAAACAGCAGAACTATTAAAAAAATCGATTTCAAATTTTAACAACTGTAAGTGATTTTAAAACAACTCTGCCGTCAAAAAATTATGACACAGGGATGTCAGGTCATTTTTCAAATGTCTTCACACTCCACTCCGATCCCCATTGAATGTTAGGAAAAATCCCAGGGAACACATTAAATCGGTTGCGGTTAATCAACCGACTAATAGGCTTCCACTTATTTCCACGAGCTCTAATTCCTTCGAAATTAAGACATGTCTTAACATTTGGCATCCCTGTTATAACATGCGAACCAGGGTTATATTTCCACAGGCCAGCAGCATTAATGTCACTTTGTGTTCTGTCAAGGTTATCTTTTCCATAAGCCAGTAGCAGAAATGTCACCAGGGATAGCGAATTTCTTTATTCCACTGTGTGCGGGCAAAATTGGGCAACAGGTATTCGTCAAGGATGGGAGGGTGCCTAAGAATAAACCCATGACCAATCGCATATCAATGCGAACTTTGTGGTATTGAGGTTACGAGCACCCCGGAAATATGGAATTAAAAACTGTTATTTTTCATATACCTACATTGCAAACTAATTGTATTTATCTACTGCAATCTTATGTCACGTTGTGCCTTAAACACCCCCTTTTTTTTTAATTATAATAGGAGAGCTTGGGTACTTGGGGAAATTTTGTTTTTTTCATAACCTCACTCACAATTGACGAAATTCGTAATAGCTAATTAGCTACAGTACAACGAAAAAATGTGACGGTTGTTATATTTTTCAACCAAGCATTTAGTGGTCCCGTTCTCAGTGATAAATGTTTGAGATTTGGTGGTAAACATGTGTGTAAACTTCATATAGCTACACGTTCGTGAAAAGTAACACTGCGACTGAATTGATTTTGATTCAATTTCATAAGTTGCATGGAAACGTCAAAAAATGAATACCACATTTCGTGATTCTGTGTAGTTTTTATACTGATTTTGGATTAATCTATAATAACTCATTTTTGAATTTACCACTATAACTCAATTTTGAGTAGGGTAAGGAACGGCTTAAGCAGTAGCGCCTATTTTAATCAGTCGCAGGAAACAGGCCTTAAACTCCTGCTTGTCGATCAATATCGACAATTTCAATGATAGAAACGAAAACTTTGATTGTCTAGCTGTCTTACGAATATAAGAAATACCGTTAATCACAAAAAAACTGTCAACAAAAATCATTTGAAACAAATCGACCTATATTGCAGCCATTCAGGAGCCACTTCGGGTGCTGCAAAAAACGCCTGCAAAACAGATGGAAACTGCTTAAAAAAGGTTCGGGGTGATTGGTATAGTGTCCCTTGATTGGTAACTTTAATTGATTATTTTTAAAGTTCTAACTTAGTTTTACAATCTGAAAACAAGTTCTGACAGAGAAAACGATAAAGAACAGATTGATATACTACTGTTTGAATTTCACCCAACACATTTCGAGTATTTCGTCTGAATACACAGGCGGTTCCTAAAGCTGCTTAGAATATGTTCCCTACCCTACCAAGCATGAAAAAGCCACACCATTTTTTGACAAGAGTGAAAAAGCGACACCATGATTTGCAATCAACATTTGTGCGCCATTATTTATCCTGTGCGGTCGTGTTATCTGTTCTTGTGGCTGTTTGAGTGATTAAAAAAAAATGAGTAAAACGCTAAGAAGGTGGTCAAGGACAAGTTTCAAGGTTCAAATATAAACTTTTTTCATTATTCATTCTAAGAAACCAGAAGTTTTCAGGTTGTTCGTATCATCAAAAAAATTGTGGGAGAGTAAAATATCAAGTGATTATTCATCTCAAAAGAGGAGGGCACAACATACCTAAATATAATTTGAGGCCGTTCAGAGAGAACGTAACTGTTGGGATTAATTACTGGAATTACGAGAGACGATGCAAAAGAGGATATCTGGCAACAGGGTTTCGTGAAGAACGTTAGTAAAGAGAACGGGTCGGAAGCGGCGTGTGTTCGAAGATCCCTGGGAAAATATAGTTCAAAGATTCTGAAGTTACTACGTGTATAATTATTAATCCGATTATTGCGTGCGTGATCCTTATTCAGTAAGTTAAGATAACCTAACCTAAGTTTATTTTGTTTTGTTTTGACGCTATCCCTCCCGTTGCTGGTAACTATCATTACCGGTACAAACATCCCTCTCTACGCTAACATCGCATTTAAAACTGAATGGTTTTCAATTCTTAAACTGAGTATTTTTGAATTCTGAAAATGGGTAGTTTTAATTTCAAAAATGAATTTTGTTCAATTCGAAAACTTGTTAGTTTTGAAATCTAAATCTGTGTAGGTTTTAATTTTAAAACTGAGTAAACTACTAAATTCCATAAATGAATAATTTTGTACATAAAACTGATAATTTTTAACAACTAAATAAGTTTTATGAAAATGGGTTGTTTACCTATTCACGGATTTCCGATTTTATATATTATCTGAAAGAGTGTAGCTTTCTGAGCAAAACGTGATTTTTTAAAACTTTATATCATTGTCCTTCGATTTTTAAATGGAGAATAAAAATTGGCTCTAAATCGCTACAATGACAGGGTATATGGGAGAACTGTCATTGTAGCGATTTCGAGCAGGTTTAAATCGTGATTTAAGAAGCGAAGGCAAAAGGCAGATCTTTCAGATGATATAAAAAAACTGATCTAGCTAAATAACCCAATTTTAAATAACTACGGAGTTACTCAATTTTCGTGTTGCTCCACTTTTTACGGAAATGAATTGTTTTCTAATCATTTTTGAATTCATTTTAAGGAGCGTGTAGCTAGGAGCTGATAGCTCAAGCACAAGGTTAATAGTTGTTGCACAAATATCACAGGGCAAACGATAATTATTTTACGAAACAATGTCAAACGAGAATATTTTCAAGTAGTTCGGTATTTTAATTCACTGAGCAAACATTCAGTATTAGGTCAATTATTGCATTTGACCGTGTACGCTTAACGTGTTGCACAGCTGTTCATCGTTTTCAAACATTCCCTAGCACGTGTTTTCACGTTTGACAATTTCTCTCCCAATTCGCATCCTTTGCTGGCTATTATAGTGTTAGTGCTATAAACGCGTGAAACGTGAGAAATCTCGAGCTCGCTATCTCACAGAGTGACGGCCACCATTTTTGTTTGCTAAAGAAGTGTTCCAAAGTGCTCTGCAGAAAATCTCTTTTATAGGTGGTAAATGCTGTGTAAACCTTTCGATTTTTCTGCTAAACTGTAATTAGATGCAACGATCATCTATGGATAATACTTTTGCGTGAAAATGGGAAGAACAACACGGACATCTGCCGCTGGGAAAACTTGCACTACGCCACCGAAGGACAATGATGGTGGTGAGACTTCGCCACCCGTACCGTCAGCAGTGAGAAGTGATGCGGTTCCTGCCGAGGTGGAAGCAAGTTCAGTAGATACACTTTCTGCGAGCTCATCAAATTTAAGGCCATCGGTTTTGTTAGAGAAATTACCCGTGGATAATATAAATCCTCCCCTGACCCCTGTTGTGAAAAAACTCCGCGTTAAGAGCGTAAGTTTTCTGTTAATTATTCATTACTTATTATCTAAAACTGGTTTTATTTTAGCAGCAAACATCCCCCGTACCTCGCGCAACCCGAAGTCAGAAAAGAAACTCGCCAACCTCGGCGGACGATGAGGAAATTATCGAATTGATAGAGATATTGGATGATGATTCCAAATCAAGGGAGAGTAGTAATGTAGAACCATCGGCAGAAGACCAGCCCTTTGTCGCGAAGCTCGATGAAGATTTCGATGAAATCACTTGCACAGTGATTCACAAAAGTTCACCAGAGACTACCGATAAAAGTAAGCAAGAGGAATCTACTGGCGAAACATCTATGGTCGTGGATGCAACCAAACAGTCAAGTCCAAGTAACGAACGTCCGCTGCATGTTCTAATTGATAAAATGGACATAAAAAATGTTCAGGTATTGTTTTTTTTTTTTGCCTTTTCTAAACTTTTTTAAATTGTTATGATTATTTTAGCGAAAAACTGATAAAAAGATAGAGGAAGATGATGCTACTAGCTCGGTTAGCAGCGGACTTCAAGTGAGTCACGAGGGTGAAGGCGATAAGTCTCCTAAAACAGAAGTGATCGGAACACGTAAGTCTAAACGGCAAGTGAAGGTGACCAATAAGTATCGTGACTTTGTAGTCGACGCTCCATTACCTTCCTCACATGTACCTTATTCGGATATAAAATTAGCTCGTAGCAATGTCGGAGGAAAAAAAAGTCATACTAAAGAAACAGAAATGTTTTTTTCGTCGGACGATTTTTCCCCTGATTCTCCACCGATTGTAGTTCAAACGCCGAAAAAAACCTACAGTAATAAAAAAGGAAGCAATTCAGACTCTACTAGAGTGGAGCCAGAAGAAATTCAAAAAAGAAGGATGACGAGATCTACTACGCCAGTTTCGTTTCGTGGTCGTAAAAAGAAAGAAACTAGTGCTGCTAATCCAACAGTTTTGCTTCAACCGGATGATGAAACAGTTGAATTTCCTGGTCCAAACGATAAAACCGATTCTACCTTAACTCTAAACATAGACAGTAGCTATTTCTCAGATGAGGACATATTCGGATATGACGGAACTCCTTCGCCGGACGAATTTTGTGGATGGCCCGATGATGATTTTAAGGATCCGAGTGCAGGATCCTCGTTTTCGACACTATCAAGTTTTTCACTCTATGCACCGGATTCAAGTCATTTGAGTACTACATCCCATGGAATGGAAATGGATTATTCAGAAGGAAAATCTGAAACTAAAGTTAAACGTCGCGGAAGACCGCCAAAACAATCTCAAACGAAATTAATCACCCCGGTCGCTGAAACCAACACGCGCCCTGCTGGATCTACGTTTATTAAACGATCATACAAGCCTATGCCTCCGAGACCTACGACACCCGGATTGGAGTCCAGCTTTCAAAGTATTGTCAAAATCAAAGAGCAAAAGCTAACAGTTGAACCAATCGAGGTTATCCAGCCAGTTTCAATCGAACATCCAGACACATCCAAACAATTGAGTACCGCTGGCATTGAAGATGTTCTTGAAGATGCCATTGAAATAGTATTGCAAGCCGAGGAAATTATTATCGATAACGACGCTCCTTTGCTTGAACCTGCAATCATTCCTAAACCGCCCAGAAGTCGACGTCGGATTCGAGGTGGTAGACGACCGTCTCCTACTAGTGGACCCCCTCGTAGGGGAAGAAGCCGTATTGAGGGCGATCTCAACACTGACGAGGACTCTAGCCAAAGTGTAATTTCCGTCATTATACAAGGTGATTAAACACGGTTGATTTTTCATGTTTAACCGAACCTAAAATATTTTTATTTTTAGATTCAGATCTTGTTTCAGCGACAGAAGCAGATCAGCCAATTCTGGCGGTGGAGACAGCTCCTTTGCCTATAGTTGAAGAAGAAATCCAAAAAACTGTAATACCGATTGCAGAAGAGTCCAGTTCTGTTTCATTTGACGTCGTAGAAAAGTCCCTTAAGAAAAATTCAAAGAAATCCAAATCTAAAGATGATTGCAAGCGTGATATCTCACATGAAGAACGGAAATCGGATAACAAACCTCAGAGTCCAATCCCACAACCAAAAACATCTGTTTCGACAACGCCACAAAAAGATAGTAAAGATTTCTCAGGTTCGACGTCGAAAACACCAGACTCCGGGGAAATTATCGTGCTGGACTCTAAAGATATAATTCCCAAAACGACGGTAGTCATAGATTCCACTAGAGAAAGCAAAGAGGATCTGTCGAGGAAAGATTCCCATAAAGAATCGAAAAAATCTTCCAAAGACAGCAAACATCATCGCAGGCCAAGTTCCTCGAAGGATTCTAGAAAGCACCACAAGGATCGTTACTATAAGGATTCAAAGGATCGAGAGAGCAGCCGGAAAGATCGTGACTCTTCAAAAAGTAGCAAAGACAGGGACAAAGAACGACACCGAAGGCGTTCGTCTGACGGCAGAAAAGATAAACGTTCGGACATTATCGAATCAGACAAGAAACGGTCCGATTCTAAGGATCTCGGTATCAGCGTCAAGAAAGCAGAACCCGATAAAAAACGCACTGAATCAGTGATAGAGTGCAAACCAGTTGGAACGATTGAAAAACACGAAAAACAGCCAGCGATAGTGCCATCGGTACCAAAGCTGTCGGAAAAGCCAAAGAAATGCTTTGATTCAGAACTGCAAGCAATGGATTCAACGTCTGTTACTAAACATAAATCCGGTGATGACTCCAAACGATCGAAAGAACACGATAAATCACGCAAATCTGATAAGTACAAACATCGTAGTGAATCGGAAATGCGAAAAAAGATGCCTGTTACTGAGCTGAAAGTGTCCCACATGGAATCGAAGGAAAAAAGTCGCTCGACGGATTCGTCTCCGGTGCCGCTGAAGCAGAGTGATTCCGAAAGTCGCAAAAGAGCTGTACCCGAGTTGCGATTACCAAACAAAGAGAGTAAAGAGAAAAGTCGCTCGACAGATTCTTCTCCCGTACCGTCTAAGCATGGCAACTCTTCATCCAGCTCGAAAAAATCTTCAAAAGAGTTCTCTGGCAGCGTACGAAAAGAATCGCATTCTAGTAGCAGCTCCAAAGCACGTAAAAGTTTATCAGGCTCCATAAAAGATGAGAAGTTGAAAGATGATTGTTCGGCGAAGAAAGAAAAAACGAAGTATAAAATATCAACACAAGAGGAGACTCAACAAGAGGACACTAAAGCTATGATGACGGCTGTAGCTCCCATCGAAGTCATTCCACCAGCTGAGGTTCAACCTGTGAAAGAAGAAGTTACCGTAGAGCAGGAACTCTCTACCATGTCTACGCTTCAAGAAGCCGCTCTACCAGACACACCTCGGATCGCTACAAAGGCCTCCAGAAAAATGTACCAGGGCGAGGATGAGATACAGCAAATTGGTGCCCCACAGGAGTGCTTACAACCAAAGATAGAACCACCCGTCGACGTTGTGAAACAGGAAGAAAATCAGAATGAGCTAACAACGGTTAAACTAGAACAAGAGGAGACAACGGTGCAGCAAATTTCCGAGGCGTTCGATAGTAGTGTTCAAATATCCGGTCCACGGCCCGAGGTTGCTCTTAAAGAATTCGAAAACATATCTATTTCGGATGAGAAGCCAGTAATGGAGATGGCTGCAGTTCCGAAATTAGTTCAGGAAGATAAACCGCCACCTCCTGCTACTGGAGACGATTCTATACCCTCGCAAGATACGACCAATACCAGTATTGCGCTATCTCCGTCGCAGGAACTATCCAATGAGGACTCAAATTCAAACTCTACTAACAGTTCAATGCTGGATGCTTCCAAAGAACCAAAAACGGAAACAGCGGATGATGGCTCCATTCGACGGTCCTCTCGCATCAAAACGATCAGCTCACAAAAACAACGAACCAGTGGTCACGGATTGGTGAAGGATAAAGACAAATTTTTGAAAAAGACAACCATTTCCGTTGGAATCGATTCAAAGGTGCTGAAAGATGCGATTACGGGCAATTTCAATGTGATTTCAGCGAGCGATGGTGCTTCGATTGAAAATTCTGCTGCCGCAGGCGAGAACGATCCATCCGTAACAAATATAGAACTTTCGGAGGAGTACCTTCGGGATATGGAGGAGAAGCTCAGCCGGTTCGAGACCATTCGAGAGAATATGTATCATTGCGATAAGGTTATTAGCAAGGAGGCGAAGAAAATGATGTGTGATTGTTTTCTAACCGGAGAGGACATTGATCGTGGTGAGCTGGGCTGTGGGGAAGATTGTCTGAACAAACTTCTGATGATCGAGTGCGGTCCACGATGCGTGGTAGGAGATCGATGTACTAATAGACGTTTCCAAAAGCAGGAATATTCTAACTGTCAGGTTTTCCGCACGGAAAAGAAGGGTTTCGGTATTCAAGCTAACACTCCGATTGTACCGGGAGAGTTCATCATGGAATACGTGGGCGAAGTGCTGAACAGCGCACAGTTTGATGAGCGCGCTGAGTTGTACTCTAAGGAGAAAAATAAGCACTACTACTTTATGGCATTGCGATGCGATGCAATTATCGATGCCACTACGAAGGGAAATATTTCCCGCTTTATCAATCACTCGTGTGATCCGAACGCGGAAACGCAGAAATGGACAGTTAATGGTGAGCTGCGGATTGGGTTCTTCAGTACAAAGTATATTATGCCGGGAGAGGAAATTACTTTCGACTATCAGTTTCAGCGGTACGGTAGAAGAGCACAGAAATGTTACTGTGAGGCTGAGAATTGCACTGGTTGGATCGGAGGTGATCCGGGAAGCGATGGAGAATCGGAATATGAAGAAGAAGAAGTCGAAGAAAGTGAAGAAGAAGATACACAAACCGCGGAAACGGCAGTGGTGTCTACTGATACTGCTTTAGAAAATCTCAAGCTCGAAGGACCCAAGGGAGCTGACGGAACGCCTTTGCCAACGGTTGAAGGTGATTCGCAAGTGGTAAAGCCAGACGAATCAATTGTAGCGATTAAACCACCAGAGCCAAAGCAGCGTAAGGTCCGTAAGCGAGTGGAACGCCCCAAGAAGCGTAGACCCCAGATCCACGAGGATCCTGATCTGGAGAAGGAAATCAACCAGCTGCTGAAAACAGGTTTGAAGAACCAAGCTCAAACGCTTAAGCTATCCCGAATGATGGTTCGTGCAAAGGATATTAAATCTAGAAGCCGTTTGTTGACGATATTACAAAGCGGTGAATTGCCCTGTCGGCGGTTGTTCTTGGATTACCATGGATTGCGGCTGCTTTACGGTTGGATTTGTGAATCAACTGAATCGATAGATGATCTTAAATTTCGAATTCAGATATTGGACACTTTGGATCGGTTGCCCATACCGAACAAGACAATGCTGAAGGACAGCAAAATTATGCAAACTATTGAAAAGTGGGCCAAGATCGAAAAATCTAAGGAAAAAGAAAAGGAAGAGGAGAAAGAGAAGGAACGGGAAACGTCCAGTACTAGCTCCCCTAGTGACAGTAATGGTGCCGGAAGTGATAGTAATACAAGTTCAGCGGACGCCAAAAAACAAGATATAGTGGGTAGCGTGGAGGTACTGAAAAACATGCCGGAATTGCTTAAACTAGCAGATCTTGGTAAACTCAAAGAAATTATAAGCAGTACTTGTGTAGAAAAGGAAGCCGATAAGGAGAAACCGTCCAGCGTTATAACTGAAACAGCCCCATCAGCAGTTAGTTTGATGGACTCAATCGAAATTCCCGAGCCAGAAGATGAGAACGCCCCAGAGGAGAAGCGTCTGGGAACTCAGATTCGTATTCTATCCTGCAAACTGCTTATAAGTTGGGTCAATCTAAAGGAAGTTTTTCGTATTCCCAAAAAAGAACGAATTGAGCAGATGAAAGAACACGAACGCGAAGCCGACCTGCGTTACAAAGCGCTTGGTCTCGGCGATGACGATGATAAGAACTCATCCTATCGGCAGGCCTCCAGTCGCTACTTTGATCGCACTCGTGAGTTGAAACGACGCAAATCGGTTGACGAAGCTAGTTTCTATAAAATGAAAAGAGCTCTAGCAAGCACTGCCAGTCCAATGCCCAAAATGGACAATCTCTCCAAGCAACAGCGCCGGCAACTGTTCGAAATGAAGGTTGCTCACGAGGAAGCCGAGCGAAGAAATAAGGAACTCTGGTTGCAACATGAAAATAACTGCCTAAAGTTCGGTCTCAATCCACACATGACTGCGCCACATGATGTTCCAGCGAAAATGAATCCAGCTACCGGCGAGTATTTCTCGGCAGATGACCGACTGCTGCCGACACCGCCCAGCCATATGTACTTCAAGGTGCTGCCCCCTCCTATGTCTACTAATCCAGAGGACTACGAACTGCCTCCGATGGACCTCCCTCCTCTGTGGAAGTTTGCCATTGATGATCGGGGTCGTCTTTATTACTATCACGTGAAAGATCGAGTACCTCAGTGGGAACCCCCGAAAAAAGATAATCATGGTTTACGCGATGAGGACATTTCTATGAGTTCAGACTCTAGCACCACCGATACGGATGACTCCGAGGAGGAATACCTTCACATGCAGTTGGAGCAATTGATGAAACGAAAGAAGAAACAACAATCAAGCTTTAATTTGGGTGAGTTGAACAAAAGCCAAAAAATAGGAATGGGTTATTCACGTTCGATTTTTTTTTTCAGATGACGTATTAGCTAAACCTGATGATATGAATGATGACCTCTCAAAAACGATTAAAGATCTGGAAGCGAGTGATTCCTCTCCCCAATCTAGTAGTAAAATCGATAAGGCACTGGGTGAAACGATCGACAAAACTGCTGAGGAGCTTCTGCAGCATCGCAAACGAAAGCACAGCAATAAGCTTGTTCAGGAGCGGGTTATCAGCGTGAGTAGAAAAAATAGTGTGGGTTTTATCTATTGTTTTTCTACATTGTTAATAATGCTTTCGTTCGTTACCTAACCTACATTCCAAACATTTCATTCATATCTTCTGCAGCCCCGCACTGAGGAGGACAAACTGTACGGCCAGATGGAGATGAAACGTTACAAGGAAACCAAAGAAAAACTACGCCGGCGAAAGGAGGAAGCCAAGCGGCTTCGAGCTCGCAGCATGCTGGACAAATCGTTGGCCTCCGATAGTCCATTCAGTGGGTCCTTCTCGACTGATCCGTTGGATAAGAGTGCCGCAGAAAGTTCCCTCATCGATGACGATCTGGTGGTATCGCACAAGATTGTTGACGATAAGTGTATTGTTGATGAGTTGGATATTTTGACAAAGAAGAAGAAAATATCACCATACGAAGAGTGGCAGAAGGTCAAGCAACGGTTAGGCAAGAAACGAGCCGCAAAGATGGGAGAAAGCTCAACGTTTAGTGGATCTTCGGCATCTTCGTCGGGAACGTCCTCCTTGCCGGGGGCAAGTTCATCAAAGATTGGTAAACGCAAGAAGACTGACAAATTAGATCTCAACAGCGAAGAGGCGAAAAAGATCAAGGAGAAATTCCGCGGTGAAATAGCCGGAGTAATCGTGCAGCATTTAGGAGCGTACCGTAAGGATTCGTGCCAAACGGGACGTATAACCAACACGGAGGACTTCAAACACTTAGCCAGAAAGGTAATATCCTGTTACATTGCTTTGTTGTAACTTTTATTCAAAAACATTTTTCCTAACAGTTGACCCACTTCGTCCTCGTGAAGGAACTCAAGCACTGCGATAATACGGTTAATGAGCTTGAGGTAACCGATTCCGTACGAACTAAGGCACGCGAGTTCATCAAGAAGTACATGGCCAAACATGGAACGGTATATGTTCGGGGCGAAAACGAACCCGATTATGCAAGCATAAACCTCTGAGACAACGCCAAGGGGAAAGTGGAGAAACCGGCAACGGTTGAAGCTCCACCGGCTCCCCAGAGTTAAAACTATTGCACTTTGGTGTACTGAAGTGCGAGAAGTGTGTTGCACTATACATTAGGATAGTTTTAATTTAAGATTATCATTCGATTGAATTACGTACAAAACAAAAATTGTATTGACATCCGCATTAGCATGATTGATTTGCAAAATCAATTAAGGTGCATTAAAGAGTTTTAACCAATATTGGAATAAAAACTATGTAAGCTAACAATTTGACCATGTTTTCTGGATGAAATCACTATTCACTCATTCCGGTATTGAAATATACGAAAGGAATCTACGCGCAGCTTTCAACGTTGATAGGGTCCTAAAGCTATACCGGTTTTTATATATCATTCGAAAAAGCCGCGTTTTCTGAGCAAAACGTGATTTTAAAAAACGTTTATCGCTTGAAAGGTCTAAGATGACGTTTCGCCCATGTACGGTATATGAGAGAACTGTCATTTTAGGCATTTCGAGCAGATTTTTATCCTTCATTTAAAAATCAAAAGAAAATGCTAAACATTTTTTGAAAATCACGTTTTGCTTAGAAAATTGCACTCTTCCAGCTGATATATAAAAATCAGAAAACCGTTTAAAACTTTAGGACCCCATTGTATACAAATATGACTAAATTTTGTCTGGAATACGACTATTTTAAAACAATTGAGTCCTCAAAATTTAGTAGGGCTAGTAACTAGTAACATTTTGTTCGAAAGCTTAAATTATAGACTAAAAGTTATCAATTTATCATAGGTTTTTGTTATTATTTCTGGTTGAAGTGAGTTATATTTCTCCATAGTAAAAATTGTCACATATCAGCTTAACCCTCTAGTGCCCAGTGCCGCCTCTAGGCGGTCTTCAGTTGAACCTCTAAAAAGCTTCAATAAGAACTTAAAAAATGTTCATAAAGCTTCAAAGTGATTTTTTCGAAGTCCGTTTAAAAATTAATTTGGGCACTAGAGGGTTAATATTCATAAGGCGTCATCCACAAATTTCGGAAGAACTTTTTCAAAATTTCAGGCCCCTCCTCCCCCCATAATAAGGCTTAGTAAAATTTTGCATTACACCCTTCCCCTCCATAAATCTTATGTAAGATTTGTCCCGTTTTTCCCCCAAGAAAATCTGGTCAGCCTATGGTAAAGTTACTGAAACTGAAAATTAACTAAGTGAACGAAGTAAAATGCATAATTATTCAGTCAAGGTGATTTCACGCTTTCTCAAGGTTCAACTGTTAAAATCTCAGCGAAAAATAGTTCAACTAATTTCATTTTTTTTAGTTTTGTAAGCTTTTGTTTGTGTTTTAATTTTTTGAATTGTAAGAAATTCGGAAAAAATTTGGATACCACCCCTCTCCCCCTAAACCCTTACATAATTTGTGGATGACCCCTAATTAGTCCCCATTGTTTTTTATGTGCCCATCTGTAGCGTATTGATTCTAAGGCTGGGACTTTTAAGTAGAATCCAATAGCATTAGCAGACGAATGTAGCGATGTTGTTTACATCGACACGGTCGTCTTTCGGCTATCTGATAGATATTAAATATTGTTTCGAATTGTTTTTTTGGTCGCTTGTATGAATATAAATAAAAATAAATATAGATAATATATAAATATGAATAGACATGATCAGAACAATTCTTACCTTTTGTTCTTTCCATAAGCTTTCTCATAACGTCTTCTGGTTTCCATTTCCGTACTATAGAGTTGATGACAAATGGCCAGAAACAGACTATGTTCATCTCCCAGTATTTTTCCCGACTAGCACAGCACCTCCACTTCCATTTTGAAAATCGTTGAGTCTCATTGTCACATGCGAAAGCAAAAAGAGTAAATTTATGTATTAGTAATATGTTATAGTTTAGCATAAAAATAGAGGAAGAAAGTTTTAATTTAGGAAGATGTTTAAAGTAAATTCTTTACTGGCTAGGTGCGTCAGGTGCTCGAAGCTCTATTCCAGGCCCTAGTCATCGAGTCAGAGAGCCTTCAAGAACCGTTTCTGCCTGACGAGACAGGCCAATGACGGTTCATGCATACACAGTAGCGATTTTACTCCGGAGGTTTCCTGATCAAATGTCGTCCGGAAGTCCCAATACAAAAACCAGGTTTATCTTTTATACCTTTGCCAGGAACTTATACGTGTGGAGGAAATTTCGACCGCTCGGATTCGAATCTGTTGTTAGATTGTTTTTATTAAATCAAATTTACTGAAAGTTAACTTAATGAAATCCAGAAAGAAACAATTTCTTTTCCAATTTGTCTTCCTGTTCATTCTAGCCTTTTAATTCTTGGTTTTGGAAATTTTATGGCTTCAATTTTTTTATTACCTCTTCATTTCACAAGGTGTCTAGTATCCGCACTTTGTTCTGGCGAAGGATTTGAGTTTGTTTATAAACAACTAGGGCATAAAAATTATCGCATCTCATAATATATCATTTGGATGCATTTAAATTATAATTATGGCAACGCTACATACCTTGCTACCAATATTCATTAATTTAAGAAACAATTTCTAACTTAAAACACCTGAATTTGCGATATTCAATTGCCTAGTTAGTAAGAATATATCAACAAACACGAAAAAGCTATTCACTGTTGCATAGTGATGCTTCGTCTCCAACCCTCCAAAGTGAAAAAACGCTTCCCCGCCCCGCGCCTACTTTTTGGTCAAACAATTACACCATGTTCTACTCATCATGATCCAGACTATGCAACATAAGGTCGTATCGAATGTCTGTCTGTCTGTGGGATGGAATTTTGTGATTATACCTGGTTCTAATCTCCCTAGCGAACCTATACATTAGAGAAATGACAAGACACTCACCGTTAAGGCAACTGTCAACATCAAAACGGGCGAGTTGTATCATTTTGCATTGCCGTTATCCGTTTTGATGTTGACAGTCGCCTTAACGGTGAGTGTCTTGTTATTTCTCTAATGTATAGGTTCGCTAAATCTCCCAGATGGTTTCGAGGTACGATACTGGCCTAACAAGTCAGTCGCCGTAGGTTCGAGTCTCAAGTCGGGAGAAGCTGTTAGCTGCTGCACTGGAATTTGCATAAGGACTTCGTTCAAGAAGACAAAACTATTGAGACCTACCGCCAATCGTAATTCGAAAAGTCGATTTCCAACATACACGGTTGGCGACATTGGTATTGATAGCAGGAAAACATTTTATCTTTTACGCTGTTCTCTGCTATTCTCGCTCTTTTTAACATTCTCTCGTACTCATATCTCTTAGGGAACCTATACATTAGAGAAATGACAAGACACTCACCGTTAAGGCAACTGTCAACATCAAAACGGATAACGGCAATGCAAAATTATTCAGCTCGCCCGTTTTGATGTTGACAGTTGCCTTAACGGCGAGTGTCTTGTCATTTCTCTAATGTATAGGTTTCCTGATATCTCTACTACAACGCAACCCGTATTGGAAGTGAGTGACATAAGCGCGCCAAACCACTGTTTGTCTCATCCCGTTTTGTTACATACTAATCATTGATTAGGTTACTCTCTCAATCAACCTGCCTCACTTCAGTATTCCTGAAATTCACATTTTTTTTTATCCTCAACTTAATGCCCTTTAAATCCCAAATATACAAGAAAATTCTTAGAGAATTATGACACTTACTAAGATTTGAAGACGAGTTTAATGAATTCGTCCCACTGTGCCGAACGCATATTTTGTTTGTGATAGACTCGTATAACTAATCATTTCTAGTTTTTTAGTTTTAGTACTCGACTTTAGTTTCCACGATTTGAAATTTTTTTTGCACGCACCTTGCGAAATCTGCAACCCGAATCGAAACCGCTTTAAACAATAGTTTTATCCAAAAACTGCACGAGCAAAAAGTTATGACATCTGCTATTGGTCATCGCATACTGCGTTCTTTTTTGTTCTTCTTATTCACGTGGTTTTGAATATACGACTTATGAACAGTCGTATATTATCAAGTATTTGAAATATTACTCGAAGTGTCAAAAAGATAGTAGACCCTACGAGATTAAAATTGACGTTAAAAGTTTAAATATTAGGCGGCTCGAAACAGCGTTTGTTCTCCATGTTAGGAGTGGCTGAACTACCGTCTTGCTAGTGCACTCAAAATTTTAAACACCAAAGCCAAAAGTCCTGGTGGTATTTGGGACTTAAAACAGCGGTATCACGTTAATCCACCTGCGAGACAGTAGGACCCAATCTAGCAACGAACGAAGAGCAAAATAATTCGAACCGAAAAAATCGGCACAGAGCCAGGTGACGGAAACGGACTAACGATTAGAAGCTCGGAACATACAACTGCCGAACTCTCAATTTCGGCACTCGAGTACTTGCCGATGAATTAAAAAGCCTCAAATTCGACATCGTAGCGCTGCAGGAGGTAGTCATACCATCTACCAGATCAGCGGCAATGCACATGAGCTGGGTACAGCTTTTATCGCGATCAGCAAGATGGAGAAGCGGGTAATTGGGTGGTGGTCGATCACTCTCCGAATGTGCCGGTTGAGGATCGAAGGCCTGTTCTTCTATGTCAGCATCATCAATGTGCACAGCCCTCACCTCGGAAACTCCGATGATGATATAGATGAGTTCGACGCGCACCAGGAGCGCGAATACGATTGCTGCCCAACACATGATATCAAGATCATCATCGGGAAATACAACGCTTAGGTCGGCCAGGAGGAGGAGCTTCAACCGGTAATTGGAAAATTCAGCGTACACCAGCGGACCAACGTTCTCGGACATCACCGACGTCAGAACCTACCGAATCGCCAGCATCAATTCGGACCCATATCTAGTGATAGTGAAGATGCGCCCGAAACCCTCCATTGTGAACAACACTCGATACAATCTCGCGCGATTGAGACAAATCGACGTCGCTGAAAACTCGCTCGAAGCATCGCTGCCGGAAGAGGGCGAGTTGGTTGAAACCTCTCTCGAGGACTGCTAGATCACCGTGAAAACAGCCATCAACAATGCAGCGGGGAACGTCGACCTGAATGAGTGGTTCAACGATGAGTGTCGGAAGGTGCCAGACGAGAAGAACGCTGCGCTGGTACTGATGTTGGGTCAAGCTACCCGTCAGAAGAGGAGACAGCAAAACCAACTATTCCTGAAGAACGAGCGCCGCCAGGAAGAGGAGGAATTCGAGGTACAAGAACAGCTAAATCACTTATGAAACGCGGAAGATTTACCAAAAACTTTGTACTGCGAGCCGCAAAGAGTCGAGATAAGGAAGAGAGTATTCTGGTGGACGATCGTGAGGTGACCGAAAGGAGGAAGCAGCCCTTCCTGAATGCCGCCTACAAAGTGTTTTCCCAAGTCATCTTCCAACGTCTGTCGCCACTAGTAAATGGATTCGTGGAAAGTTACCAAGCTGGCTTCATAGAAGGCCAGTCAACAACGGACCAGATCTTTACTTTGCGCCAGATATGCTAGAGCTATGGAAGATCATGGACGAGAACGGCTTTCACGGGAAGCTGATCCGACTGATTAAGGCTACGACGGATGGAAACCAGCGCTACGTGAGGATTTCGGGTGGATTATCCGGTGCATTCGGATCTCACAGGAGACTTCGGCAAGGTGATGGTCTCTCTTGCCTACTGCTCAATATTGCACTAGAAGGTGTTATGCGATGAACAGCGTTCAACATGCGAGGCACGATTTTCAACCGATCAAGCCAATTTATCTGCTTTGCCGAAGACGTAGACAATGTCGGTAGAACATTTGAGACGGTAAAAGAGCAGTACACCAGACTAAAACGCGAAGCAAAGAATATTGGACTGAAGGTTAATACGTCCGAAACTAATAACATACTAACTGGCGAGCACGATAGGGCTAGCTTAGGCAGTACTGTGACGATTGGCAGTGATGAGGTCGAGGTAGTCGATGAATTCGTCTACCTTGGCTCACTGGTAACTTTGGACAACGACACCAGCCGTGAGATCTACGGGAGTCGTGCCTACTATGGGCTTCACAAGCATCTGCTGTCTAACGGACTCAGCCATCGCACAAAGTGTATCCTGTATAAAACGCTTACAAGACCGGTTGTTCTCTACGGGCAATGTTCGGAAAACCTGCGAGCACTAGGAATTTTTTTAACGACGGGTGCTAAGAACCATCTTCGGTAGCATTTAGAAGGACGGTGTGTGGAGGCGAAGGATGAATCACGAGCTGAAGCAACTCGGTGGCGAACCCAGTATCTCGAATGGGGTCAAAACCGGACGGATACGCTGGGCAGGACATGTTGAACAAATACCGGACAACTACCCTGCAAAACTGGTGTTCGCTGGAAATCCGGTTGGTACACGGTGTAGAGGAGGACAGGGAGAAAGGTGGTTAGACCAAGTGAAGCAAGACCTGACAAGCATCGGATGCTCACGGGATTGAAGAAACGCGGCCAGAAACCGTGTTTATTGGAGAAGTTTTGTTCATTAGGCTATATTTTAATGACGTTACGCCAAATAAATTTCCGGTGGTATCCTGATTGGTCAATAGGCACCATAGAGAAGACAGCTTTCACCAGATACAGATTCTGTCAGGCCAAGGCTGTCTTGGGCCATGCATGGATTTGAGCACGCGGATTTCGGAGTGTTTGGCATGTCTTCGCTTAGCATCTGAAGTACAACTGAGTAAAACGCAGTAGACGCAGGTAAACCATAGCATTTTTTGCTTCCTATGGATTCAATCAAAGAAACAAAAATTTAAAATAAGCATTCATCCGAGGTAAATATATTTGTGCAGAATACTTTTATATGCAATAAGGTAATTGTTGTTCCGATCAGTACACTTTATTTAATCTTTTAATGAAAGCTACCATGATTTTCTGCTAATTGGTTTTAGCTCTAAGCCTGTTATGCGTTTATTCGTAACGTGGGACTGACCGAAATCAATATTTTTTTCATCATTTTAGCAACAAACCTTACTTTTGTTGTAAATTTTCGAGAGCACTCGTAATGTAAAGAAGTTTCTAAGGTTTATCTCAAAAGTGATGAAAACTCACATGGTACTGTTATGCATTTATGGGCAGTGTAAAACAAGTGGCAACTAATGAAACGATGTTTTGATAGATCAATTTCATTCTATGGATGGAGGAGAGATAGTTCACTCGTCTAGACAGCGCCAGGTTGAGAGACGTCCGTTGAATTTGTTAATAAAAACGGTTATATTTTAATTACTTAAATAAAATTGGTTTCCGTTAATCAACTTCTTTTTATTTGTTGGTTTTGTTTTCCTAGTATTCATGGATGTACAAAATAATTGGTTTCAATGATTCCTAGTAAATTATGTTTAATCCAGCAGTAAATTATTAACAAAAATCGTTAAATGGTCAGATACTTCATAGTTAAATTTATGCTCGGCAAATGGGCCCTAAGAGTTATTCAATAACTGTTCTTGTTTACATCTTTTACTAAATATAACTTATATTTCTCATCTCTATAATTTTTTTTTCTTCAATGCTCTGCACGGCGGATGCTTCGCATAACCCCATCCTTCTTCGATTCCATATTAAACGATGCGTTAGCAACCCGCAAAAAGCAGTAATATACAGTTAAAATTAATGATTAGACACGTGTGTTGTGAGTTTTTTGATCTTTATACTCGTTAGAAAAAAAAAGTTAATCTTCATTCCGAACTCGACAAAAATGGGAAATGAGATAAACTAAAAATAATTAAAACTCCTTCATCTGAGGGCTGTTCCCACGGACTTCGGTTAGTAGCGATTTTATCATCGTTAGTTAGTCTTCGAGTCATTGGGTTGGAATTTTACCATGCGTCTAACCTACACAACTAATGGACTTGTATTTACTCAATGCTGATTATCCTAAAAGTCTAGCATGGTTAAAAATATATAGGGTGCGTACAATCGCGAGTCAGTTAATAAATTAATCAGTTGGTGTGTGTAACATTACGACTGTAGTTGTAAACTTTAAGGGGGCTACTACAATTCTGAACACGGAAAGTACTGTAGCAAGATGGATCGATAAAATGTTTATAACAGAAACAATAAAAAAACAGAAACGGGTAAAATAAATTAATTGCTTATCACTACAACTATTTCATTTTTACTAGTAGGTTAAAGTTATTCTCAGTACTGTGTTATGGTGTATTCATATATGGGTCGGCTTCCAATGGGTTCTTCTAGAATTTAAAGGACAGAAAACGGGAAGAGCTTGCGCGAGCTCAAGACAGGAGCGCTTGCTGCACCAGATAATCGGGGGTTTCAACATCAGGACAGCATTAGTTTTAACAAATTTTAATCTGCATGGGATTTTTTGGAAATGGTTCAACGAAATCTGGTTTATTCAAAGCTTCAATTTATTCGGGTAATTACTGTGTGGGTCGTATTGTGTTTGCATATTGCTCCAGTTTATTTTACAAAAAAAAAAAAAAATACCGATTCAACGCAATGGCCTTAGAAGATATGAAAAAAGATCCTAAGGAGAGCACCTTAGAATAACAGATGTACACGGTTTGAGGTCGTTTTACACGTAACTACATTAGTGAATAAGTTCGTGTAGCCAGGAAACACCGTAAAGGTAAGAAGGAACAAAATACTGCCAGAAACTTCAGTGCAGGGGTGAGAAGTCCCAAAAGTGAGCTAAGACTTCTCTCTAAGTTGAGGGTATCCTCTAGCTGACTCTCAACTTTCACTAGATGATGAGATTAAAGATTCAGCAGACAGGACAGACCAGACCTGCAGTAGGTGTGACGTTGCGATTCGTTCTGCGAACCGTTCGTTAAACTTCAAAACAGAAAAAAAAATTTCTAGAAAATCGCATTAAACATAAACCCACACAATAATCAACCAACTGAAAATAACTGCCAAAAAATGACACATATGCGACTGGACCGAATTGATCATTGTTTCAGATGTATTGATATTGTTTCCTCGGAAAAAATCCCTTGCCAAGCAACTGATTTTTATCAATAATCAGTAGCAAGCTCACAGCACTAGGCTGGAAGCTTGTGCCCACATAACAATTTTTCCTAAAAGAAAAGAACAACTTTTTAAGGCCAACTAAAGCTGCTCTTGCTGCCTGCACAAATATCAAATCCCGCAGAGATGAGTTAAGCATTTGTTTTGTCAATCATACAATTTTCTAAAAGTTGGATTTTTCTCTTCGTAGCACGGCTGTAGTCGTGCAGATCCGTTTACAATACTTTTTTTTTCTTCTCTCAGATAGCTTCAGCTCAACAACAATTCACTTAAACTTGCTACAAGGAAAATACTATCTCTTTCCTGATGGTTGCTTTGCTAGTAGAATGTTAGCTTTGACACAGTTATTATGATGAATCGAAACTAGTCCCAAGAACATACATTTATATATATCCGCATTTACTTGTGCGTGCGACAGCAAAGTACCTTCAAAGAATTAGAATCTGAATTTACCTACACCGTCGCGCTCGGAGCACCGCCGTTGGTGCGGAGGAACAGCAGATGAGGAGTTAGCGGTTAGTTTCACGTCACTCTATCACTACTATCGTAATTGGCGCAATCGCCAGCTCTGGCTGCGGGGACCACTTCAAATCACTAGGGCCATGTCCTTTTTGCTCGGTAAATTCGCTTTTTTACCCTGCCACAGGGAGTTGTGTATCGTGAATGCATCAATCGTCACGGTGAGGTGTTTCGTGTGCACTTGGGTGAAACATTTACCACCCGAGTTGTATCTGGCAAAAAAAAAAAACAGTTTATTTTATGATTAACAAACAATAGGATTAAATAATTACTCACTTGAAAAACTTATCGAACATCACGTCGTCCACTTGGCTCGGGCCGGTTCCATACAGTTTGATGATCTGTTCATTTTCCGGCCAGTAGCCGTACAGCGCCCGGAACTGACAGCCTGCATCGCGGAACAACACCAGGAAATGTTTCGCCTCCGAACGGGCAATTTTCTCCAGCACCTTCTGTTTGGCATCACGGTTCACCGCACCCGGGAAGACACAATACTCAACGGCGTTCAGGATAATACCTCGGTTCGACTTTGTGGCAGGTTGTTTGTAAATTTTTGGACCTACAAGTAATATCGAAAAAAGTTACAGTTAATCTTCCGTCTTACACTCAGAGTAGTAGTCAATCAGTATAGGCTAATATATTGAAAAGCAAATGCAATTAATAACATTGTTCTAGGCGATGAGCGATACAAACCATTATAGTCCATCATGGAACTGGCGGTTGAGGAAATGTCGCTGGAACCATCATCGAAGCCGCGACGTTTGGTGATTAGTCCTGGCGGCAGCGAGCCAGGACCGGAGGGTGAAGGAAGATGCCGACTCGACGGTCCCATGCCAGGCGACGGAGCGCGTCTCGGGGGCGTCGCACGTCCCAAGCCGGAGTCGGAATCTAGTATTAACAGTGTTGGCGTGCCAATCGTTCGGGTGGTTAGTTTAAATTTGTGGAAAGACAAGCATCGGTTTATGCAACGACGACGAATTATTTCGGCAAGCCGGTTGCGATTTGCAGTGAAACGCGCAAAAACGGAAAACGGCACAGACGGCAAATGGGTGTGAGGGGTGAAGAGAAAAAAGATGAGAGAAAATGTACGCTTTAATAACGAGCTAACATTGAGCTGCAGGCAGGTGGAATATAAGTTATCTCCGTTTAGTACGCTAATTGGTTATAGGACAGTTATTGACCACAGCAAGGAAACCAGATCAGGGTGGAGCAGCGATTTAATCACAGTCCAATTCTTAAATTTGTGTGTACAAGTTGCACTTAATTTTGAAGGAAGGATGATACCATAACGAAAACTAACACAAAACAATCAAACATAAAAAAACCGTAACAAAACTGGTACAAACAAGCAAAGGGTTAATAGGGCTGCTGTTGGTGATGGGCTGTGATGTGAACATAACAACATTGAAAAGATTTTTATGAACCCAAATCCACTTAAAATATATAAGTGTATGTATAAAGAATATGTTTGAAAACATCGATTGCCGTCACCAATTTTGTTATACCACATGGTATAATCATCGCATTTGTAAAGTTTTCATCGCTAGACCAAAGTTAGTTTATATATTGGTTAATGATGCGTAGCAAGTCAGTAATTCATGTCTTAAAAATAGTACCATCGAGTATGAACAATTAGGTCTGGTGTTAGTGTTAGTATTTTCTATTGAATAATCCACAAAAAGCAGATTGTGTGCATATATCTACATTAGTTACAGGCTGATTGTTAGAATACTACATTACTGAAGCTATTTTATTATATTTTGCATGCTGGACAAAACCTGGTCCTTCAGTTTTAATTATCACATCTTCCAAAACGGTTTTTCTTATTAATACATATTGAATTAGGAGTACTACTTCCGATTAAGATATATTCAAAAGCGCTGATTAACGATTGTCTCGCCCCTCCAGACGCTCGCTGGATATCGCTAGGATAACTAGTTGCTCGGCCAGTATTCTTTTGCCTTGGACACCGGGACTGTTCACTAACATCATTCGATCGAGAATGTTTTCTGGCAGTGTATTCCGAATCTTCGCGGCTGATTGAAGTTCATGTTGGGCACATCATTTCTTAGCTATCCCTAGACGAACTGACATTCTTTCGCGTTATGAATACATAAGGTGGCACGATTGCTACCTTCCAGTATCGTGAAAATTAGCGAACAGATTTTTTAATTTGCCCTGAACAAGAGACATCATCTAGAGGGGTTATGCACTTAACACTTTTTAGCTTTTAGAACCCACAATCGAACTATCGACTAGTCGAAGCCCACTTTGTTACATTTTGGTTACTGGCGTCTACCAGTTTTATTGTGTATTTGTGGTTGTTAGACTGACAGAAGGGAGGTTTCAAATTTAAAAAACTTTGAACATAGTGAAAATTAAAATAAAGGAATTGATGAACACGCATGTTCAGTCAAAATAATACGACTATTTTATAAAATTTGCTCGAAACAAATTATTACCATAGCACAGAAAAACATCACGAATAACTTTATTGGAATTAGAGTTAGCTCTATTCTGTCTTTGACAATGTTGTTCCTCATGGAATTTCCCATCTCTTAGTGACATGAGCCTGATGTACGGTCCTGTTTAAAACGATTGAAAACCGAAATGTTCCAGAAAAAATAACTTTTTAGATAATCAAACAAAATTGTTACTCATAGTTTAAACCACACGAAATGCGTTGGGAATTTAAAAACATATTTTTTTCAAAGCTGTAGTTCCAAAAATAAAAAAAAAATCAAAAACTGTCCTTTTTTAAAATTGCACTTGTGCACCCTTTAAACAGCATTTCTTTAAGTTATCGCCATGGTAGAGATTGTTTCTAACATCCTGAGCATTCATTTGAAGAGTGAGTCACCAGCTTTCCAAATATAATAGAATTTTGGGCCATCCTAGTGGTACGTCTGTTTGTCTGTGACCATAGCGCTCTAAAGCTAGGTTATTTTCATGAAAAATATTTCTGTAATATTACTCGATATTGATTGAAAAATCCTCAATGATATACTTATAGCGAATTTCTTTATTCCACTGCGTCAGGTCAAAACTGCCGAGGAATAAAGCAACGATATCGCGATTTACGACGCAAGTAAGAAAGAGATGCCAGATAATTGTTTACGAACTTAGCACGTGCGGTGGTGGGTTGATGCTGACAAATTTACAGTGTGCCTCGGGCAGTACGGCAGGTTAAAACTGAGTCAAAATCGAGCAAATAAAGAAGGGTTTTGACAGCAGTCAGCTTCTCCCAGGTCAAAACGAGGTGAGCTGGTGGAATAAAGAAATTCGCTATTAAATTGTTTTAGGCTGTACAGTTTGTAACTTAGCAAAACTGCAAAAGGCGTCTGAGAGTTGTATCGGGTACGAACTGCTTGATGGTAATTTTAAAAAGTCTGCAAAATAGCAAATAAAAACAATGAAGATATGTGGAAAAAGAGCGTGGAAAAAAGAATTGCTTAAATTCGGTTCAAATAAGGCTTTAGTCAGGCCCGGATTTGAGGGGGGGGGGCAAAGGGGGCAAATACCCTGGGCCACCCGATTCAAGGGGCCCCTAGTCCTGGAGCGACCTTTTTTTGCTCGTCACCTCCCAGAACGGTACCTCTAAATGTTTTAAGAAAAGAGGGCCTCACAAACAAATTTGCCCCGGGACCCCCACCGTCTTAATCCGGCCCTGGTGTTAGGTCAAAAACTTTAAATAAAAAACCAGAGGTTGTCTTATAAGATTATCAAGATTCCACAACCGACAATGAAATGTAAGTTACTTTTAAATATTTAGTTCACTTTTGAAGATTTATTTTTTCACTCTAATTGTTTTCATGTTTGTTTTTTAAATTGTTCAACGTAGTTACTTTTTTTTAATTTTGAATCGCACTTCGTCTATCAACTCTTAGTATGTAAGTGGTGTAGCCAAGAGGAGGAGTGGAGTGAGTTCAACCCCCTCTTCCAGAGATTTTGATTTTTAGATTTTTTTATTATTACTGATATGCATCACCATTTACAGTACTGTTTCGATTTTATCCCATTAAAAAAAATCAACGTAAATTTAATGAAACCGTGAATTTAGCAAAATGATAAAAATCGGTTTCTTTTTGTTGGAACCAATTGAAATAAATGATATTTTGTGTAAAATGAATAAATCGACGCTCTACAGTACTTCGAAAAAGTTCAGTACAGGGTGTCACCGTGAAAGTGATACACACATTTTAGTACCTCTTTTCGCCTTCCACCCTGTTTCTCAAATGTGTTTGTTTTGATTGCGACACATGTTTAAAGTTCACTAGTTCACTTTATTTTTTTTTCAGAGGAAAAATGCAATGGATTCAATAGAGCAGCGGTTCTCAACCTTTTTTTGTCCACGTACCCCTTGGCAATATTTTCCAAATTAATTGTACCCCCTGGCTTCTAATGTTCCCGCAGAGTGGGAGAAAGCAGTGGTAGATCACGTTGTGGTAGTCTAGTCCAGGTTTCAAATTGGACTATAGTTTGTTTTACTGCTACAGTCATGTTTTGAGAGCAAGTTTGAACAACAACTGAAGTATTACAAAAAAACATTGCTTTGTCCGCCATTACTGATTTTTCTTTCGCGTACCCCCTAGAGGCTCTCGCGTGCCTCTAGGGGTACGCGTATCCCAGGTTGAGAACCGCTGCAATAGAGGAAAAAAATCACGATTTTATGTCTTGCTGGAAGAGCAACAACACACAGATTATAAGGAAGCTGTCACATCTGAATCTTAGAGAGGAAATAAACGATTTCAGAATGCTTCAGCAAAGCCAAGCCTTGGCTGTTACACTCCGATTCGGAACTTGACCTTCTGTTTTCTATACACAGACTTCGCAGCCGACTGTTCAGTGTACAAGATAATTGCGGTACTAGCGCTACGATCCTACTGACACTAACATTCTCTCCAAAGCCGAGACTCGAACCTTCGACGACTGGCTTGTTAGGCCAGCATCGTACCTCGAGACCATCTGGGACATCAGTATATGGGGGTATAAAACTGAGTAAAGTAAAATACATGACTTTGAACACGTTTAAGAACCGTTTGGTGAAAATCCGAGATGAAATGCCGATCGAAGTCGTGCGCTTTGTGATAATTTTCTGAAGCGTTTGCGGGCCGGGCTGTAACTTTAGGGAACATACTTAAATGACGTAGCATTTTCTTCATGATTTTTAAGCCCCCCCTCCCCCCTCGCAGCATTTGGTCACAAAAATTAACCCCCCCTGAAAAAAACGTAGCATTCGATGACCGTCAAAGCGGACAATTTTAAAAACTGGTTCTAGAGCGTCTCGGGTTTTTTCAAAGCCCTTCTTGCTGGTTAGCTTTACGCGAATTTTTGAATTAACGTGATTTTTTTACGCGGATTCTTGAATTAACGCGGTTTTATTTACGAGGATTTTTCAACTAGCGCGTTTTCTTACGCGGATTTTCGAATTAACGTGTTTTTTTTTACGAGGTACGTATCCCCCGCGTAATAAAAACCTGACTGTAGTAACATACATACAAAAAAATACTTGAAAAAAAAACTGTGTTTAATTCAATTTATTTACAACTTATAGACTCGTGACTTCATCTTCTGCTTCGAAGGGCTTGTGTTTTGGTATAAGGAGTAAAGGTGTTTAAACAACTTACACACTTAACTGCGTAATGCTTTCTCGGTAAATTAAAATACCGAACTACTTGAAAATATTTTTGTTTACCGTTGTTCGGTAAAAAAATTACTGAGAAATCGGAAACTCAACGTATTTACCGCAATATCGTAAATTTGTTTACCGAAAAAATCCATAACCGAGATTTCGTCGAACAAAAATGCTCTTACCGAGATTCCTGAAAACTGAGCTGTCAGAATAACGCGTGTTTCAGGACACACACTAACAGTTTTTTCGTGTCCGGGTTTAGAAAAAAAGGAGCAGATTGATGATCTGATTGACTAAAATATTGAGTGAGTATACACAATTTTTTCTCAGAGCTTGTTTTTTTTGCTGCAAAGAAAATTCGAAAAAAACGATTAATACTTTCTTCACTCAATTTCGTAGGTTATCAACTCTCTTCGCAGGATGGAAGTTGCAGAGTGATAGATATTTGTTTATTTCGTGGAAGCAATAAAACTCTCCAGTTTTTAACAATGCTATATTTAATTGAATCAGTTGATTTAGTAATTAATAATTTCATTTGTATATTTAATCGTTTTAATCATATTCTGGGTTATCTAAAAAAAATCGTAAAATACGTTCCTCAGTGAATTTCACCGAAGTTCTCGTAATAATTTGACAGTTCGAATTCCAGAGTAGCTCGGCGAAACATTACCGAAAATCTCGTTAAAGTTTGACAGGTTTTTGATTTTTGCTTTTATAGAATCTCGGTGTTTTGATGTATTACCGAGATTTTCACCGAGATCTCAGTTGTTGAAAACTCGGTAATTTATTTTACCGTACTCGGCGATAATATCTAAGTGTGTAGTATGATCCATGTCTGCAGAGAGCACAGAAACTATTCCAGAAATGAAACGAGTGTCTTGTAATTTTCACTATTAAAAGCTACAAAAAAGCAACGATCTTTGTATTCAAAACAGACTGTGTGTTTGTAAATCCAAGTGATTGTTTATGTAGCAGAGCTTTTAGAAGATTTCAGGATGGCACAGATAAAAACATTTCGACAGATCTCGCTGCAATACTTTGTGCAATGTTTAAGTGTATTTTTAGCATACATTTTTCCTGCAAAAAAATCAGTCTTTAAAAAAAATGCTACGTCGATTTTACTACAACCCCCCCTCCCCCCTTGTCACAGCTTGTCACAAAATGATGATATCCCCCTCCCCCCATAAATGCTACGTAATTTAAGTATGGTCCCTTACTACTCTACCATGATAATAAAAAAATACCAGAGATGAGAAATTACTCTGTTTTAATTTTATGGCATATAAAAAAATTCATAAATGTGTATCACTCTCACGGAGGTACCCTGTAAGTGTGCACTATGTGCATTCTGTGAATTGGTGTTGGTGTCAGCTTTAATTTCATATAAAGGCTAACCGCCCTAAAATATGTAGCCCACGGTGTCGACTTGCTGTCATTTGTTGTTTGTTTAGTGCGCACGATGAAGGCGTATCGTGACATCGTAGTGAAGTACTTTCGCCGCACGCAGGTCGGGAGTTCGTGTTTTCTGATGAGAAACTTTTTGTCGGCTGTAGACATCGACGTTGGCTAGCATCCCCCCGTCCCACATAAACGTCTCGCGGTTCCAGAGCACCGCAACAGAAATGATCTGAGGGGGGCGTATCAAGGGCGTGGGAAGCTTCCACTGGCGTCTATCAAGAAAAACGTGAAAATCAACATCGCGTACTATGAGACCGGCCTACACGACGAATATCGTCCAAGCGTAGTGTCGGGAGAATTTGACTGATTCTCTTGATAAGACTTTACGGCTCCCGAGCTCTCCAGAACTTGGTTCTCTAGATTTTTATGCTCCCAGCTAAAAGTTCTCAATAACAATGTCTCAAGAAAAATTGACTCAGACGAGTCATTTTTTAAATATATTTCTGAACTGTATTCAATCTTATTGAACACCCTACCCTGTCTGCATTTCATGCACAATAAAACTTTAGAAATCATTTTTTTCCGATCTCTCTTTCTCTATCTCTTTAATATTCTCAAAATTCACATTTGTTAGAGTTTGTTTTGGAAAATTTATTCAGCAAACTTTTGGTAAACCGGTTTTTTCTGTGAATTCGTTCGCCTATTTTTCATTACAACCACAATTCGAATGATTATTGATTATTAGGTATGTGTATTGTTTAATAATTGTAATTGTTTTTGAACTTTCTATTGATCCATCCATTTTATATACAGGGAGTCTAGTCAACCTCAAAAAAAAAAACCCTGATTGTTACTGGTTTTTCCAAAAACGTATTTCTCCAGTATTTTTTTTTTCTTACCCAAAAGTTCTAAAAAGACTTCTTCCAGAAATACAAATGTGTTGATGATATTTTTATTTCAGTATAAAATATCAGATATATCAGAAGGGACCCGAATGACAGAATTAAAAACTCAAAGCAGCCCTGAACCATTTCCGAAAAATGATTTGCAGAATTTTTACTCAAAATAGCCTTGCACTTAAGACTTTCTATGCCTTATAAGAAAATTATAAAAAAAAGGTGGACGTTTGGGCTTGTAATTCAAAGAAATATCTCTAACTGAAAGGATGTCTTTAACACAATTACCACAAAAGGATATCAGTTTCAGGGATAATTCAGGGTAATGAGAATGAACTGACCGATTCTGGTGCATGTAACACAGTTTTCAAAATTTTAGAATTAGTTAGTAACTTTCAATCTGCGAGATAGTGTGATTACATAAAAATAATAAAAAAATTATCGAATATCGAAAGCCACCAAAAGAAAATAACAGCTTAAATAAGACCTCGTCATATATGATTAAAAAAACACCAAACCGCGTCCCAAGTTTAACAAAAGCAAATGCTATAATTTAGATACTGTACGTATGTGTACACGTGTTGGATCAAACCCTTATTAAAACTAAACCTCAACCAGTCAGTGCTTAGTCACACAGTTGATTCGTTGGTTAGAAATCAACCTTATTTGCAGTGCCCTAGTTCCGTAAGAACAACAAAAAAAGATAACTGCAGGAGTACATAAGAGACAACGAGGGTTTGTTGTGTGTATGTTGTATGTGGTGAAACCTTACCGCATAGATTCATCAGGGAGTTGGATTTACGTCCCCGGAAATTGGCACCTTTCGCTAGTGAGATACGTGATAACGTACGACCTCGTTCGATCGTCGCTGGTTCTGTAAAATAATATTATACTAGGGTAATGTGTGTTTGCTTTCCTTTGACAATTGTTTCACGTTAAATGTTCAAAACAATTTTCTTGGTTGTTTCTCGATTGACTGTAATACACACATCGGGAAAGCAATTGAGTTAAAACGTACTATTACAGTCAAACGACAACCATGATAGAACGAAATGATAAATATTTAGAGTATAAAGATCATAATGCGATTGCTTGACGAATTTGTTTATCTGTTCAGATGGCAATATTGTCGTATAATTATACGAGAAAAAAAAATTAAAAAAGCAGTACAATAAATGTTATTAAAAAGTGCACGGCTTGAAATAAAATTCTCTCTGTTCTAAGTTTAGAAAAAAATATACAAAGAAACCTAGGAAATAGGACTCAAAGATACCGAGTGAATTAGGGCTTTTAATGATCTGATGATAGGCTGATCATGCGAAATGAGTAAAAACCTACTTGAATGAGGTTAGTTGAATTTAAAAAATTAACTCATGCGACATACGAAAAAAATAATCCTATGAAATGCTGATGACAACTTAATAAAATTCCATGCGACCAATTCAATTGATTGAAGTAACTAGTGTTTTAAGTAATTTGGCAGTTCTACGGATTAGTATAAGGATTAGTACATAGTAAAAATAAGAAGGAAAAAGGTTGAGAATATATAGTAACCACCACCAACCTCTTCCAGTTTTGTACGAGCCTCTCCGGCCTATTGGTGTCGAGCTGCTACTCGGATATTCATCCGGTGATTCTAGAGCGCGTTTCGATTAGGTGTGAATTGTTGTCGATTTGGCGGATGCGAGTTTTTACAAGCACGCGCGACAAACGTAGTGTAATTATTACAGGTGAAGCGAAAAGAAGAAGATAATATTGCTTGTTAGTATTTGTAGTATTGTTTCTAACGTTACCTCTATAAACTCTATTGGTGAATGAAGCTGAGACGTGTGCTTATGTTTCGAAAAGTCAATTATCTAGGAACTACTACTAGTGAGTTGTGGTATGTATCGAACACCAACACCAGTTGAACATGTATATTAATTAGATATTCGAAAAGTTTCTCCAGATGAATGAGTAACGAATTTGTATTCAAAAACCCCGAAGTTGCCATTGACAGAAAGATAGCGTATATAAGCAGTTTGCTTCATACGAACACTTTAACCGGATACAACAACATCACGACATTATCATAAATCATAACATTTCTTGCATAGTACAAGATTTGGACAAATCGGGAACAGTAAACAATCACATACGGTTACACTCGACACAACCAAGACGAGACAAATTACATTAAAATAAAATATATGATAGATGAAGATGTAAGACTTAACTTAAAAACTCGTTCACATCAAAGTTATGTAGAAATTATACTCCATAAATAATGAAAATTCTCATATAACTCTGAAGCGACTAGTTTTGGACATGAAAAGCCAACAAAACTGAACTGATATCTGGTTCGGTGATACAAACACACATATAGCAGGACATACTTTACCTCGAATGGCTAATGAATCCTGCGATCCCCGGTAGTAATCTCGTCGCATGGAGTTTGAGCTTTGTAAACCGATTCCTGGCAAACATCAGCAACAAAAAAGAGGGATTGTGGGATACGTACACAGAAGCACAACAAAACGCCACAATAACATGAAACAACAAAGAAAAAAATAAAACCATTGTGAAACATAAGTTTGTGAAATTTGTGAATGAAAACTAAAATAAAGTGAAACTGTTTGTCTCGCTTTGGTTCTACTATTGCACTGTACTACCTATGTAAATTATGGGTTGACATTGACGTGATGGTTCATAGACACATGGTTCTATGTACTTACCGGTCAAGTTCGTATTTGAACCCTTTTTGCCTCGACTGCTGAGGCTGGAAGTTTCACTCAAATCGACCGAACCCGTCTCGACATGTATCGTTTTGGGCCGCGGTCGGCTCAGCTTTTGTGGGCGCATCTTGGCTACCGGTGTTGATGTTTGATGCATTGGGGCTGCCGGTGACTGGTGCAGTTGTGCTTGATGCTGCTGGTGTTTGATCAACAGCTCACGATCGATGGTCTTACCCTAGGAAGGTAAAATCTACGGTTAGTATCGATAGAAAGTTGTTAAAGCGGTCACAACGTACCTCTCTCTCCGCTTCTTCGATGGCCTTTTTGAGTTTGTGTGCTTCCAGGATCGCTTGACGTCTGGCAAATTGCTCCTCCTTTTTGCGAGCTCGCTCTTCCTCCTTCTCCCGTTCCTTCTCTCTTCGCTGTATTGCTTCGAATTCCTTGCGAGCCTTGGCTTCTTCCGCTTGCTGTCGCCGTTGCAGCGATAACAGCATAATCTTCTCCTTTTTCCGCTCCATTTCATCGACAGAGCTCTGTAAAATTTAAATTTTCAAATAGAAGAATGGAACGCAATAACTGTTCATACTAGAATTACGACGCATTTCTTCATACTAAGGTTAAATGCATCATTGAACCGTGAAAAAATTGCGAGCACGATAAGGAAACCTCGCCGAACTTCAATTACGACTCAAGCACTGAGAGTAATTATAAATCGGAGCAAACTTACCGGATCTAAGTTCGTAACGTCGGTTCCAATCACCAGCTTGGCCTTCCGCTGATTCTCGTTCTCACTGCCATAGCCGTCTCCGTTGTTGTTATTGTTAAAATGGTGAATATTGTTGTTGTTCACACTACTGTTGGTGTGATTCGTGACATCCTCCAGATGGCGCCTCTCACTGAAGTCTCGCTCGTAAGACATTCCCGTGCCACTACCAGTGCCGTTGTTATTATTACTGGACCGATTCCCAGCGCCCGTTTCGAACGGTGACGTTGCACTATCGATAATACTCTTGCGGCTGACCACTTGCTCCTCGTTGAAGTTAGCGGAGAAACTGTTGGCTGTCTTCACACTGAAGGTGCCGAAATTGTTTTGATTGTTCTCTGGCGGGATTGAATGAGAAAATTTTGGTGAGATCGGCACCGAAAACGATCGGAAAGGAAGCGATCCGACGCATTATTCAAGGCGACGAGTGACCTTCTTTTCGCAAGTTATACCTAACTTAGCTTGACCGTGAACTGATTAGTAATACGTATTTGTCGAAAATCGCTATTGATGGGAAAGTGGAATTTACGATGTGAGTGGAAACAAAAGATGGAACGATATGCTGCCAGTCAGCATCAGCGTCATAAAAGTATCACAATCATCACGAGCGGAAGTAGCCGAGTGTGACGGCAGCGTTGCCTACAAAATGTTTATCTCGGGTCGTGGATTAAACTAACAACAAAACCCTCTATGCGCAAGTTTTTATTCAATACAACGCTGTTAAGCTCGAAGATTAAATTTATGTTTGCAGGACAATTAACAAAGAGCATCAAACTTGATCGATGCAAATATTATCTGTACAGAATCTAACTTCTAGATTGTAATCTGATCGTGAAACTCGGCTAGACCTAAAAATTTCAAGTATTTCTACTGAAAGAAAATGCTTTCGTTTAACCGGCAGCACGCTCCACAAGAAATCACACATGGTCATAGTGATAAACGCCCCGCACTGCTGGTCTCGAGCTAGTGGGTGTTTTGAGGCACGCGGCGCATGGAAGGCGACGTGCGCCAGTCAGCGCTGATGCCATAGATATTGCCATTGCTCAAGTGTGGAGCTTTCAACATTTCGTGTCGTCACGGTTGAAGACATAAGGTAACAACACACAGCGAGGGAGGAGTAAGTAAGATACAAGATATAGCAATATAGCTTAATCCCAGTGCACTGAAAGCGAGTTTTCGCCCTGCTAAATATTACTGTACATAATTAAGTTTTATTTTTATTATTTGCAGGTTTGCATTTCATTGATTCGTTTTCCTTTTCCAAGAGGATTATTTTTGCAATGAACTACGTTTCCGAAATTTTAATCCCAGCTTGTTAGCCTGTCCGTTTGATAGCGATTTTCAGATAAAAAACTTTCGGTCTGGCAAATAGCGTCTGTCAGTCAAAAACTTACCTCTATGGCTTGATCTTTCGGATTCTTTGCTTTTTTCGCTGGTGTCTGCATCACTGCCCCCGCTTCCGAGTTTGTCTTTTTTCGGCGAACGCTTGGTCCGTAGAGGGGGTTTTGGTCGCTTTGGTTGCTCGTTGTCGAACGAAATATAGAAACCTTTCTCATTTACTTCGTCCTGTTGTGGGTCCTAGGAGAGGGGGACAGTTTAGTTAAATGGTGTGAACATTTATGATTTACTTGGGCATGTCACTCACATGGAAACTATTCGAGTTGATAGTTGGCCTGGTCGGAGACGGAATTCTGTAAGTACGGTTACCGCTGGTGATATTAAACTTGCTTAAATGCTTGTCCAAATCGTGAACGTTATTGCTCTGGGGTGCTTTGTGACCCATCTTACTGCTACCGTACAGCTGTTCCAGCTGCTGCTGCTGTTGCTGCCGTCGGGTAAAGCTACTGTTTTTCGATGTGTTGATCTCGATATCACCAGAATCTTCATCTCCGATGAAGGAAATGCTCTGTGGTGCCATATCGTCAATCGGTGGCGACAGTGGCATGCTTCGGTTATCCCGAAAACTGTCGTGGTGACTGCGATTTTCCGCACTGGGCGAGGAATTACTGCTGCTGCCATGGTTGATCATTTGCGAAATTTGATTTCGTACGCGATTGTGCTGTGGGCTACCGGAAGAGCCATGATGAATTTCGAATAGGTTCTGGAATGACTGTTGGCTACCGCCATGACGGCTATTGGAACCATAATTATCGATACCACCACTTCCAGAGTCTCCATTATGATGCAGTGAAAAACCACTTTGACTAGGGGATTTGTTGTATGGTGAACTCTTCATGCCTTGATTCCAAGCGTTAATGTCCAGCGCTATGTCATTGGTACCGCCCCGTTGATTAGCGGCCGCTGCGGCAGATTGCGCCCATGTTCGTCGCTGGGCAGGTTGCGGAGGAGTGCTGCCGCTGTCATGCAAGAAGAATTGATTGTGCTGTTGCTGCTGCTGCTGCTGATGCTGAAGGGGTGATTCTTTAACTTCCTGGAGCAAGTATGAATCTCGATAATGGTTGGAATCCTGGTAAAACTGTTGCTGCGGTGGCTCCGTACTCAGATACGGATTAGATGAGTATTGATTCTCCTTCCGGTACTGTCCGTTCTCGTACGGTAGGTGACTACTGTTGGGAAATGGTTGCTGCTGTGCCTGTTGAATGTATTGACCCTGGTCGTTGATGTACTGGAGAGTGTGCATTTGCTGCTGCTGAGTCAGATACGGATCACGACTGGGAGGTCTTGTGCCATAGTTGAGTGGTGACTGTTGCTGCTGCGGTGGCTGCTGTTGCAGCAGTCCGGCTTGCTGCGGCAGATGGGGACTAGAGCCGAACAGCTGAGTATTGATGGGCCGATAGGTTCCGTGAGTTGTTTGCTGGATGTTTTGCTGGGACCCGTATTGCTGAAAGACAGATTGGCGTTATGTTAAAACTTTTTTAAATCTTTTTAAAAAAGGAATCCTCGTTGTTCTAAAAAGTTTATTTCAAGAGAGACACGTTGCCAGAAATTTAATGATTAGAAGATGATTGCATAGAAAATCAATTACAACTTCTGATCAATCTGCAGTTTATAAAGTTCATCTATCTGTTTTGAGTAGTTTTTCTGGAATCGATTTTTTCCGATGACTGAAGATTTCGTGTAAAATAGGTTTTTTTAGATATAGTAAATAACAAAATTTGATTAATCAATTACAATAAAAAATCCAACGCTGAAAACGAAATATTAGAACTGACGGTCAGACAAGTGTTGAGTCTGTTTCAATGACCCTTTGGTTCGTAGTACAAAATTGGATAGGCACTATCCACGACATACTCTCGAAACATGTAAACAAATCCATTTTCGTTTTGTATATTATTCGGTTTGCTCAAAAAACGATTGGATCTAGCAACAGCTGTGAAGCAAACTAACGGATTTAAATTACTTGACCTTGACTTGCACTTCGCAGTGCGCTCTTGACCACCGCAAATGAGGGAAAAGGATTTCGGGTTCACGTGCAATTCGATTGATTCTAATGTCTCTATGAAGGACAACCGCGCAATGGCTAAATGGACCCATGCGTGACGTATGGCGGATGGTAAACTCACCTGACTGAGTAGACTGGCGATTTGCTGGGCATGCAGTAGCTGTTGGGCCTGGATCGTTTGTGCCTGAATCTGGCTCTGCTGTTGAGTTAAACGCTGAATGTCAGCCTGGATGTCGTGCAGGTTGGAGTTCATTTTTGAAATACTTTGCTACAAGAGGCGCAGCGCAGCATTGATGCGATGCGAAATGGCGGCGTAGGATGACAGGGTTTAGCGTGGGGAAGTTTGCGGCAAGATGTCACAGTTGTATAGATGTTGGTATGGTTATTGATAATGTAAGTGGTTGTGTAGTTTTTTGGTGACAGTGGATTATTGTTGAGGAACAAATGAAACGAAAAGAGAAAAGGTTCAAGCGTATAAAAGGAATATAGCAACAGGGTCGTTAATCGATATTCTATGATAATATTATCGGATTAGTTTGCTTACGAACAAGCACAAAAATATTATTTTACATTGCCATTACGCTTGAAATACGATCAGCAAACATAAAGTTATAAAATTTGAGAAATTTTTAAACAATAGTAAGCAGAAAAGAGAAAAAAGTTATTTACTTGATACTGTTCCAGGTCCATGTTCTCCAAATCTGGCGTTTTTTTAGGTTCGATGATTTGGGCATTCCATTTCGACTCATATTTACTTTGATCATCCAAGTCCTGTTTCAAAAATATTAGGCAATTTATAATGAGGAAATATACACAGAACACAAGGCGCAACACGAAGCTAACAAGCAAGAACAGCTCTGCCAAAGCAGCATGCAATTTTTTGTTCAAATAATAAGCAATAAAAACGTAAGGTTAAAAGAAGCTAATTTTGACTTAAGGAACCTATGTCAGATCCGAATTTAGCGGCGTCAGCATAAGCAAAACTATGTAGCGTTTTTTTACAGACACTGTACCTTTAGAGAACACGGCCGCTCTGCTTTTTCTACCGTAGCGCCTCCAGTGTCCTCTACTACCACCGTTTCAGCGGACCCATTGGATGACTCTGGTTCCGTTGTATTGCCATTCTTATTACCCTACCAGTGTGCATTTTTATTGTGCGACAGTATTGCATAATAGATCACAAATGGGACCGGCAAATGCCGAGGCCATACAACATCAGATGATGGATCCAGACAATTTTCGAGAACACGTTGTTGAGTGGTTATATTTACAGGTACATTCCAAATAGATTCCGTCACCAGGGAAGAAGGTTGATGATGGGATGTATAGTTTTTGATTTGTAAAAATAAATAAAAAGAGAAATGATAGAGGTAAGCACTATTACTATTTCTAAGCCTATTTAAAATAATGCTTCGTTTTTTTTTGTATGTTGACACGATGTCATGATGTATTAACGTGAGGTCTGCTGAATAGTTTAACTATTCTGTTTATAAAAATCATCTCGGAACATTTTCTGAACCTTGTTTGACCGGTTGACTCAGTCGAAGGCTGCGAATCGTTTCTGTTTGTGAAAGTAGTGCAATGTTGTGTTGGGGTTTAGATAGAGCTTACGCGGACCTCAATCGACCGTAAAGGCAAACTTCGCAGTCATATTGTTAGGAATCATAGGTCTAGTACCTTGAAACTTTTATCAAATAAGTAAAACAGATAAAACCCAATGATTTACAATCGAATCGAGATCAGTTTGAACTCAAGTTTATGCAACAACAATGTTATTGTTTCAAAAAAGAGGTTATGGTAGAAATCCTTAAAATGCTTGTAATAATTGGCGCAAGACATTCTTGAATAGAATAGTTCACCATTACCATAAACATAATTTTTTATATACATCGATTAATATGCCATACATAATTCGACAAAACTAAGAGGAGAGCTGGGAACAAGGCCAATGGTGGCCGGGTGCCCAGAGACCGCGAAGTAACCATATCGTGCGCGAATTTGTGTAGAAAAGATCGCACCATCAACCTCGATGGATCCAGATAAATTCCTTTCCACTAACACTAATTCCTTCCTTTGATACTTGTGGATGATGCAGAGGATTCCTCGGTCTCTAGTAGCAACAAGTATTAAACTAACACTCCCGATATCCCTTCCTCTATTGATCTGCATTGGGCGTGGCCAGCTACGTTATTGACCAGTGAGAAGAAAGATCACCAGGAGTTGTACACTGAAAATGGCTTGCTACTTCTAGGCACCATTTTGACGGTTCTTTGTGCAATATCAGCTGATTCTGATCAATCGCGGGCAACACACGGGCGATCAAATATGCTATGCTATGCATACATAATTCGACAAAACTAACTTCAAGGAATCTTTTCCGCAACAGGCCTGAATGAGAAACGGAAATTGCGCCCACCGGATCAGCGCCTAAAATATGCTACAAAAGACTCTATAGACAAAAAAAATCCTTCAATATTGAAAGATCGATCGACTTACTATGGTTATTAAAATAATTAGCCATGCATATAAATTGCTAGCTTTACTGCTTTTGCGTGTGACAAATCTAATTGTGTTTGTTAGGCTACACTAACAAGTATAGTAGTCACTTTGCACATCAAATCGATCCTAGTTTAGATGATAAAGTGCCTTGGTAGGCAACCAAAAAAGTACCATCAACAAAAAACAAAAGGTTAGTAGTATCCACAACAATAAATGAACTCTAACTACCATCACTTGTAAGTGGCTACATTCGGAGCACAACTCCCGTTTTACTTATAAATACTTAAATAGATGTTAGCACAAAAAGCACACCACACACACAAAACCCCCTCTCACCTTGTTAATAGCTTGTAAAAAGGCTTGTTTTCCAACCGTTTGCAACTGCTTGGACCAGGCGGCTTCTACCCGTCGTTTTTCCTGCTCAATTAGTCGTCTTTTTTCCTCCAGTTTAAGTTTGATGTTGGATATCTTGCTTGCATCCTCGTATCCCGGTTGAATATCGTCTGAAGTAGAGATAATATTTAAATAAGCACTAAATTGCGGCACAAAATAACTTACCCGAATCATCCATTTTTTGAACGCTTATAGCCTGCTGCTGCCAGGTTGTTGTGTTACCGCTGGGGAGCCCCGCAAAAGATGTTTTCCTCCGCGGTGTGCAATCGGCGTCCGCAATACTAACTAGCCCTGCACCTCCCGCCCCAACACCGCCGAAATTGGAACTCATATCACCATCGATAATGTCTTTTTCAACGCTGCTGGAATGTAGATTGGTACTATTGTGCCGCCTTAGCGTTGGCACCGGTTTCTCGGTGTCTCGATCTTGCTTCTCGTTACCGGATGAGTCGGTATCGTAGCCGAACTGAATCGATCCCCGCGCATCGGCCAACGACGATCGTACGGGTGTGGCCGGTTCCACCGACGTTAGACTAGTGTTGGAAATTTTGCGTTCTCGTTCGAAGCGACCAATCGTGTTCAATTGGTCCTGTGAGCCACCGAAGTTTTCGATTGTCAGCTGAGATTCTTCACTAAGTGAGTTGCGTCGCGAGCGTCGACCTGATAAAAACAACACAGGGTAAATCCGAATTCAACACACGATCTAGATTATGGTTATCACAAAGAATGTTTTCTAACAAGCCCCCTAATAAGTAACAGTCGAAAATTGCATACTGCATACTACTAGAACAAGCGCACGCTAGGAAACACTTACCTGAGAAACTCGGCTTCCGGGTTTCATCCCAGTTACTGGGCCGACCTGCAGGAATACTATCGCCTAAAAGCATCACAATGAGAGTTTTAAAAACAACGAAAATGCATCGGTTGAGCACGTGATCAAACGCGTCAAGACTGAAAAGCTTCATGGCAGATAACCGTCAGTTCGGGGACTACGGAAGACCAAATCATGAGACACCGGAGGCACCCACAAGAAGACAAGTGATTTGAAATTCTAACGCGTCACTGCGACGCAACCAATGTACACGCTTTCTTTCCTTCGTAACCACGTAAGAATTAATTGCTTTCAGTTCACTGCACAGCTTTTTCCTTTTGCCTGACTGATCACCCTTAATAGTAGTAAGTAAGCCGTGTTGCCGCACGTAGCAGCGTCCCGCAACTGATCGAGGTTATTACTGAAGTAGTTTTTTCTTCATTCCGTTCATTTCTTTTCGCGCTTCGCTTCTGTAACTTTGGCACATTCCACTATGCACTTCCGACCGTGCCTTGCTATCCGGGCTATCGTCTATGATTTATGATGCTCTCATGTGTTGATAGTTTTATTGACTAAAGGTACCATGCGTGCGAGCCGTGTAGCGGGGTGATTTTGATCGTTGCGTGTCAATCAGTCTACGCGCTTTGCCAAACTATTCCTGGTTTAATATTAGTGAAATCGTATTATAAATCAAAATGTCAAGCTTGTCAATTGACATTGAGTTAAACTATTCTTGGTTCTCACATACTGTTTAAAGTCACCGACAGTAATTGTATTGTAAAGAGCAATCATGCACGTTAGTTGGTTTGGTTTCGATTATTCACACCTTACGGCGCAGCGACTTTAAGCTGGGTGCATTTGTTTTTCGAACTCATTATTATACTTTGGCTCACAGTAGAGAAATTGAAAATCTAAGGTGAGAACAGTTGGAAACTTCGGAAATAGTCGATACATTGAATCATTTTATACAAGCATGTTGAACGTCCAAATAGGTTGCACTCAACATGTTCTAATAAAAGCTAATTTAAGCTGGTTTTATTTAGGCTATTTTAGTACATTACACCAAAAATATATCAGGTATGGAAAATGCCGGTGTCGTGAATTATGTTACTGAATAAAATTGAATCAACTAAAATAATCAATTATGTTAGAAAAATTACAGGAATTGTGTCTGAGACACGACCGCATAGTTGAAGTTGGTCCATGTGAGTGCTAGAGTGAATTCTAATAACGAAAGAGGCGCTTTCCCAGAATTAGGGATGGTCGCAAAAAAAAAAGAAAAAGGTTAACCTAGCCTTTGTAATCAAACTTTGGAAAGAAGTACATCAAAGCGGTCAGACTTTCACTTCTTTAATCAACAGTCTTCATGTTCGGAAATTTGTCATGTTCCAGTATTTTCTTCAACAAAAATTTTCAAACATCACCAGATTTTGACGTTTTATGCATACCGAAGATATTTGGCTTTTTTTTTGTGTGGACCCCACTGCGACCAGTAGTTGTTTGATCTATTGTGGCATTGTCCGGACGTTTTTGCTGTTTGCACATTTCTGTTTTTTTTTTACCATTTTGCAGTGCTACTTATTGAGAAGTAACCTACTCCGTGTTATTGTGCTTTTTTTGTCTTCTCCTTCAGACTTAGTAACCTACTACCTTCCTTATTGACCTGATCGTATCCTCCTGCAAGCTATCACTATAAGAGCATATAACGTGTTATAGTCTATGATATTATCGAAGCTTTAGACGAGAGGTTATTAAATCTGGAGTGAAGATTTTGTGTAGAAGAGCCTGAGAATAAACCCATACTTAAAGTCTTTTTTGCAAACGAATGGTTTGGTTCTACTAAGATTCGAACCTATCACCATTCGCTTGTCAAAGCGGACTCTGTAACCTTGCGGCTACGAAGCTCGACAAGATATTTGGCTTAAATTTTTCTTTTTGATTTCTTGATCTTATTTCATCGGTTGAACCTTAAACCGCCTCCTGGTCCTGCACATTAATAACGAATTTCTTTCTTCCACTGGGTCAATGCCAACCTACCCAGGAATGAAATGATATTGCGAATCACGACGCAAGTAAGAAAGAAATGCCAGACAGTTGTTTACAAACTAATACTATGCAGTGATATAGTACAACTGAAAATTTTCACGGTGCGCTTCGGAGGTGCTGTCAGGTCAAAACCAAGTGGATAGAAAAGGGGTTTGACAGCAGATAGGTAAGGTGGTTGTTATTCTTCTCAAAATGTAGAAAGAGCAGAGTGAATATTCCTGTTCACTTTTTATAGCGATATTTTGCACCAAACTTCTTCATTCTGCTTTGAGCTGTGTTTCTGCCGCTCGCAGAAAAATAATAAACTTGATGCTTACACCACAGCTGAGCGAAACAAGAATGGTGAATCACTCTACTGAGAATATACAGAAGTACACCGCAGTGTGCACTGCTGAGATAAATTCGATAGCATTCGAAGAGCAAACATACGTGACGGATGGCTGGTATTTTATCAGTTTCAAGATACAATGTAAATAACGTAATCTACTTTTTTATATACGTTTTCCCCTCATTTGATATTTTCTTAAGAGACACACAGTAAAAGCACTGTAGTGAGCTCTATTGGGTAGTTATTGAACGTACTGTTCTTTCGTGTTTATTATCTCTCGATTTTCCCTGTTTTCTTCTTCTATTCTACGGATTTCCCATATATTGGTAAATCCGTAGAAGTGAACAAATCCCTAGATCTATGGATAAATCCGTAGATCTGGCAAGCCTGCTCTAGAGAGATGTTTCAGATTCCACCGCGGTGTTTTTTTTTGCTAGTTACTCAGATACACACGATTCGCAGCTCTCTTCAAGTAAGTGCGTCGCTTTGCCCTCTAGTGTTAGAGTCTAGGCAGGTTTTATTTGCGCGAGGGATACATACCTTGTAAAAAACGCGTTAGTTCGAAAAACCGCATTGAAAACCACGCTTATTCGAAAATCCGCGTAAAAAACCGTGTTAATTCAAAAACATGCGTAAAACACCGCGCCAATTAGAAAATCTGCGTGAAATAAACCGTCAAAACAGACTTGAAAAGAAACCCGAGATGTTCTACGACCGGTATTTAAAATTGTCATCTTTTACAGCCATTCTGGATTTTTCGGACGGCGCACTGTGGTCCAGAAATAAATAAAGGTGGTCAAAAGTCATTTTCTCATGAACGTTACATTTTAGAGCAATACTGTCAGACCCTTCTTTGGACATAAACAGATCCGTGATGATTCCCCCTAAAGGTGAGATAAAAAGAAAATTTTCTCTAAAAATCAATATTTTTTATAGCCGTCTTTGGCAAAGTTTTTCAAAATAACATAACAAAAAACTTTGCTGAACACACTAGGTGGCTATTTCTCAATCTTACTGAGCTATTTGATTATGTTCAATTATGTTTAAAAAAAGGGTTTTTTGCCATTAAAATTCATATTTTATACCACTATACCTTTGAAATTCGCACTGCCCTTTTGGAACAACATCAGACCTTTATTTTTTCAAATGTTACAGCAGACTTTATTTTATGATAAATAGGTTTCTATCAATTTTTCCTGCCAAAAAATTAACTTTTGATAAGTAATTTTCGATTTTCTGCCATTTCCCAACACATCCCACGACAAGATTGCCACCAATTAAATTGTCCCTGTGGCACACACGGCAGTTAAAAATTCTTGCAGAAATTTGCAGAAACTCATAAAATCATGGAACAAAACAACTTTAACGTAAGTCTATTTATGTCACGTTGATCAACAGCGGATATTTGTTAGAAAAAAACATAGCAAGCTTTGCATTTTTACATTTTGATGCATCGTTTGAAGTATTATGCCAATCAAACACACCGTGCTGGTTTTATTTTTATTTTTCTAAGTTGTAGACAGTAATTTTGTCCTTCCAGAAAAAAATACACCTTGAGACAAAAAACAAATCAGAAGAGAACAGAAAAATTTAATTATAATTTGAATATCTCAAAAAAAAAACACCTTTTAATTATTTTTAAACTACACATTATAAGTTAAACATTGATAGTTTACTGAATTTGAAGATATGAGAATAAAAAAAAACAATTTTTTTCTTTCCGAACTTTTCTACTGTGTTTATTTAGTTTTTTATGTTTTTCACGGTACATTTTTTTTTTTGGAGAGACAAAACTACTATCTAAATCCGATCCGATCAAACATATCGTTTTGGCTCTAAATATATTTGTAATCATCAATGCCCTCTTTTCACAAATTGTTAGCATTAAAAAAATACCAACAGCATAAAACGACACCTTTAGCCTATAGGTGCATCTTTGCTAAGTTTCAGTCAAATGAAAAATGACAAATAATTTTTTTTACGGTATTGCTCTTCTGTTTTTTCAAAACAATAAAAAAATCTGATTCCTGTTTGTTGATGAAGCATCGCTGTTTTAGTAGTAAAAATATTGTGCAATGAAAATCAAGATCAAAATTGGCGTGTACATCAGAAAACAAGACAAAATAATTTGTCATGATTTTCGTGTCAGAGGTCGGCTGTGTTGACAAAATCCAACTACGAAGTAAGAAAAACCGCAGCTGTCGGCAAGAAATGTAATAGCGTCTGTATTCTGGGATGTGCACGCAATAATCACCTTCATTCTTGTTTACGGCCGTATCCTACATTCGTACGAAAGTATGGATTCGAATGATTTCGAAAATGCCATTCTTGTTTACGTACAAAGACCATACGAATCCATTCGTATCGCATACGAATGCGATACGTATACGAAAAAGGTGGATGTCTATGCAAAAATGGTTGATGTCTAGACTAAGGGTTAGAAAAAGTTTAAACGTCAGGAGAGAAATGTCAAGTGTGTCAAGCCGATTGAGCGAGGCTCCTGACGGCAAACAGTTTTTTACTGAATGAAAATTAAATATGTTTCTATCATAATTTGCGTAATGAAAAGGTTTTTTTTTTTGATAAACATTGATAGTTAACGTATGCATAAAACACAAGATAATCGTGCCTATCTAAAATTTCCCTTTTAGAAATGAAATTTGTTTGGTGAAATATGCAATTAGAACCAAATTTACAAACTCCGATGCAAAAACATAAGCGGGTCATGGACCTGAATGATGCATTAAAAGTTGACTATTTACATTTTGTAGGCAACTTGAGCAGCATTTTTAGGCAGTTTATTCTGCTAATATTTGTGATAAGTAGAAGTGTGACCAAGTGTGAGCCGACAGACATGGATAGTGATGCGGCAGAAGTAATTTTGCGGTAAGTGTTCTTTTGTTGTAGAATAGTTCTCCCCGTTCTCAAGCAACCGATTATTTATAGGAGCACGACCAACTGAGCTCGTTCCTTTGAAGTAAAGTAGTCCATTAAAAGACGGTCGCCGATAAGAAAATCAGCCTGGTCTACAAGCGGCATAAACTGCAGGTAAGTTTGCTTCTATATTAGAGGAAATGACAAACTGATATTTATTATTTAACTATATCCACAAGCCAAAACTGATACCACCAATGTAACTTTTTCTCGCGAACTTGTTTGCAGCTGCTTTCATGGTTTTTTTGTGTTTAATTGCAGAACAAGCCGCTACTGAAGCATCGTATCATGCAGAACATCATCAATGGCAAACGTACTGACGGGACTTGCGTCAGGCCGCCCTGCATAGTGCTGATGTTATGCGATTCCAGCGACTGGCGACGGCCTATAAGAACAGGACTGGTGGTGCCACTGTCTACGAAAGTGCAGGTGCCACTTCCCAAAAAGGTCTAGTGAGCAAAGGTGGACGATGGATTGGTAATTGTGGTGAATAGGGCCAAAATGCAGATATTTAGTTGGCTCGACTAGGCCATGTATTTCAAATGAGCTGAGCTGCTCGTCGAAGCTTTCGTAATACAGCCCTATGATGTGGGAATTTTCGTCATGCAGTATAAAATTAGAAGATGAAAAATAAAATAATTGTTAAACCCTACTATTCGCAACTTTCTGCTCTTTTGCTTGTCTGAGAACTCTATTGGTTTTTATATGCAAATATGCATTTTTTCAATGTTCGAACTTTGCGTACATGACACTTCACCACTTTTTCTATTAAATAGGTGCTTTAGCTTTTTCGTCGTATCAGTGAAGTCGTTCAGACGCGCTTTAGTTTATTATCGGAGAGGGCGTGCGTGCTATTGTGGTTGCGTCCAAAACGACTCTTTTAATACAAAGGTTTCAAAGTTTAATCACCACACGATCTAATGGTAATGTGATTGGATGTGTCTCTTGAAGGTCAGTTGCTTAGAGGCTTCGTTCGCGTGATTTTCATTTCACCAGTTTTTCGAGCGCATAATTTTGTGAGATGATGCAAAACCAATGCGTACCATTTTTGTTTCCATTTTAATTGCCAATAATTTTCATTCGGCGTACGTTTGTTGCATAAGTTTAGCTTGAGTTTCCCAAATTTCCAGTCGTGATTAGTTAGATAATTAGTTTTAGTTACTTTTTCGAGGATGCGAAATTTGAAAATGGGCTTAGGGTGCGATTTAAATTTAGAAAAAAATTCCCTCGTTCAGACGGCACCCGCCCCGGGTGTCAGCCTCAGAGGAATGACCCCCATGACCATATTCAGAAGGATGACATCCGCGAAAAAAATTATCAATTATCACACGTGTCGTCCTGAACGAGGTGACTCTCGCGAAAATTATATAAATTTTTTCGTATTGATTACAAGATAATTTTAAGCACGGGGGCAAATATGTTATACTATGCTAGTGAGTTCATGCTGCTTGTAGGAAGGTAGTGCTCATTTACATCAGTAAATGAGCACCACCTTAGGACAAGCAGCAAGAATTAACTAGTATAGCATAGCATTGTTGTTGTTTATGTTGTTGTGGTGTCAAAACGCCGTTCAATGAAATCATCTTGCGTCTCCATTGAAAAGTCACTGCATGATGGAGACGCAACCGACCTTAATAAACAATTTTGTTAATTTATAGCAAATTAAGCGAATTTCGGCAAATATAACTTAATAAGCTGGTATTCAACAAAATTGTTTGTTGGGATATAATAAGTAGCACTAAAAACTAGAAGTAGATTTTTTCTTCAAAATAAAAATATGTTTTCGATTTTTTATGTAAAAGTTCCTGAGGAATCCAAGAAAAAATCAATCGAAAATTTTGAAAAATGATCATTTTTAGAACCCCTTTATTTCAAAAAGTGCCATACTAAGGGCCAAATAAAAAACATATGGGTCCAAAAATTTTCGATAAATAACAATTACGTAGGCTACACACATGTGGTGTATATCTATTATATAAATGTGGTTTGGTAAATCATTTTAATGTTTATAAGGCATCCTAAACTCGATTTTTCAAAAGGATGGTTCAGCTTTGAGGATCATAAGAACAAAACTATGAGCGCTTTGAGGCATCCCTTAATCGTGTACGATAGGGCTGTAATTTTGTATAGGTTATTTCTTTGGGCAAATAAACAAATATTCATATTGCTTCTCTAAATTCGATGATGAAATTTTTTCCATACATGTCACTGCAACTCCAATACATATATATGTATCAGAAGAACATTAATTCTTTTCAATGTATTATGACACTTATGAAAAACATCACTGATTTTTTTTTCGACAAATTAGATGGAACAATCGGAACATTAATAAGGTTCTGAACATGAAGAAATGAGAAACAAAAAGTTAAAATTTCCCAAAAAAAAATGAAATCCAGAACGGTTTATTTGATCGCAATAATATCTTCGGAAAAGTTGTAGACGGTTACTATGTCCTCTCAAAAAAAGTATAAATCGTAATAAAATGAAAATAAGACAAAATAAATAATTATAATTATTATTACCTCAAAAAACCTACTTCTTTAAAATCATTTTTTATTACGAAAACTACTCGTTATGAGATAAACAATGATAGTTGACTGAGCTAAGAAATATAAATTTAATAAATTTAAATCGGTAAAAGAAAAAAAAACTGTATTTATTTTTTTGCTACAGAGTATATTTCTTGGAAAGGGAGCAGTTCCATAAAAAATGTCCCAATTTTTTGTTATTTAATTGTCATTTTTGATTCGGCTGCAACTTTGCACAGACATTTCAATACGCAAAAGACGCCATTTTGTGCTATTAGTTCATTATTTTGGAACAGGATTCATTATTGAGAAGTTATTTAACCCTATCCCCGCGGAGAGAAATCATTTTTTACCTTGAAAAATGATCTTCATACTCTTATTATTCAGTAACCACATGTGCAATTAATTGGCACTTTGATTACAGTTTAATAAATAAACTTGAAAATTTTTAACGATGAATTTATTCAATATGGTTAAAGAACAGATCGATATTCAATTTGCTGTAGAGTTTATTGCATATTGAAGATCGATCTGTTCTCTAATCGTATTGAATAATTTCATCGTTGAAAATTTTCAAGTGTATTTGTTAAACTGTAATCAAACTTCAGATTCAGGTGATGCCATATGGCATCACCCGCGTGAAAAGGGTTAAAAATGCTATTTTCGGAAGGTATTGATAATTACAAATATTTTTGTGGCCCAAATTGTTTGATTGATCGGTATGATGTCTTTGGCAAAGTTGTAGATAACAATTTTGTCCTTCCAAAAAAAATGTGCTCCTCGAAAAAAAAATTAATGATTTTTTTTTAAATGGGAACTTTTTTTTTCTTAATTTCTTCATGATCATTGTTTGGGTAATCTTTTGTAGTTTTTATATTAAAAATAGATTTTTAGATAATAATTTTTTTATTCATATTCTAAATTTGTTTTTCAAAACAAAAAATATTTATATATATATATTAGGGTGCCAGGCAAAATGGTCATCTCGAATTTAAAAAAAAAACCTATACAAAATGTTCACCTCGAAAAAACACCCTGTGCAAAATTTCAGCTCAATCGGACTTAAAATGTTGTGGCGATTGAAGTTTGGCTTTTTTGAAAACCGAAAAACCACCCAAGGGGGGGGGGGGTTACGTGAAATTTCGGTTTTCGAAAATTTTTTTTGACGCCAAATGACTTAAAAACGCATGAAACGTCGAGAATTGGTGTCATCTGAAAATTTTTTTTATTTTACAAAAATTTACTCTCTGGGACTTTTTTAAATTTTTTCAATTGTGGAAGGCGGAGTTCAAAATGTTTAGAATTTATCTTTTGAAATTGATCACTAGTCTCTCGAAATAGCTTGTATAATGATATACACTATAACTAGCATCGAATACATTATGTTTCATTAGGGTGGTTCATTTATTCGGCATAGGGTGGTTCATAATATTGTGAAAAATGAGTATATATATATGTATATACATATATATATATATATATATATATATATATGTATATACATATATATATATATATATATGTATATACATGAGTTAACAACGCAACAAACTTTGCACAACAGTGCACCACGTGCAGCAGCGTCAGCAGAAGCAACCAAAGCCCGGCTGGAAATATGTCGATTGGCAACAACCCGTAAACGTGACCGGCGCCTGTTCTGCTTTCATCAGCAAAGGTGCCAGACTTCAACCACCGAACCATCGCCACATGGAGACACTACCAGGAATGCGAGTCAGCAGATAAGCCAAATGTATAAAGCCAGAACAATTAAAATTATTCACAAAAATTCAGTCTAGTTTTAGCAGGGAAGTCGTGTAGTTATTTCATAAAAACGTATCCGTAGGATAAACTAAGTTAAAGCCAGTAAAGCCAGCGTCTTTGCCAATAGAAGGCAACACAAGGCCGAAGGCACGATGCGTCTACACAGAAGGCAGTCAATTGCGGAGTAGAAGGCGGCGAGCGACTACCTTCTTTGCTAGAAGGCAAAGCTGGTTCTGGTCAGAAGGTGTCCCAACACTCCCAACTAAAGACGTGATTACACATTATTATACGTAAAAATATTTTTACCTTCATTCTTGTTTACGTTCGTATCCAACATTCGCACGAAAGTATGGATTCGAATGAGTTCGAAAATGCCATTCTTGTATTCGTACAAAGACCATACGAATCCATTCGTATCGCATACGAATGCGATACGTATGCGAAACGGGTGGATGTCTATACAAAAAAGGTTGGTGTCTAGACTTAAGGGTTAGAAAAGGTTTGAACATAAGGAGGGAGATGTCAAGTGTGTCAAGCCGATTGAGCAAGGCTCCTGACGGCAAACCATTTTTTAATTGAATAAAAAATAAATATGTTTTTATAATAGTTTGCATAATGAAAAGGTCTTTTTTTGAAAAACATTGACAGTTAACGTATGCATAAAATGTAAAATAAACGCGGCTACTAAAATTTTCATTTCCGGAATGAAATTTATTTGGCGAAATATGAAATTGGAACCAAATTTACGAACTCCGATGCAAAAACATAAGCACGTCAAGGGCCAGCATGATGCAATAAAATTTCTGTTTACATTTTTTGTGCAGTTTGGGTTGTATTTTGTAGGCAGTTTATTCTGCTTAATTCTGGTAAATATGTTATAATTGAACGTGTCGTCAGGCGAAAGCCGACAGATTTGAATTGTGATTCGGCAGGAGTGATAGTTTTTCCTTATATAGGCATGGCCGATAAGAAAATCATCCTGGTCTACAAGCGGCCTGAATAGCAGGTAAGTTTGTTAATGGAAATGATTACTTCCACTAGCCAAAACTGAAACTGATACCGATTTTGTTGCAAATTATGGTGGCGAACCAGCCTGTGGCTGAAAGCCACCTTAATAAAGTTGAAAAAAAGTTGCAAATTTGTGTGCTGCTGTTTTTAAGAGTTTTTTTTTGTTACAGAACAAACAGGTCGAACCTACAGTCGACGACATTCTTCATCTAGATTCAGGTCCCGATCGCAATCTCGACGTCGCACAACGTATGGCAAAGATGGGTCAAATGTTAGCGATGATGTGAATGATCTCATGATGGCTTGGTTGCTGCTGCTGCTACTCGAAAAGCCACGAAAATGGCAAGTACAAACAGCGCGGAACAACAGGACAAAAAAGATGACATTACTGCACAGGTATGTTGTATCTATTTGTTAGTAATTTAAACGTTACTCATTTTTATTTAAATTTTGACCGTTTCAGTTATTCTTGGAAAGTGCTTTAAGACATCCTGGATCAGGCCAGAACTGAAGCTGATGCCGATATTCTTGCGAACTTGTGTGCAGCTGGTGTCACGGCCGGTGGTAGTCTGGCTGTCTCTACCCCAAAAAGGGCCTAGTGAACGAAGTTGTGTCCTAGTGGATTGATCTGTGATTGTAGCGAACAGAGTTGTCCGTATCCTCTGTGCGGTAAAGAGAAATTCCAATTTCACCTCACACTCTTCGAACTGTAACGAGAGCGCTACTCTTTTGTCCGTGCTCACCACGCTTTCTGTGTACGTGCGCGACAATGAGTGTGAAAAAAACAAATAAAAAACTCTCAACACTGGGCTGCGCTACAGCGTAGAAAACTACTCCCAAATTCACCAAGGCGAATGAAGATAAACTCACCGACGCGCGCTCCAGTGAGATTTCTAGCGTTGCAGAGCTAGCTGCACGAAAGTTTCAGACTAATGAATTCATTATTGCCGGTTGATAATTTTTTACTAAAAACATTTTTATTTAGCATTTTACGCGCCGTAATAGCAGACATGAATCCTGGTGTCTTGTCAACTTCAAGAATGAAATTCCTTGATTTTCAGCTTTTACTAAAATGGTGTTTTTTTCCAATACATGCTTTTCTCGAATGTACCAGGAGGAGTCCAAATGAACATTACCGTTAACAGAGTCTAGAAATGAGACATAAGCAATGTATTCGTGAAAAAAAAAACAGCCTAGTCTAACTTAATTAAAATCACAAAATAGACATGTTTTGGCAGATTATTTTCGCAAAGCCAACCTCGTATTTTATATTTTTATGCTTATTAAAAATTTTTTCTTAAACCGTTATGTGCTCGACGGGGTACCCGAATACCATTTTAGGTTTCACAAGACGAAATTTCATACTTTTATTCTGGAAGAATATTCTCATTGCTGGAAATTCGGTTGTTCGGAGATATGTTCCGAAGCGGAAAAATTTTATAAATATTTGACAGAATCTTACTACTATTGGTTCAAAGTTTATAAAATTATATTCACAGGACATATTTATGGTTTTGGGTGTTATGGAGATATGCTCTCAAAATAGTCATACGGAACAGATTCCACGGGGGCTTTTGGTGGCCATAAAAACAATTAAAAAATACTACGTCACATACCAATATGGGTATTTTTGAACCGGGGTGAAATCTAGAGGCAGAATAACGACCCCCGACGCCATTTTGGAATTCCAAAATGGCGGCTTCCGGTTTTCCGGAATCGGTACGATGTCCAGAGACTGGAAATCAACCTCGGACGCCATTTGAAATTTAATATGGTCACTTCCAGTATCCGGCAAACAGCTAAAATCGGCCAAATATCACGTAATATAGATACTGTCGGAATCGGGATGCTGTCCAGAGACCTCAAAACGACATCAAACGACATCAAACGACCCGGAAGTTACCACCGTGAATTTCAAAATGGCGTGTGAAATTAATTTCCGGTCTCTAGGCCTGGTATTCAGCCATTTTTGTATCTATTCCAGAAACCGGAAATCGAGCAAGTCATCGTATGCTCGAATTTCGACTGATATAGTTATTGAGATATAACTCATAAACGTTGGCTGGCAAAAATTATTTTCGATTTCACACTATTTTGTAACTAAAGACAATTTTGCCCTGAGAAAATGTTCATTTTTCTTCTCCCGATTGAATCCGTTTCCGTTTCCGCTTTTCCATTCTTTTTCCGTGCTCTGAATGAGTATGTTCAGAAAGAGACTTTACTACGAGGAAAACATTCTGCAAACATTTTTTTAGCAATCGAATTTTATGTTGTTGTAATCAACAGGCTATCGAATCAATATCTAGTAGAACCTGCCATACAAATATACTTTTTAGCGATTGGATAAGAGTGAGAAAATAAATCGTTGTTAACCAATTTGAAATGTCTTATTCCACTTATGCCACATTAAAATTTTTATGAATAACACTAGCATAGGTGTAATCTGTACTCGGTAATTTTTACAAACCACCAGTAAAATTAACAAGAATGAACAGAAAACTAGCATTCACAGTCATTGGCGTCGAAAAATATTCTTGGCGGAGCACCGATTTAGAATCACCTATGGCGGCGGCGCACACGACTTATCACGTCTCTTACGTACAAAAGAGAAAATAAGCTTTGAATCACTAAGTAGGTACTAGTACACTTTAGTCGATTTGTTTACGGGTATTAAATTTGTTCACGGGTAAATTAGGGCCCCTTATTTATTCTGGATTCACGCGTTTTTTGTACGCGGAGTTTTTATGCGTCACGTATCTTCCGCGTAAAGAGCGAATTGAGTACATCGATCATTCATTTTTTAAATAATAACTTCCATTTTACAATTTTGAAAAGCTTGCCCCCATGATCCAAATCCTGCCTACGCCCATGTCATGACACAAGTGTTCTTCACATCGGTTCATTTTTTGACTGGCGCTGGAACTCGTTAAACAAAAATTGCTGCAATCTGGTCAAATCTGTATGACGTACAAGATAGAGACCAACAACGGATGTTTCTTCGCACCAGTGTACGCTATAGCGCCGCGCACGGGTGAATGTAGACGAGAGCGCAAGAGAGCAACTTTTTGGAAGAGAATGTAACGCACTCGCACTTTGTCTATCAAGCACTAGCGCACACTCTCGTGCGGCATATTTGTTACTAAAAGAAAAGAGTCTCTTTCTCGGTGTGGTGAGTTATGCTCTATCTCCTCTTTGTTCGTACAATTCTTGCACGTCAGTGGATCGCCTGTGCGAAATGCCAACTCTGGTAGCGAATAGGGCTTTATTACAGAAGAGTCGACTCGACTCGCCCATGTATTTCAAATGAGGCGAGTTGCTCTTAGTAGCTACTGTAATATGGCCCTATGATGTGAGATTTCTCGTCATGTACTTTGTGAGTAGAAGATGATGAAAAATAAAATACAGTTGCTAAACCATATTACTCGAAGCTTTCCGCTCTCTTAAGTTAACTCCTGTCCTGTGATTTCATATATGTACATATATGCCCTTTTTTCAAGTATTTAGGCTTTGAATATATGGAACTTTGCCAGTTTTTTTTATTAGGAAGGTGTCTGAGTTTTTTCGCCGTCTCAGGGAACTTTTTCATGCGCGGTTCAGTTTGCTCTTGAAGAGGGAAATTTAACAGATATTTCACGCTCTATTATCTTTGCACCCGAGATGACTATTTCAATACTACGGTTTCAATGACCACATTTTGTAAGAGTGAAGTGTTTGGGAGTGTCTCGTGATGGCCCTCTGCTTAGAACAGTGGTTCCGGGGTCCGCGGCCGGCAAGGGGGTCGCGAGGCTCATCTAGGGGAGCGCGAAGCTCTTGGTAAATTTGACAGGTAATTAAAACATCTTTCTTGGTATCTCTGTGAAAGCGGATTTTCATCTCTTCTGCGTATTAGAACCGAGGCGTGAAACAAATTAGACTTGCAGGACGATATGAGATTGGAAAACGCAGTCTCATATTACACGGTTTGTTGTATGTAATAATTATAAGCTATCATGTTTAACGAGGTGACACCCGCGAAAATTATATACATTTTTTTGTATTGGTTGCAAGATGATTATAAGCAACCTGGGGGTGTCACTTAGTCAAGCCAAGTCAAGTCCTTTTGATACTTGTGGATGATGCAGAGGATTTCTCGGTTTCTAGTAGCAACTAGTGTTAAACTGATACTTCTGAAACCCGCGGTTTCATTTTCACATATAAAGATCGGCGGTTGTTGCACACTAAAATTGGTTTGCAACTCCCAGGTATATTTTTAAAGGTTCCTTGTGCAATTAGAGCTGATCCTGTTTAATCGCGGGCAGCGCTCGAGCAATCAATATGCTTCGCTATGCTAGTTAATTAAGGTGCTTGTCCGAAGGTGATGCTCATTAACATTAGTAAATGATTACCACATTTGGACAAGCAGCACAAAATAAACTAGCATAGCCTTGCATTGTTGTCGTTTTTGTTGTTGTAGTGCCAAAACGCCGTTCAATGAAATCATCATGCGTCTCCGTTGGAAAGTCACTGCATGATGGAGTCGCACCTGATACCAATAAACAATTTTGTTGATTTATAGCCTAGTAGGCGGATTTTAGCTGAATTTTAGCTTAATATGTATATGGATGTAATTAGTGGCACTAAAAATTAGCTAAACTACTAAACTAAACTGAAAACGATTTTTATGTAAAATTTCCTGAGGAATCCAAATAAATCAAACGGTAGGGTCTCCTGGGTCTGGGATCCTTTAAAACGGAGAAATTCGGTTGGGATAATGATTTACGCCGTTATTGTTGTTTAAAGTCCAGTTTGGAATTTTTCCTTGAAAGGCCCATTCATTACCATCAATTTGACGTCGAAAAAGTTAAAATCGATCAAACGGGTCAAAAGTTACAAATTTTTGAAAATTGCAAATTTTTAAAAAAGTTGATTTTTTGAGCCATTTTATTTCAGTAAGTGCCATACTAAGGACCAAATAAAAATCAGTTTTCAACTTCGTAGACTACACACATTTACTTTATATGTACTATATAAATGTGGTTTGGTAAATCATTTTAATGTTTATAAAGCATCTTTATCTCGATTTTTCATGAGGATGGTTCAGTTTTGAGGGTCAAATCAAATCAGCTTTGACGCACCCTTGAACCATGTCCGATTGGGCTGAAATTTTGTACAGGTCATTTCTTTAAATTCGATTATGGAATTATTCAAACATGTCATTGCCACCCCAATATATATATATATATATATATGCATCAGGAGAATATTATTTTTCAATGCATGACACTAACAGAAGACGTCATTGATTTTAATTCGACAAATTAGATAGAACAAATGAAGCGTTGATTTTTTAAAAAATTTGAAATTGAATTGGTTGAAATTTTAAAAAATGAGAAAATTTATTAGACAGAACGGTTTATTTGATAGTCTTCGACATGTCGTCCCAAAAAAATATAAATCGTGAGAAAAAATAAAATGTTAGGGAAAGAAGACAAACTATTTAATTAAATTAATTAAATTTAATTACCTAAAAAAATCCGCCTTTTTTAAATCTTTTCTATAACAAAAACTACACACTTTTAGCTAAACAACGATAGTTGACTGAACTAAAGAAATAAAAAATAATTTTTTTTTTTTCTCTACAGAACTAATTTTTTTTTTTTTGAGATGGCAAAATTATTATCTACAGCTTCATCGAAAGCACTATACGGAAAACGAACCCGTTTTGACTCTGAAAATATTTTTATCATTAATTGATAGGTCCTCGGGTCAGTCAATTGGATTCATATGTTCATTCTGTTATCGAGAAATCTAACTTTAGGGGTATTTCCTCAGTCGACTTCCTAATGACTATTGTAATATTTGAAGATTATTATAGTCATTAAGAAGTCGGGTTAGGAAAAAAGTCAAAACGGTTTTTTTAATCGTCATAGTGTGTAAAAAATTAAAAGAGTTTTTTTTCTGACAAATTTTTATATTTACATTTTTTATTTCTCCAAGTTAAGTTGATTGGTGAAATTACAGTGTGCAGTTCTCGTAGAAAAAATTCAGACTCCTTAAAAGCGATTTTTTTAGATAGAGTATCAAACGTCTTCTGTAGTGGTTTTCTTCGATATGTTTTTGCATGAGACTACTGCTGCCAAAAACCTGCCGAAGAAAACCACTAGCGATACCCTATTTAATTTATAATTATATTTTTGGTTCTGAAAAAAATATGTTGTTATACGGTGGATATTTTTTCGAGAAGGACAAATTTATTATCTAAAACTTTGCTCAAGACCTTATACCAATCAAATAATTCGTTCTGGCTTAAATATTTTTTTCACTTTTAATTTTTTTTACTTTTCCTTGATTTGCTCCATGCTGTAGTTTTCCTCAAAAAATAAAATTTTGGACCTTTCATCATTTGTCCTTCGGGTCCTGACAGTTAATTTAACTTATTTTCTGCTGAAGAAGTTTTTTTTTGGGTGTATATTTTTTAGAAAGCTAAAATTAGCATTCACAACTTTGCCGTCAACCGATCAAACGAACCGTTTTGTCTCTAAAAATAAATCCTGGTTTGGTATCAGTGACAAAATGAAGAAAGTGCCAATTTATAATTTAGTGTTTATTTCCCAATTTTCTAAATTTAGACTCAAGAATACTTGAAAACGTGTGTATTCAGGAAATTAACTAAGAATTTTTAGTTTCAAAATAACTGTTAAAATCATATAAGGGAACGTTCATAAATGACGTAGCATTCAAGGGGGAGGGGGGGATTGGTAGTTTTGTGAGAAAATGTGACGAGTGGAAGGGTGGGGGGTTAAGCCAAGCTACGTAGCGAATACGAAACCAAGAAAAAAAAAGATTTTTTTAATTGTTCTTTTTTATCACTTTGTCTGTTTGTTATTTATGTGTGTTTGATGATAAAATTTGCAAATATCTGGGGGTGGGGTGTTTTGTTATAAAGCTACGTGATTATCTAAAGGAAGGGTCTTGATTTTGTGACGAAATGCTACGATGGGGGAAGGGGGAGGGTAAAAAAACCTAGAAAAGCTGCGTCATTTATGGATGTTCCCTAACACCATGAATGAAATTATTCTCGAAATTGTTGAAATTGGAAAAAGAATCTAAAGCTTAACTTTTTTTATACACGGACTAATGGCTGACAATCCCACAAAACTAACCGTCACAGTCGACAAATAGATCTCTAAATTCCCCTCAAAAAACTTCTTTTATTTCTCCATTCTGATTTTTTTGTCAAAAAATTTTGTTTTCATTATTTATGGATCAGTTGCTTGATTTATTGGACAGTACTTTGAAAACTTTATTACTAATAACTGAGATAAGATAAAAAAGGTCTCGTGCAAATGTATTCAAAAACACAAATGAAAAAAAAATGAAGCTGAAAGAAACAAATTTAAACTATTAATTTTGACATATTTCAGTATTTTTGTACCATTTTTCAATATTCTACAAGCATTATGACGCGTTCGTTCTACCGAACAGTTATTTGATACGTGATCTCGATTTGTGACACATGATCTCTGGATGCCAATCAAACTTCAAATTCCTTTAGCAGTAGGAATCGAAAGTTTCGTCGTCTCGAAGGAAATCCCCATGCAAAGTTTTAACTCAATCGGACTTCGGGAAGTCGTCCTTTAAAGCGGTGAAAGTTTCACCTTACCACTCTCATGCAGAGTCACAAACCAACACTATTCATTTGTAAAAAACGTAATGTTCATGTGTATCCTGAATATTTTAAAATTTCAATAAAATCATATTTTTTTATTCACACATTGGCCTACTGTGCGGTAGAACGAACAGTAAAAAACTCGGTTGTGGAAAATTGGGAAGAAGTTTTTTCACTTTTTTTTCTTGATTACAACAATACAACAATACTACAGTCATACCTCGATATAAGGCAACCTCGATATAACGTAACTCGATATAACGTAACTTTTTAAATTGAAATTTAAAATAAATGATACAGCAACTGTTTTGGGCTATAAATTGCTTCAGAAAAATGTTTGTAGTATGTTTTGGAACCAATGCGAAAATTGTCCAAAATGGGCATAAGGAAGGTTTAAAAATACTAATAGGTGATGGAAAATATGTTTTCACGCATTCTTCAGTAACAATTCAGTCTTGCATCAATTAAAAAAAAATTGTTTGCTTGTTGAAATTTTCTCTAGATGGGCATAAGAAAGGTTTGAAAATACTGATAGGTGATGTAAAATAGGTTTTCGCGCATCTGTGAGTAACAACCAACAGTCTTGCATCAATTAAAAAAACTTTTTTTTGCTTGTTGTAAATTTTCCTGATTGGGCATGAGAATGGTTTGAAAATACTGATAGGTGATGGAAAATAGGTTTTCGCGCATCTTTGAGTAACCATTAACAATCTTGCATAAATTGAAAAAAAAAATGTTTTGCTTCGATATAACGTCATGAAAATAAAAATAAAGTTGCCTTATATCGAGGTATGACTGTAGTACATAACGGATTAATTTTAAGTTTCTCAAAAATAAAATTTAAAAGAAAAACAACTTTTATCTTCGTAAATAGAAAGAGTATTTATTAAAAATTTTGTTAGTCAAAAATGACACATGAGCTTTTTTAAGTTATTCAAACGTGAGTAAAGTTTAATTTAAACCAAGAATGGTCGATATTCGACGTTAGCTCATTTGGCATAGTTTTCATCTTATATACTAAGCGCTGTTATATTATGCTCTATGACAAATATGCTCTATACAAGCAGAATAATGGTTGATAGCCATAGTGGCCGGTAGTTGCTACTTCGGAGGCCTCAACGATAATTGTTCATCCAGTTGCTTTAGTGGCGCCGACCACTACCAGAGCCGCCACCACCACTGTTATCGATAAAATTGTTCCACGATTTTCAATTTGATTGGTAACCAAGTCGTAAAAGTCGTTATTTTAAAAAATTGTCTTCGACAATGCCGTTCATGGGTGGTGGTCCTTTTATGAATATGAACAAACTGTGATTGGCATGGTGGGTGGCACGTTAGATGGCATACTGTTTTTCACCTGCAAAAACAACACATGAAACAGCCATAAGATATGTATTATGACAATCAAATACCGTCTGTAGTTATTTTGTATCCTTATCAAAATCAAAGCCCTGTCTGTCTGTCTGTCAACACCCAACTAACGAATGGCAGGTTTCGTCAGCAAACCAAACAAGCCGAAATATCCTCACAATTTTTTGAGAATTGTAACAATTAGCGGTACATTCCGCTGTAATCAGCTCCTACGGCACTGGTCCCCATAAAACGTTGATATTGGTGTGATCGACGAACTTGGAGGTATTTCAACCGGTGCTGGATCTAAAATGCAAATGTTTTAGTTAAAAGAAAGTAGTTTTTTTTCTATCAAGTTAACCTTTTTGTAATAATTTCGGTGTCGCCAACGGTCCTGCATCCTGATCACTGAAATAGGTCTTTTTGCTCATTAGACCTGCCTTGTAAATTTTAATAAGCCATCGTCAATCAGTGATGCAACAACTTTGCTTGTTCGTTGGGTTAAACGTATAAACATTCGCCGTTTTCGTGGGGGAATAATCTAGTATGACGTTTCAACTAAGTTTACTGGCTTAAAGGATATTGCTGATAGCACTAACAAAACGATTCAAATATCCGGCAACGATTTCAGCAAATTTTTTCATCATTCAACCCTTCACTAGAAAAGAAACTTTGTCCAATTTATCCGATTTTCTTCACACGAAATAACCAAAACAACCCGCGGCGATGGCGATTCACAACTTTCGATTGCCTTTTCATTTTAGCAAATCGAGTAGCACAAAAGTTTTTTATTTAACAGTTCACTAAAAAACAAATCTTCTTCGGCTTATTCGATTAAAAAAAAACAATTTACATAAAACAGCAGAAAAACGAGAAAAAACTACCGGCGCCGGCGATTCGTAAAGCGATTCGCAACTTTTGACTGACGTTTACGAACGAGAGCAAAAAGAATACGGATACGCATACGTACGTAAACAAGAATGACACGTTCGTACGAAAGCAACGATGTTCGAAAGCTCGAATTGGTTAGAACGAATCGGATTCGTATGTGTTCGTATCGCATTCGTACGCCGCTGCTGCTTTCGTACGAAAGCGATACGGCCGTAAACAAGAATAAGGGTGAATATTCATAATCACATCGACTATCTCGAGACAGGGATAACAATCAAAAGCCATTCTTACTACATAACCATAACGGTCACTGAATTGGAAAGTTATTTGAGACCAACGAAAGATTGAATTAAAGAAAAAAAAATGAAAACACTAGAATCATTGTATGGCCCAGAGATGCCAAACATGGAAACATGTGAGCTTTACTCGGTATATTAGTCGAATAAGCTGCAACCGGATGCGATTAGGGCCTTCCACGGGCTACGTAACCAGCTACTAAACATAACTAGCGCTGTATGCGACGCTGATCCTTCCGGTGGTTCTTCACGTAAATGAAGCGTGGACGCTGAAGGAAGTCGATCGACGAATGTTAAGAGATTTTGAGCGTAACATTCTACGATCGATATTTGGCAGTAAATTGGAAAATGAGTGTGGCGCAGACGCATGAATCACGAGTGATTGTGATATAGTGATACCACGGGGCAGGATTCAGTGGGCTGAACATGTAACATGGCCCCGTGGTAAATCCTTCACTCAGTGGATATCCGCGGTAGAAGAAGAAGCGCGATCTACTGGTGTACGAGGTGACTTGTGAACATCTGCCCAAGACAGAAGAAGCTGGACATCTCTAATTCGTTCGGCCCTAGACTGCCGTGAGATGATAAAGTGACGTAAGTGCCACTTTTTCGAAAATGAGTTTTTCATGCCAATTTGTTCATTATTCTAAGACCTTTTTTTTGGTATCTTCTTTTTTTTATTACTTATTCGTACGTGCATAAAATAAAAAATAAAAAAAAAACAATGTGACGTAGGCACCCATTTGAATCACTGATCACTTGGATCTACGTCACAATGTCATCTCACGACAGTAGACCGGTAAACGATCCGTCAGTCAACAAAGTAAAAGTAAAAAAAAAACTGGAACCCTCGCATTGTATTTACTAGGTTTTTTGTTAACTGCCAAAATTTCATTTGAGATGTGTTTATTTTTTTTCTGATGCGTGAAGACATGTGAGACACTTTTTTTATGAAGCGTTGAGACATTTGAAAAATGAACAGCCATCCCTGGTATCGCCCTCGAAAGATAACAAAAATTCCGAAAACTTTTCAACCAAGCTGTAACATGTTATTCAATTTTTGTTAGCATTTAACAAGCTGTCATGAACATTGATTGCTTGTAACCAATCTTAGTTGTTTAAAAGTATAATTATTTATTAGAGAACAGCTGAAGATGAAGGTTCTAATCAAAATTGTTTAAAATTTTCATCAGTAAGATATTAGAAAAAACTGCCCGTGTTTAAAATTGCCAGTTTTGATAGGTTTGATAATTATCACGCATTTATGACATCTAGTTATGTTTCGACTAAGAGAGTCTGGGGATGAAATTTTCATTCAAATCCGGGAATCCCGGAAAATATTTTCTACAGTGAAAATTATTGAAAAACCGACTCAAAAATGTAGATTTGTTCAAAATTATATACACTTCTGTGCAGTAGTGAGAATAAATGACTTTATATGAACAAACCCGGCCCTGAACAGTATGAATAATCTTCTTCACTTTTTGTCTATGAATATTAGGGTGGGGAATCGTTATATGGAATAAACGAAACTTGATAGCAGAAAGCCAGAACCAAGATTTTTTGTTCTATTTGGGGCCCTAAGCAATCCTAAATTTATCGGAAGTCGATTGGTTTTGTCTCCGTTTGGCGCATTGCATTTCAAATTTATATGAAAATTTGTATGGAAAAACCAACTTTTATGCATTTTCCATTCTAAAGAGCTCAAAATGCTCAAACCATAGGTTTCATAACTTCAAATGGTAGGTTTTTTGATACCTAACAACTTGGCCGAAGACACTTAAGAGCTAGGGTGTCCCAAAAAAAATACTAGAGCTGTTCAAAGTTTGATATGTCGAAATTTATGTTGCAAATCATTTTTTCTGCCAACACTGCCAGTGTACCGGCGTCAGTCAGATTTCCATCAGAACTAACCTCTGAAACACGTTGTAGATTCTTTCTACGCCTAGAATATTGACCTAAATTTGTTTGCTTGATCCTGTTGAGTTTGCAAACTCGTAATGACAGGTTACTTCTTTTGGGAATCCTACTGACGCTGATACATTGGTAATGTTGGCAGAAAGCAAGATTTTCTGCATTTAAATCGACATACTCAACTTTGAACAGCTATAGCTCTTCTTAGAGACATCCTAGTTCTTCAGTGTCTTCTGCAAAGTTATCTAAAATACTATACTCTAACATAATGTAGTGTATTATTAGAGCATTCTTGAGCTCTCTAGAAATGCAAAAAAGTAGGATTTCCCATATACATTTTCATACAAATTTGTAATGCAATGCGCCAAGCGGAGAAAAAACAATCGACTTCAGGCAAGTTTAGGGTTGTTTAAGGCCCCAAAAGGAACCAAAAAAACTTGGTTCTAGAAAATCTTAACTTTCAATTTAATGAGGTTTCAATGAAATAACTATATGGGATAATTTTGACCTTTGAATTTCGTTTGGAGACAGGCTCAGCCGTTTCGTCTTCTGGACAAAAAATCCGTATGTTAAATTTGAGTTCAACCGGATTTCGGGAAGTGGATCCTCACAGCGGCCAGAATTTCACTTTTTTGACGATGAAAAAATGCACAGGTAGTAAATAGTTCATGAAATGTAGAAATCTAAGTTTTGTTTTTAGTGTCAAAAGTCTTAAAATCTCGCGTAACATTTCAAAAGGACCTAAGTAACAAATAGAGATTCTCTCTTCTCTCATTTTGTATAAAATGCCGAAGCCTGGTTAAAAAAAAATGTTCAGAAACATCGACTTCCTGAGACAAAAAAAATCGAACTGGGAGAGTCTAGTTCCAAGTACCAGGTTTTTTTTTTTGAAGAAAGAAATATGTTAGATAACACTAGATCTCTGCGTTTCATGCATTTTTAAGAAATTTTGGCATACAAAATTTCTATCTTGAAAGTTTCATGAGCCTGTGCCAGTTTTTTTTTATTTTACATTGGAAATTTTTTCGAGAAGACGAAATTTTGAAGCCCTCCTGCTTTTGGGTGACTATCCGTCTCCACTTCCTTTTTTCGGACATTGGAAATAAATTTCAATTTTTTTTCGAAAATTGTTCAATCTTTTTGTTCTAATGCTTTTTTATGAATTCAAATCATCAAATTATGGTGTCATTATTTTCTTCTATATAACAAAAAAATCCAAACTAAATAAATCACCGCCTTTTAACTTTTCTTTGCAATTTTTCTCGCTTCCCGGTAAACCAAATTTCTATTCCACGATTCTCGGGAAGCTGAAAACAGTCGGCTCTAGTTTCCCTCTCCTAGCGCTTTATGCTGAAATTCATCTGTTTTTGCGCTAAAAAGCGGTTTAACAAAGAATCGCGTGTCGGTTAAAATTTTATCCCTGATTGTTTTTCAGTTTTCTCTGAAATTCGCTACCCTGTATAAGGTCAATGTATGTCATAATGCTCCTATTGTGCATTAATTTGATTTGGCCACTGATGCAATTGAGTAAAAAACGTGAGTTTTGGAAACCCGCAACAATCACACAAATCTCCTGTTTAACAAAAAGTGAGTCCCGTTCGAGCCACAGTTTATACAAGGTGTGATGATTGAACTTTTATGTTCCAAAGTTCAGCCGTCATCAGTACCTATGTACTAAGTGCAAACTAACTTGAAAGAATGTCAACAATAGTGAATAAAAGATAAGAAGAATTCAGAACTTTTCAGGCACTAAAAATAGTTCTGAATCTAGCAAAAGTCGTTATGTAATGTGTTGACTAAAATAAAAAAAAATGACAATAAATGACGGTGCAATGAATATTGAACTCGTTCAAACAACGCGCATTCGTGCTTTTTTCATGTGAGATGAGTTGTATCTTCGAAGGCTATGTACAAAAACCCTAGTTATGCATACCTTTTGTTTTTCTGAAGACATCATCTAGGAAGTTCAGGGTTTTCTAATAAATTGGAACATTCTTTTTTGTGCGCAAAAAAGAAACTATTTCTACATTGTTATATGCATGGCACGCAAGCAAATCAGTCTAAAACGCCAAGATCAGCGACAGGTGAAAAACAAGGGAACTCATACTGTACAAAACAAACACCACGGCGTACGGAGCTTACCTCTTTCATCTGCCTTTGAGTCGTTGTTTGTTTTTTCCTTGGCCTGCCGGATTCGAGCCGGGACCAAAGGTTCTTGCATTGATGATAACGTTGGCACTCCTTTGCTTCGGTGTACGACAAAGCCTGAAAAATTAAATGTACCATTAATTCAAACAAATGTTGATCTGAAATTATTTCTATACCTTCGTCGTGTTCTTGATACTGATGCTGCTGCTGTTGTTGTTGCTGCTGTGAGTGTTGTGTATATTGTGGCTGCTGATCCTGCATATCACGAGCGGATACATGTTTTCGCAGAGTACTAGCGGACGGTGAACGAACCACTGTTTTCGGGTGAAAATAATAAAAGAGAGAGGTATAGCGAATGTTTTGTTCCACTGGTGTGCAATTTGAATATCTTGTCATTCTAATTAAGTGAATTGAGACATTAAGGCCAACTGATAGCTTTGAAGCTATGATAACATTGTTCCGGAATGGATGCAATAAGCACATACAGATATTCGTACAAAGACTAACGACAACAAAGCAATTTTACTAATGCATGCAATACTTGGTGCGCAAAATGAGAATCAAGTGACATTTTTTTATTTTGCATTTAGCTCGCATAATGTGAGGTTGACCTTGTTGGACCTGTAAAACACTATAACGAGGCTGCATCTTTCGTTAAAGACTGATTTATTATCGGTAACTTCACAAAATTTCGCGTCTTTATTAAATGGAATTCACATAGTGATCATTTTCGAGCGAAATTTTACACTCACTTGACACAATATTAGATTTTCCCATCCGCACTGATTAGTCAGCACTTTTCGAAACAAGCGATCGTTTTTTTTTTCATATCTTCATTCCTCTACCTAACATTGCCACTTGGAACGAAAGGAACAGTCTCTGCTCAAGTTGGTCAGTTTTATGCATTGGGGCACTTTTGCCAGAAGTACCAACTTGGGGTGCCACCGTGAATGAAAACCGAGGGAGAGTAAGCTACATATAGATAATATGCACACAAAAAAACCGCTAATGGCCAGGAACACTTGATGCTAATATGTGTTATGTGGATGGGCGAGAAAATATGTGCTTTCTGGTTTCAAGTTGGATACTTGGCTTTAGCGAAGAAAAAAAGAAGAAACATAGGTTGAATTGTTCCTTGGATTGGGAAATCGATCGCATTTTACTGGTCGTGCGTACGGAAAATTTTGTGTTCATCTCTTTTTTGTCTCTACGGTCCATGTGAAATTGCATGAAAAACAACGTTTTGTAGCAAGCAGAAAAAATGTTTTTGCAGATTCTTCACTTTACCTAAGATGGCCCAAACTCAAGTTATTGTGGAATCTTGATGAAGTTACATTTTTAACCTGAGTGTTGGAAATTTTACCTAAACATGTTCATTTTCTACTTTGAAAACCAATTTAAAATAGCAGAAGAGTATGAAGAATATTTATTACTTGTGAAAAAACTCCCTTTTTTTCAATTTCTATTACATTATTGTAATCGCCTATTATATGGAATTACAATGCTTCTGTTTTCATCTGTTGAATAGCCTATCTCACCTCAATTTTATGAAACATGCTAAACCATTATTTTTGTAGTAAAGATTTTCGTTTTTGCCTTAATGAAAAAGAAACACCGTAACGGGTTAGGATTCAAACCTCCCCTATCTCTGCTTGATAATAAAACTACCATATTAGAGGCCATCGACATTTATCCACGTAGATAGATTTCAGACGATTTTGACCCCCGACCCTCCCACTCCGCGTACAGCCGCCCATATAAATTCGAAAAATTAAATTTTATATGGACCGGGGACATTTTAAAAACCGACCTACATATTTCGCTGCAATTCGACCGTTGTTGTTTCTCACGGGAAACAAGGTGTCTAGTATCAGCACTTTGTTCCGGCGAAGAAATGTTGGGAAAATATACTATATACAGATTATAAAACGGGAGGTTGCATCGAATGTCTCTCTGTCTGTTGGAAGAGAATTTTGTCTTGAGAACCAGGTATGGTTCCGGGTGAGACTGTCGCTTCATTAAGCTGGAATTTTGCAAGGGTTCCTATTTTTTTCGAGAAGACGAAACTTTTGAAACCTACCGCTCAACGAAATACGAAAAGTTGATTTCCATTGGCACCCTACTGTTTACGTCATGCAATAAACAACAATTAGACTGTTCACGTTGCACGGTAAGGGGTATCGCAGATGATAGCAAATGAATGAAACACTTATTTTTTCTATTCTTTTTCTCCAACATTCTTTCGCATTCATATCCCTGCTACATCCAAACCCGTATTGACAGTTAATGACGTGGGTGCGCCAAACCACTGTTTTTCTAATCCCGCTTTACTACATGATAATCATTGATTTAGGTTACTCTCTCTCTGAATATTCTCAAAATTCACCTTTTTTAATCCCACGTCTTTGCTTCTGGGCAACATTTACCAAAAGGTTATATTTTTTAAATTGGAATAATCACTCAGGATTCACACCTTTTTCGAAACACTTTTTCATACACAAAGTTTTGAATTTAGTCTTTAATAGAAATAAAAACAAGCATTCCAATGCATACAGAGGGAGAAAAAGACACAAAAAGGAAGATTAGAAAAGGACCAAGCGAGAGAAAGAGGGAGAGAATGAAAATAGCGAGCAGAAAAAAAGAGAGAGCGAAAGATTATGAGATACGAAGACAATTGTTCACTTTTTAAAAATGAAGCTGTTAGTAAATTTGGCACTAAAGTGCGCGCTGTAACTATAAAGTATGTACAATTTTCGAGCAAAATTTCACCCTTTTTGTGATAAAGGCGTTGTTGTTGGTGTCGTTTTGATAAGATTTTTTTCTTAATTATCAACTTTAGTCAATTTATGAAGCAATCTTCAGAGATAAAAAAGGTGGAGACAAATCTGGCTTTGTTAGTGAATTTAATCGATTGATCGGGCAATTGAAACGCAAATTTATATTTTTACTGAACTGAATAGAACGCTATTCACTGAGAATAGTAGCGTATTTTTTATCTAACATCTTCACACGATTTTGACTCAGTACGTGTGTGTTTTGGAGCTGAACATAAGCCTATTCTACGAAATATGCCAATCTACCAAGTCATGCAAAAATATTTTCCAGCAAATAACAATTGATTAAAGAGCATTCTACAATCAACGACTTCAATTCCATGTGACATGCTAAACTGTAGAATCTACTCACTGATAATTTAATATGATTAAGAAAATCTGCCTCACATAAGAAAATAAACATTTACTACAACCGAAAACAATGAACAAATGAAAACAAATTTTACTGAAATATGGTACATAATAACTAAGATAAGAAGAAAATTATACCGATGCAAAACTGGATGAGAAAAAAGTGAATAACACACATTATATTTCACTACAGCTTCTTGGGCAAATCGATAAAAAAATACTCTACTGCCACGTCGTTATTCTTAGATAAACACGAAAAGGTGTCATTTTTTTGTTTTATATAATCGAAAAAAAAAAGAAATGTACAAAATATACTGAAAATAAAGTGTTGCAAATGAGCGTACACACATGTAAATCAAACACACGTACAGAAACAAAAAAACGTAAGACAAAAAAAAAACAGACCGAACTTAATGTCATAACCATGATGTGATACCAAACAAAACAGAAACAAACATAGTTTACAGGAAAACAAAAGACAAAGTAATTCTGGCCGAAATGTTGATTTCAGTTAGCACCTTGAAACGGTGGTTTAGCAGTAGCGCCTCCGTTACCGCCGCCAGTAGTACCCCCACTGCTGCCCGGGGGCGAATCAAGACCCGCTCGTAGCTCGGGAATGAATACGATGGCCTGGTGAGTCGCGATTCCGCGCCGATGCGCGATGCCGTGCTCGTTTGTTCCGGAATCTTTAAACGCATTATTGGGGTTATTGGTTTTTTGTTTCGATGGATGGCGGGAAAAATATACAAGCAGAAATGAAGTTTGTACAAAAGCACGTAAGTGAGATTATTTTTTTCGTGTGTTGAAAAATTTTCGAGGATAAGCTTATAACGAGATCGTTTGACAATGTAAAATTTTGAATGTGAAAGATGTACATTTGTGGGAATCATCACAGGTGAAGCTTATGTTAGGTAACGATGAATGTGAAAATAGTAATTTAGATGAACGAACGAATAAAAGGTTTAAAAGAGAGAAAAATGTGCAAAAAATAATTATGGAAAAAAATGGTTGTACATGCAGTATAGGATCGACGGATGAGCAATTTACAAATTTTTTACTGGTCACTCCTGGTTACAACTTCAACCCTGTACACAAGATTACTTTGGTTTCGCTATTATTAACAAACACACCGTTGCCAATTTAAATTTCGCTTAGCTACACACCAACACGGCACTTTTTTTTTCGAAAATGTAAAGTAGATAAGAGATAAGCTAACTTCGACTAAGGCCTGCATATTTTTTCATGGATATACAGTATGGATTTCGACCTATCAACACATATGATGAGAGTAACATGACTCCATTTGGTTGATTGAAACAAACCCTAGCGGATGACAACATTGAAAATTGATCAAAAAATCGTTAAATATTATAAGCATAAAAAGGTTCGCAAGATGAAATGTAAATGTCATAGCAATACACACTCCATTGTCTTATTCCAATCATCATTTCCGAAGTTCGTACATAATAGGCATCCGAAGTGTAAAACAAACTTATACTAAGTTGCCATGTTTCTAATAATAACGACGTGATATGTAGAAGCGAGTACAACTCTTACAGTTCGAAAGTTTGTTTACTACCATAAGGTGAGCTACACAATACAGGTGAAATATACGCCTAATGTATAGTGAATCGTTTTTCGGTTCAATAGCCAAGTAAGGAAAAATATATCCTTCAGTAGGTACTAACGTCTAATTACAAACAATAACATATTACCACGATGCTGCTTGTTATGTAATTTTCATTAAAATTATTAGGAAAAAAATAATTAATCTATTAAGCCTATACCTTATGAACTTAGAAAGATATAACAAACACATAACATATTTATACAAATTTCGCTTGCCAAATGAAAGCCAATTAACCAATCACCCAACGAGTGCCAATTATACGTTTTAGTTGAGCGCCTGTTTAAAAGGAAGCCAATACCGAAAGCTTGCCAAAATACATATTGACAGAAAAGTGAACCATTAGGGATGGACCACTTTCGAGTCGATGTCATACTGGCCATAAATACTTATTTGGTGGGCGAAATAAATACTCAAAGGCAACAGCAGCTCAGCTTAAATCCATGGTAAAACCAAGCAACAAAGAAAACAGAAAGAAAACTAACGAGGATTGCTCTCCTATTAAATTGATATTTTTTGATCATAACTGCACGATAGATTGATAGTGATGAACGGTCTAATTGAAAGATACTTAAAAACCTAAGCGAAATTAAGTCTGGTAAACAAAGTTTTATGAATGGACATCGATCAATACTGCGACAGTGACATAAGATGAAGGGATTGAACAATCAAAGGAAAATGTAAGATACGAGTTCTCATTGGTTTCTTAGGTTTAATTTTTGTAACATGATTCGATATCGTCCAAATTTTTCCGATGAGTTTATCGTTAACTAAAAGATTCGAGCATGAAAACATGTGATATAAAGGGAAATATTATGGACACAGATGTTTCAGATTGAGTGCACGCGCGATAGGTTCATTTGAAGGAAGAACATAATTACTTGATTTTTTACACGCTGTCAACTTACCGGGCACCTGCTGTTGTTCCATACCAGGATAACATACACACTTCGCTGGATGTATTTCGAACAGGTTGAACAGATCAGCCAACAGGACGACTAAATTCTGTTTCATAGCTCTGATGAAAAAAAATGAACGATGAAAATTAAAACATGATCCACTTGAGTAAGCAACAGCTAGATATTACCCTCGCATGTAGGTTATGTCCTCTGGGGTCATGTGAAACACAGAATATGGCAAGCTTCGCTCGGAGAAATTACTAACTATGAGGATATTGTGGATTGAGTCCTGAAAATAATGTTCAATTCAAAAAGTGTTTAAAATCTGTTACGTGATACATTTTACATACCTCTATGGTTGGTACGTGGTTGAATTTAACACTGGACCAAGGAACTAATTTGGGACAATAATACGATATTAGGTAAGCTAAACTGACACCGTCGCATAGGTCACGAATATCACGAACTGGTGGAATGTTCGGGCTCTGGAGTCGTTGACCCTGCAAAAAGAAATAGCATTGAATAATTGATCTATTGTCCAATTGAATAAATATAAATGGAAATATAAAAAGTATCGCTAGAGAAAAAAACATGTGTGCGCTAATCGAACCTTTGGTTGTGACAGTGATCAAAATCAAAACCATTGAAAAAGACAGGAAGGAAGGTTAACTCACGTATTCATCGACGGATGAACCGGCAACACCTCCGTTGGCCACCTCGTAGTCAATGCGTCGTTTCAGCGCACTGCATACGTGCGAAATCCAACTCAGCAATGCTGCCTCGTGGTGTTGTGCGGGTTGAGACCCACTTCGGCCGGATATTCTGTAAAAAGAAGAAAGAAAAAAGAAGACACGTGAAAACTTGCAGCAAGCAAAAAACCGACAGCAACTGCAACGAACAAGCCCAATAGATGCATCCTACTAGTTTTTTTTCAAACATCGATAATCTCACGTTTGGAATGTGTTTTTCTGTGCATCGATTTACACCGCTCACACTTCCGCACCGTTGTATTATGTTAACATAAGATATGTGGAAGATGTTGTTTATTCATGGGTAGGTTGTCACGTTTGATCAGAATTGACTGCATTAATTTTGGTCTAACTAATTTGTTGCAACCAAGAAAGGGTGCGCGGATTGGAACGGTGCTTAATCTAATATTTTTTATATAAATATGCAAAGTCGGTTAATTTGTTTTGAATAAGTCAATTGAGTTGAGCTACGGTGTTAACTACCAAACCGGTTAAAGTGGCGATCATCAACTTTGTGTATAGTCCACAGCATTTGTTTTTCATCTTCCAAATTGGGAGAACCAAAGTCTAATATTCGTTTCGTTGAAATGTTGGGAATTCAGTATGAATTAATCGAAAACCAGTTTGTTAAAAACTTACAAATTCTTAGTACCGTTAGGGCGTTTTATTGTTCTACTACTTTTTTGCATAAAAATATGTTTCCCAAATATCTGCAACCTGGTAATGGATACCCGACCAAACGATTATAACAAACGGGGTAATCAAACGATTATAACAAAGTACAGAATTATATCAAATTCTGTTATCATACACTTGAATGTTCAAAAGTGTGTTTTTTAAAGCATATTTATAACAAAATTTGCTATTCAATTAACAAAATATTGTACATTCTAACTAACTCCGATCTTTTTCTGCCAAAAACCTTACAAAACTTGTAATAATTTGTAATAATCAGCAAGTAATTTCGATAGGAATTTCTATATTTTAACTATTAACGAGACCAAGTTTAGAACACAAGTTGATACAAAAAGCTCGTAACAAAATATCAAGATTTGTTAAAATATTTGCAAAAAAAATGCAACGATGATAAAACACATGTTTCAAAAATTGGGAAATTAAGCAAACTGAAACGGGTAATTTTATAGCAAATTTTATTTTCGTAATCTGAACAATAAAACAGTGAGTTTTTTTGTCAGAGGAAAAAATCTAGACATGAAAAAAAAGTGAAATGGGAACCAATTCTATTGTTAGTAACGGGATACCATAGAACAGTAAGAAATATTAAATTAAAGCCACAAATAACAACATAAAATCCATAAATTTCATATTCAGCCAACAACCATCCATGTCAATATAACCAAACCACACCAAACACACCAAAAAAGCTAAAAGAGGAGGAAAAAACTAGAAGTAGAAAAAAAACGAAAAATTGTAAAAAATATTGAACATATTAAAATAAAACAGTGGACCTGAGAAAGACACCAACCGGTGTCGAAACGTTGAACAAAATCAAATAATTTAGATATCAGTAACACTTCATTCAAATCTAAGAAGATCGAAATTGTTTTTTTTTGCATTTTGATCTCAAGAACATTAAAGATTAATAAGTTTTGAGCGAAAAATGTGCATCTACATATTTTGTATTTTAAGTACAAAATATGCGTCCATATATTTTAATAAAACGATTCTTCAACAACACTATTATCATTATCTGTTGTTGGCCTAACATAAATTAAAAACAGTGAAATTATATTGAATTTTCAACGCAACATAAAATACATTTTCAAAAATACTGAAAAGCTTTCTTACACGCTTTGTGACTATCAACGATTAAAAAATTCTCTGAACAGAATGAGGATCCCGTCGGGATGCGGTATATTTTTCCAAATCTGTATCATATTTCCAGTTCGCTTATTTTTCGTTCTTTCTCTACTTCACATACTGTCTGCTTAATGAACGAGAATGAGGATATTTATTAGGATAATTGTTTTTATCAAGATAAAAAAATACGAAATATTTTTTTTTTTTTCATTTTAATACATTATAATCGCAATGATTACATTTAGAATAAAAGTCAAATTCATTAAAATTATATTATATTACATTCCACCCAACAAATTTATGTTTTAAAAACTGGTATTCATTCTAAGAAGATCTATTTAAATAACCTTTTGCCAGAAGTAAGGACATTTTTTAAAAAAAATGAGCAACCGAAGAGGGTGCTTTGTTAGTAAATTAATGTCCTATAACTTTTAAAGAAAAATAATGAGACAAATCTACCTGTCTCTTCTTCTTTTTATATAAAGAACAAGTTTTTTATGTATGTTCCAGCATAAATTTTTATTTGCGAGATAATTGGAGAAGCAACATTTAAACAATAATTCCAGTCTGGTACATTATTCTCTCCAAGGGGGATGGTGTAGCAGGAGAAAACCCTATAGTCAACTAATATACAGGCAGCAAATAAAATTACGCCTAAGCAACGCCTCTCTACCAGTTATTATTTTTTACCTCGTAAAACGCGAAACCCGTACCGTTCGATGTGCTCAATGTTTATAAGGCGAAAAATCCAATATTAGCAAATTGTAAAGAATACTTTTATTGATGTCGCCTCAGCAGTCTCACGTAAAGAACTGTATTCCATTTATGCTATAAATAATTAATAAACTAAAAATTCTCTAGACTTGGCTAACCAAATACTCCAGACAAGCTAAAAGTTCTCAGTGACACTGAGAGTGCGGAATTCCGTTGAGTGAAGCTAAAGATCCACAAAAAAAAAACCTAAATTAATCCACCTAGCGATCAAACCCAGCCTTTCTCATTCAAACTTATTATTTGTGAAAATAGATTTACATGAACGCTTAAATATATGAAATTCGACGTAATGTTAGTGCTTAAGAAATAGCGAAATAAAAGAAATGATTCAATTTCGAATAATTTAATCACGAGCGATACCAGGAACGTTCAAATAGTCCGATACCACATTTAAATCATGTTGAAGCCACATGTATTGATCAAAGCAGGTATAGTTTTGAATAGTCTTTAAATTCCTTTTCTTTCCATAACCAAGGTTTAAAACCAGATATCAAATTGTTGTGAATTTTGTTAATTGTAAGTTTGAGAGATGACTCGTTCGTATGACACTAGTAATGTTCAAACAAGTAGTGTAATCTTTGAGATAATATACTTTCGTTGTTTGAACAATTTGATACATAACGGTTGCTTATGTTCGATTTTACACAAATGAAATGGGAACATATAGGGCAGCCAAACTTTGAAACCACGTGTCCAATCATAATTCATCAGTTAACCGTTAACTAGCTCGTTCATCTGATATCAATATTGTTCAAATCGGTTGTGTAGTTTCTGAGATAGTGAAGTTTCATGATTTTCACATTTCGATACATTACAGACGACGTTACAGTCCGATTACAGTGAAATTCAATAGGGTGTTGTGAGGCAGCTAGACTTTTCATTTTACACTAATTTTGTGTAAACCGGGTCAGCCATCTCTGAGAAAAGTGAGTGAGTTCAAGTAGTCTTAGGAATATGTTCCTTTTCATAGCTGGATTTCACGTTTTCAAACATAATAGGCAAAGTAATAGTTCGATTGCAAATCAAATTAACGAAGATTGCGGGTTCGAGTCCCGTCTTGACAAGGGAAATTTTTTCTAAGTCTAAAGTCACACCTTCTACTCCCATTCTCGCAAACTACATACGTTGCCCGCTTTACTAAACTTAAAAAAAATCAATAGGGTCTTATGGGGCAACTAGACCTTCCATTTGACACTGATTTTATGAAAATCAGTGCAACCATCTCTAAGAAACATGAGTGAGATTAAACAGTCTTCAGAACACGTTTCTTTTCATAACTTTTCAGGTAACCCGTTCATTTTAAACCAATTTTGTTCAAAACGGTTGTGTAGTTTCTAAGATAATCATGTTTCATGATTTTTACATTTTGATACATAACCCCTAAACTAAAAATCCGATTACAATGAAATTGAATAGGGTCTTATGGGACAACAAGACCTTTCATTTGCAATTAATTGTATGGAAATCGATCCGGACATCTCTGAGAAAAGTGAGTGAGAATAAAAAGTTGCACATACACACACACATACATAAAATGCTCAGCTCGTCGAACTGAGTCGAGTGATATCTGCCATTCGGCCCTTTGGAGCTCTTTTATACTTTCGGATTTGCCAGTGATTGCTATACCTTTCTGGGAGAAAGGTAAAAACAAAAAACCAAAAGAAGAGTAGAGAAAATCAAAAAACCTAAATTAATCCACCTAGCGGTCAGACCCAGCCTTTCTCATTCAATTTTTTATTTGTAAAAATAGATTTACATGAACGCTTCAATCCAATAAATGTTTATTCACTCTTTAGGTTCTAAAATATTGATGTTGTAATCTTTACATATAAAAATGCAGTCAAGTCTGTCTGATCCATATAGGCCCGAAAACTACCGAACCGATCGACGTGAAAATTTGTATGTAGGGGTTTTTGGTCCCGATAAAGGTTCCTATGATAGTTTGAGACCCCTCCCTCTTCTGGAAGGGAGGGGTCCCTTACAAATTAAACAAAAATTTCTGCACAACTCAAGAACAAACCAAGCAAATGAAACCGAATTTGGGTGTGGATGTTTCAAGGGGTAACTAATATGTCCATAATAGTTGGATGAAACACAAATTTGTGCACATCTCGAGAACTAATTAACCAAATGGAACAAAATTTGGCAGGTAAATGTTTTAAGTGGTAACAAATATGTACATAATGGTTTGAAACCCGACTCCCTCTTCTATAAGGGAGGGATCCCATGAAAATGAAACACAAATTTCGCACAGCTCAAGAACCAATCAAGAAAATACAACCAAATTTGGTATGTGAATGTTTTTAGAGGTAACAAACGCCACTACCTCTTCTGGAAGTACATGTTTCTTCACAAATTTCTGCACATCTCGCGAACTAATCAACTAAATGGAACCATATTGGCAGGTGAATGTTTTTAGTGGTAACAAATATGTTCCATAATCGACCTCAGACAACATTTTGGATTCCCCCCAGTTTAATCCTATTCCCTTCCGCCTACATCCAACCAAACGACAAGAACACGTTAAGACCCCGGATCCGGAAACAGCAACTAGACCCGCACGATAGTCTCAGGTCCCGAGGGAGACAACCCAATATGCCAGTCTGAATATCTTGACCCAGCAGCGGAACATATTCAATATGCTGCTTACCTATGGCGATGGAAAACCATCAAACAACAAATCAGTGCTTTTAATGCAAAACATGCTAGCTTTAAGTTAGATTTAGTTTCAGCTCGTAGTTGGCAGCGAGGATAAAAAATTTGCTTTTAGTTATTAAGATACTTTAGAAAGTAAGCTACCAGATATAATTGGCGCCGTTAAACATTAAATTGTATTTGTGCCGTGTCAAATAAATTATAGATGGAGAAAAAAAAAACATTTTGGATTGTAAGATGGCAACTTCCGGTTTCTGGAAAACAGCCGAAAATGGCCGATTTCCACCCAATATAATAATATTCGGATCTAGAATAATACACAGGAGCTAAAATCGACCACAGATAGCATTTTAAATTCTAAGATGGCGACTTCCGGTTTCTGAAAACAGCAGAAAATGACCAAATACCACCCAATATGAGTTTTTCTTTAACCAGTATGCCGTTCAAAATCCAGAAATTGTCTCCAAATGCCATTATGAAATCCAAAATGGCGACTTCCGGTGCCGGAAAAACAGCGGCAAATGACCAAATACCACCCAATATGGGTATTTCCGGAACCGTAATGATGCACTGGAGCCACAAATCAACTTCAGACAACATTTTGAATTTTAAGATGGCAACTTCCGGTTTCTGGAAAACAGCTTGAAATGAACGATTCCTATTAAATATGAGTATCTCCGCAACCAGAAAGATGCACAGAAGCTAAAAATTGATCACAGACACAATCTTGAATTTTAGGATGGTGACTTCCGATGTCTGGCAAACAGCCGGAAATGACCAAATACCATTCAATATGAATGTTTTCAGAACCAGAATTCCGCCCAGATAACAGAAATTAATTTCACAGGCAATTTTAAAGTCCAAAATGACGACTTTCGGCTTCTGAAAAACAGTCCAAAGTGACCAAATATCACCCAATATGAGTTTTTCTTTAACCAGTATCCTAAATACCATTTTGAAATCCAAGATGGCGACTACCGGTTTGTGAAAAACAGCCTAAAATAAACAAATACTATCCAATATGAGTATCTCTGGAACCAGAATGATGCAAGGAGCTAACAATTGACCTCAGGCACCATTTTGAATTGCTAAATGGCAACTTACAGGCAACAGTCGGAAATGACCGAATAATACTCAATATGGATATTTCCGTAAACGTGATGATGCATAGAAACCAAACAATGACCCTGGACACTATTTTGAATTTGAAGACGACCACTTTAAGTTTCTGGAAAACAACCAAAAATACCTCCCAATATGGGAATTTCCGGTGTCAGATTGATGCCAGAAAGTCTGCTGATAATGACAGAATACCACCCAATATGAATATATATTCAGAATTAAGGCGATGTACAGAAGCCAAAAGACGAGGATGTTGTCATTTCGATAAAACCAATCATTTCAAACGATTTGTTATTTGACTTTGATCATATCCTATTGCCGATTCGTCGTGCATTTGCAGACTTCAAACAAACCGCAAGGAATCAATGTTCATTGCTTAAGTTCGATTATAATCAAATGAAATGGGAACGTGTAGGGCAGCCAAACTTTGAAACCACGTGTTCAATCATAATTCATCAGTTAACCCTTAACTAGCCCGCTCATCTGATAATAATAATCGAATCGGTTGTGTAGTTTCTGAGATAATGAAGTTTCGTGATTTTCACAAGTCGGCACATTACAAATGAAGTTACAGTTCGATTACAGTAAAATTCAATAGGGTCTTCTGAGGCAGCTAGACCATTCATTTGACAGTAATTTTGTGGAAATCGGGTCGGCCATCTCTGAGAAAAGTGAGTGAGTCCAAGTAGTCTTCGGAATATGTTCCTTTGCATAGCTGGATTTCACATTTTTAAACATAACAGGCAAAGTAATAGTCCGATTGCAAAACAAATCAATAGGGTCTTATGGGGCAATTAGACCTTCCATTTGACACTGATTTTATGAAAATCGGTACAGCCATCTCTGAGAAACATGAGTGAGATTTAACAGTCTTCAGAACACGTTTCTTTTCATAACTTTTGAACCACAAGTTTTTTCAATTTTTATGAAATTCAAAACTTAAGGGTTTTCTAGGTAGCCCGTTCTTTTGAGACCAATTTTGTTCAAATCGGTTGTGTAGTTTCTGAGATATTGATGTTTCATGATTTTCACATTTTTAAACATAACCTCTAAACTAAAAATCCGATTACAATAAAATTCAATAGGGTGAGAAAGTGAGTGAGAATTAAAATCTGCACATACACACACACACACACATACAGAAAATGCTCAGCTCGTCGAGTGATATATGCCATTCGGCTCTTTGGAGCACTTTTATACTTTCGGTTTTGCAAGTGATTACTATACCTTTTTAGGAGAAAGGCAAAAATATGTGAGATAATGAGGAAAGACTCATTTAAAAAATAATTCCAGTCTATTACATTATTCTCTCTAAGAGGGATGGTGTAGCATGAGAAAAACCCATAGTCAAATTACATATAGGCAGCAAATTATTATTACTCCTAAAGAAGCACACTTTCTGTCTCTATTTTTGGTCTCTCTACCTGTTGCATACAACTTTTCACCCTGCGCAGCGAAACCTGTACTGTCCGCTATGCTTAATGTTAATTAGGCGAAAACCCTCAATATTTGAACATTGGTTTTTATTCAACGAACATAGAACGATCATGGTTTAGTGTAGTTTATGGGTGAAAGTTCTCAGTGACACTGAGAGTGCGAAATTCGGTTAAGTGAAGCTAAAAATTTACAAAAAAAAAAAACAAAAGAAGAGAAGAGAAAACGAAAAAAATATCTGACAATTAGGAAAGCACTATTCAAAAAATAATGCCAGTCTGTTACATTATTCTTGTTAAGGGGAATGGTGTAGCATGATAAAAACCTAGTCTCAATTTATATACAAGCAGCAAATTTAATCACGCTCAAAGAAGCACACCTTCTGTCTCTCTACCTCTTATCAGTTTTTACCTTGCACAGTGAAACCCGTACCGTCCGCTGTGCCTAATGTTTATTAGGCGAACAAAACCAATGTAATCTTATTCACGCGTCTTTTTCATGCGCATTTTAGAACTTTTGCGTTTTTCACGCGGATTCCAGCAAAGTTACTTTTTACGCGGTTTACATTTTAAAATCTTTTATTAAGAGTGTCAGATGAGTTTACTTAATCTAATTACTGAATATTCACTGATATGGCCTAACCTAAATATATTTTTTCTTGATTTTCAGCTCAATTCGCATGCGGAAATAACACTGCTATTGATCCTTTTCGAAAGAGTTTAGAAGAAATTATTAAAAACGTTTAGCAAAAAAGCAAAGCAAAGCCTTGGTGCTACATTCCGATTCGGAACCTGGCCTTCTTTCACAGACTTCGCAGCCGACTGTTTAGTGTACAGGACAATTGCGGGGCTAGCGCTACGATCCTACTGACACTAACAGTCTCTCCCGAGACGAGACTCGAACCTATGACGACTGGTTTGTTGGGCCAGCATCGTACCTCGAGACCATCTGGGAAGTAAGCAGACACAGCTTTTTACGCGGATTTCGGAATTTCGGCGTTTTTTACGCGCATTTTTACGTATCCCCCGAGTAAAAAAAAAGATTTCTGTGCATTTGCAAATTGCAAAAGAGGCATTTATTGATGTCGCCCCAGCTATCTCATGTAAAGAACTGTATTCAATATCTATTTTAAATAGAAAGTGCAGAGAAACGACCACAGAACGAACGTTGTTTAGTGCAGTTTATCGGCATACGTGTTCTGCGAAAAGCTGATGAAAATATTTAATATTACTATTTCCAAAAACCGATAATTTGTGTTTGAGGCCGTTTTGAAGCCTGATATGGTGAGGGGGGACGAGTTTGAGTTAAGTTAGTTGTCGAGTTGCACCCATTGTGAACTGATTAATTTCTCTTACTTCTACCTACTGTAACTTGAATTTGAAAAATAGTGCGGAAAATTATTTGTCTTTTCGCATCCTTGAAATCGCAATTAAAAACCTTCTCGACGGCCAAACTGATGATGTCAGACATCAACACTGTTCAATACACTACATAATGAACTGATTTGAAACCATTCATATTTTTTTCTAACTCCTACGAGTGCACATATCCGTCTAACTATTCATTCATGCAAAATTCACACAAACCGTGTATGGGCTCCTATAAATTTTCCGCACAGTCATATTCGCTTCACCGAAATGAATAAAAATATTATCTCAGCTGTTGACCAGCTTGATTGAGGTTATAATAATTTGTGCAAAGTGTCGTTATGGTCAGTAGCTGAGAGACTGTTTTGTGCTGTTTCCCTCACTCAGCCTCATACTGTTAGGCGATATGGCAGACGACAGATACCTCGTCAAAGTAACTGCTCGTTCAAGGCTGGACCTGTTTCTGTATTTGGTAATACTTTTACTCCCACACTCTGACTATCGCGGTTATTGTTTGACTGGCGGGTGACAAAATTTGCAATATCATCGTTGCACGATCGGTCACTTATAATTATAACATCCAATCTAGCACATGTCACACCTTCACCGATATTAAATACCAACAACAATGAATTGATGTCACAAAAATTACCTTTCCAAAGCACTGGAAATCCTTCCGCTGGAAGCGACTTCTTTAGCGTACAACACCATCAGCGCTTCTATCACAGTCATGTGGGCATTCTGGAATGTGTAGCAGAGAGAGCGAAAAAGAAAGAGATACACCAAATTATCATCATTTCGTTTCACTGTCATCTCGAGGTCAAGTTGAAGGTTGCGCTCGTGACTTGCGACGGCACTCACAGCAAAAAAAAAAAAACATACTTACAATTCTAAGAGGATTCGTTTGTATCAGAACGGTTTCCGTTAGCGGCTGGCCGGGAGATTCGTTCAGTGGCACACCCTTCCGGGACAGTGTCTGCAGTATGGACCAGTGATTCAGGCTCTGATAGTTCGGGTCGGAGTAGATGTTGCTCAGCACCTGGCAGTAGATGGAAGCGTTCCCCAGACCGACGACAATCTGCGGCTTCAGGTGGTCCTGGCCTTCGTGGTCCCGATAGAAGGGATCTTTGAGGAACTCCGGCACTCGGTTGTTGTACGCCTTCGAGAGGAGCCATTTTACCGAAGCACGCTGTTTGGCCTAGAGTGGATAGGAAAAGAAAACGTGCATGGCACGAGAGAATCGATTTAGTATAACATTGATTTTTCGCAATAAATTGCTTTTCGTCATGACACAATCGTCTTAGTCCTTGCTGTAAGGAGTAGGGAAATTAGAAAATAAATGTCTCTTTAAACTGGTACATCTATTGGTAAAGGTATAGAACGCTTATGTCACATGTAACGGCAACATTCGGTGAAACATACGACAATAATATGACATAGGCATGCGCTATTATGTATGCAAACCCATGTGGACAAATGGTGACAAAAAGTGTGTCGAGGCTACAAGCGTTTTTCCTTACATGCCGCTTCTCATTGGAAAACTATATTTAGTTGTATTAGCCAAAGAATGGTGGGAAAATTTCAATACTGATGATCGAGAACCTGGAGACATCAGACGTATGATAAATGACATAACAACGACGATGAAATCATGGTATTCAGATGGTAAAACAGCATTGGTGACATACACATCCGTGATACTGTCCAGCTACAAATAATGGATCTTAGTCTCACCAGTAAAATTACACAGACCTTTCTTATTGTGTATTTTTGTTATGAGTAGTGAATTTAACTCTAAAAATTCTCTCAATTTACACTCAATAAAATGTCAAATATTTATTGAGAATCGAAACATGATAAGAATATAATTAACAAATTGATTATGATTTAATTATAATTTCGTGAAAATTCGATATTTTTCTCGTTACTGTTGCACGGCACAAATTTGCACTTCGGGAAATTTTACTAATCCAACGATGCCTAAAGCATGATTATTCGAATGGATAAAAATCAACAGTGTATAATATTGGCCCGTATGAATAAAAGATATTGCCTTACTTTCCTTCATATAAGGCCGTATGAATAAAAGATGTTGTCTAATTTTTCCTGTGTAAACCTTACAGGTAGAAAGAGCTCGAACTCATGTATACAAACGGTCTAATTTATTCGACACATATTAAAACACATAATGAGTATAACATGTTTAATAATGGATCATCAAAATTAAAGAACACTTGAAGCTTCGCAATATTTTGAAATCTGAGGTATAGTTGATTGACTGAACAAAAACAATGTTGATGATAATTTACTTTTGTGGGCTTAACAATCACAGACGCATTCAAGATGATTTTAAAAGTTGATTTTTTCAAGACTGTTTGGTCGTTATTGGGGTAAATTTTCACGATTCATGTCCCCTAGTTAATGTCACTGGGTTCGACAAATTCCGAAGGCTTCTATTTTGAGATTATTTTCATGACTTTGGGGTTTTCTTATTTTAGTTTCTTCGATTTATAGTGCTTTTATTTTCGACTTTATGGCCTTCTTTTGTTTTAAAACATGTTTCATAAATCATTTTTAGTGACAGCTTTACTAATTACTACATACGTTTCATGTTTCGATATTAAATTTAACATATTTGTAAACAGAAAGAAAATTTAACAATCAATGGTTCGGAACCGCTTCCCATGTTATCGTTAAATCTTCTTAGTCCCTCCATTCAAGTTAGGTTTACCCAGCAGCTCGCCATGAATGTTTTGAATTAAAAATCCATTTTTCCTACTGATTTAAATTGACCGTCATAAGTCAATATAAATCTTGAATGACTGCAAATTGCTGTCATTTTAACACAACCATCGCTTTCATTGGTAACTTCATTTCGAAAGCTTTGAAATGCGATAATCAATTAGAGGAAGTCGTTTTTGAATTGAATAAGACATTCATATGACACGACTGTTTCGAGCCATTGTTTTGAATATAAAACCATTTGAAGGAACAACAGCAATAATCTAAACGCAAAAAAGTAATTATGAAGCACCTAAATGGGATTGTAGTTCTCTTCTCATATAGCGAAATTAATGCCACAGAGAAGTACAATTTCCACCGAATTAAAAATGTCATAACAGACGATGACTATGTTTAAAAGTCTCCGGGGAAGTGGTTTTCATCACAAGCATATGAGTCTAATAAAATAATGAGTTAAAATTTCCCTTCCTCTCGATTGCAGTGTTTCAACTCTAGGGGCGCTGTCGATACCTTACTGCAGTGGCCGGCAATCTGTTGCGTCATGTATCGATGTCCGACAATATTTTTACGCTCAAAGGTGAAACCTATATCCTTGTACTTGGCCCCTGTTTTGTTCAAGCGAGCTCACGGAAAGAGGTGACAACGAATGCGATGGCGGTGGTACGGTAGGAAAGGTTCATTGGCTTTTATCGTAATTAACTGACGATGTGTTGAATATATTAGCTGGGCAGGAGTTGGAGTTCGTTAAACCGACCGAGACGACCAGTAGCAGGCACGATTCAATGCCAATGCAAGAAGCAGGTCAACACGAAGGTGTTCCATATAATAAAGTAAAAGTGCTAAAAAGCTGAGGTCGTCAGCCGGAATGTTTGTGATTGATGGTTATTAGGCAAGTGTAAAAAACATAAACACACAAATCCGCCGACTGCGTCGGCTTTACCGGTTTACGAAGAAAGCCCACATAGCTGTCATACATACAAAAGATGCAAGATGAGATTGATGGCGATGAATAATCTATGTTTGATTTTTGAGAAATTTCATGATGGGAAAGTGTTTAAGCCAGCCATAAAAATTTAAGATCAATGATAGATTTTGAAAATACTTTTATGAGCGTATTAGAAAAATGATATCAAATATCGAAAGAATGAAAAATTTCCATTGAATTCTATTATCAACTCCCAACAAGTTGATAGTAGAATTTAATGGAAATTTTCTATTCTTTCGATATCATGAACAAAGCAAAGATGCTAAAAAATAAAAGTAAACGAAAAATTTATTCTCTGTTGTATATAATGCCACTAAATTTATCTTATTGCAAAAGTAATATCAAAACCCACGAAACAAAGATTGATGAGCTACACGACTAGCATATTAAGGCATGTCCTTTAAGCTGGAAGTACAAAGTCAGCAGAACAAAGAGTTAATAGCATGAAAATTTAGTTTTCATTCGATGCTCATTTAATGCCATATCGCCGAATTCAATGCTCCATCATTTCTTTGAAAAATGCATTTGTTTGCTAGCTTAAGAAAATAGCTAGCAGACAATATACGAAAATAGCATTTTTATTCACAAAACGGTTCTATAACGGTCAAAATAATTTTATGCTCATTAAATGCTCTTGAAAAAATCTGATTTTCATGATAATTTCATTGATGTTGCATAAATTTTTCAATAATATTATAATAATATGATAATACATGAATAGCTTCATTTTTTTTCAAACATTTTTCTCTGAAAAAAATCAGAATCCTTTTGATAAGATTAGATACCAATTAAATGCTCCCATATGCGAGCAGTTTCAATAACTTAGGTGCATTTTTCATTCAATATATTTTTTTCAAAAATATTGTTCTGCTAGCTTAAGAAAAAAGTTAGCAGAACATTGGCCAGAAACAGCATTTTTAAGCAAGAAACTGTTGTAGAATGGTCATAATAATTTAATGCTCATTAAATGCTCTTGAAAAAACATGATTTTCATGATAATTTTATTGATTTTGTATAAATTTTTCAAAAATATGATAATATATGAATAGCTTTAATTTTTTCAAACATTTCCCTCTGAAAACAATCAGAATCCTTTTGATACGATTAGATACCAATTGAATACTTTCTTCTGTTCTTCATGAATGATAGAATATTCATTCTCACGTACACTGGTGTTAATACTTAACTCAATTAAAAAAATGGCGCTTGATTCAGTGAATTTCACAGCGCTCAAAAAAAATGCTTCGAAAGATCGATTCAACAGAGATAGATCCTGCAGCTCCGATTTTTTAGATGGATCGATCTGGGACCGCTCAGCTGAATCGATCCTGAAGATTGATCTTTCCCTGTAGATCACCCAATCCCTTATTCCGTATCCTTTTCAATAAAAATAACTTCTCTGGCTATTTTCTAACAACTGTTGGTCCCTTTTTTCGATTTGTTGGGTACTATTTGGTCACTTGTTTTATCAACTGCTTATGCTTATTAGCGGCGAATGCTTATTAGCTGAGTCAATTAAAGGCTATAATCGTCTTGTTCGGTATTAAACTGATAAGATATACAAATTTTTAACCTATGACATCAAGAACGCCAAGCCGGTCGAGGTTGTCTTGAAAGGTCTCACCAACGATCAAACCGTTGATGAAATCATCATCACCGCTCAACCACCGATCATCAAACTTACCCCAACAGAATTAATTGGCATATCTAATGAAACGAAAATCATGAGGCGAGAAAAGTCAGAGAGCTGGAATTTCCCTTGTTAATTATTTGATTCATTTTAACCGGACTTATCTCCCAGATGGTCTCGTCGTACGATGCTGGCCTAACAAGCAAGTCGTCGTAAGTTTGAGTCTCGGTTTGGGAGAGACTGTTAGTGTCTGTAGGATCGTAGCGCTAGCCCCGCAACACTAAAACAGTCGGCTGCGAAGTCTTTGTATAGCAAACAAAATGTCAATTTCCGAATCGGAATGTAGCACCCAGGCTTTGTTTTGCTAACCGCACTGAGGTTAACAATTTGAAATTTTTTGACAAACCACATGCCATCCATAATGTTCAGGTAAAGTGGGAGTTATATAGAAAGTTTGGGGGAGGAGAAAAGCCCAATTGCGAGTTTGCCAACGTTATGGCCATGGTTCAAAAATCTGTAACTTGGACCAAAAATGCCTCATTTGTGGAGACTCTTCTCACAAAAAGGCTATATGTCCTGTGAAAGAGAGTAAAAATTTTCGCTGTGCGAATTGTAACAGCAACCATATGTCAAATTTTTATTAATGCCCTGTCCGTCTAGCCATTGTTAAGGCACGGCAAGGTAAACAAAGTTCAATTTCCCAAACAAAACGAAATTCCGTACCGCTGTACCGCCCATTTTTTTTTACTCTTTTGCACAGATAACAGGTTCGGAATAAAATTCTGAAAATGATTTTGAAGCGTCATGGTTTGGTACACTCGAATAACATAGACTTACTGGTGTAGAAACATGAAGCTATGTCAAATAAAATTATTAACAATTTTCGACAATCCACAATTGCTACGATGAGCTCTCTTTTTGGTCAATAAGTTTTGAATTGAGTTAGTTGTCAGTTTATATTCTTTTTTTTTTTTTTTTTTGATAAGTAGGTTTAACTCCCTACGAATGATAAGTCCTAATTGAGACAGCAAACAAATCTCAATAAATTAAATTACATTTTTTAAATTTAATTTTAATTTTAATTTGATTATTTAAGTTATTGAAACTGCTCGTAAATGGGAGCATTTAATTGGTATCTAATCGTATCAAAAGGATTCTGATTGTTTTCAGAGAAAAATGTTTGGAAAAATTGAAGCTATTCATGTATCATCATATTATTATAATATTATTGAAAAATTAATGCAACATCAATAAAATTATCATGAAAATCAGGTTTTTTCAAGATCATTTAATGAGCACTAAATTATTATGACCATTCTACAACAGCTTATTGCTTAAAAATGCTGTTTCTGGCCAATGTTCTGCTAACTTTTTCCTTAAGCTAGCAGAACGATATTTTTGAAAAAAATATATTTAATGAAAAATGGACCTTAGTTATTGAAACTGCTCGCATATGGGAGCATTTATTCGGTATCTAATTGTATCAAAAGGATTCTGATTGTTTTCAAAGGAAAATGTTTGTAAAAATTGAAGCTATTTATATATTATCATATTATTATAATATTATTGAGAAATTTATACAAAATCAATAAAATTATCATGAAAATCAGATTTTTTCAAGAGCATTAAATGAGCATTAAGTTATTTTGACCGTTATAGAACCGTTTTGTGACTGAAAATGCTATTTTCGTATATTGTCTGCTAGCTATTTTCTAGCATCGAATGAGCACTAAATTTTCATGCTATTAACTCTTTGTTCTGCTGACTTTGTACTTCCAGCTTAAGGGACATTATAAAAGCACATGACCGACAAAATCTACTGCAATTACACGTAAACCTATCTTCGCATCTCGGGTCAAGACAGATTGATAATATTACATTCAATACTGATCAATCACTGATATTTTCAACTGTTTCTTAATTTAGATTGCAAGTTTTTTACGATAACAATATCTGAATCAATGAAACTTTAATTTTGACATATTTTTTTGACTATTTCTTTGCTTGTTTTATGCTTATATAATTTTTTTAGCTATTAATTTTACTTAAATCATTTCATAATAATACTATTTTTCTAAATTTGTTTGGTACTTTTTGAACAGGTCTGATAATTAAAAGTAAACAAGCCGATCGTTTAGCTTTTCTCTTCCAGTTTGTTAATATTTGCAAATAGGAAAAAACAGCCAAAATCTGTTTCGGTTTACCTTAGCATGTTGGAATATTTTTTAATTTTTTGTACTCTTCCTTTTTTATTTTTTTTTCTAGTTTCTTTTTTAATTTTTGGATATTTTATTGGAATTTTATCATTTCTTTTAAGGCAGTGTTTATTTCTTTTAAGGCAGTCTTGTGTATTGTACATATCTACAATTGTTTTGCTTTTATATTATTTGGTGGCATTTCATACCATTAACAAAATTTTGAAGAAAAATAGTAAAATTTGGCGGTAAATTGGGATGAGATTGATATAGGAGCGGTTCCTCTATAATAGTTTTTTATTAGTTTCAGCAGTTGTGCAATTCGCTAAAACACGGCAAATCGAATTAATCGACCATTTTAAAGCTTGCTGAAAATTTGGACAGAATAATGGTCTAAAGATATCGATGATATAACGTCTTTGGCAAAGTTAGTAATTTTGTCTTCTCGAAAAAATATACAAATGGAAATTAATTTTTTCAGTATAATGAATAAAAGAGAATTAGGAATTAACTATTTCAAATATCTCCTTTTTTAATATTTTTCCATGAAAACTCTGATCATAGAGCTAAGAGTTACCCACGAAAGGGAAGAAAACCATAAAGATTTATTTACAGGGTGTTCAATAAGTTCGAATACAACATTTCATCGTTGTGTAAGTGCGCATTATGTGCATTCTGTGCATTGGTGTCAGCTTAAGATTAAGGTTAACCGGCGAATCCCACCCGTCCCACATAAACATTCGGCGGCGCCAGAGTGCCGCGTCGGTGATGGCTTGGTGCCGTATCCAGGTGTTTTTTTTTTTAAAGGTGGCGGGGAAATCTGCAGCCTCCCAGATGGTGTCGAGGTACGATGCTGGCCCAACAAGCCAGTCGTCGTAGGTTCGAGTCCCGGCTCGGGGAAGACTGTTAGTGTTAGTAGGATCGTAGCGCTAGCCCCGCAATTGTCCTGTACACTTAACAGTCGGCTGCGAAGTCTGTGTATAAAGAAACAGAAGGTCAAGTTCCGAATCGGAATGTAGCACCAAGGCTTTGCTTTTTGGGGACCTGAGAAGAGAACTCAAGGTGTGGGATGAGACTAGGGGAGAGATGCTGGGGTAGTTACACTCCCCCAGGCACCTACTGATCCCTGTCCCGATCCACTAAAACCCCTCCAGTCTCCAGCTCTGGTCTTCCCGGAACGGCGAGGCTTTTGTGCGTGATGCACTTTCTTTACTCTTATAACCTCCTAGCAAACTGCCTGGAAACTGGTAATTAGCTACCACTAGCGTGTTGGTGGTTGACCCGCCACACACGTTGCAGCCGGATATCTCCGGTATGAGTCGGTGCGTCCATCTGCCCTTTGTGGAGTTGGACCATTCCCGCTGCCAGCGGAGCATCGAAAATGACCTTCTGGTACCTCGTATGCCCCTTGTGTCACGTTGGTCGAAACACTCTTTGTCCTCCTTGATGGCGATGCTGATAGGCATCATGCCGGACAAGACACAGATTGCATCGTATGACACCGTACGATACACACTCGCAACTCTCAGGCACATTAGCCTGTAGGTACTTTCCAGTTTACCACGGTAACTGTTAGTACCTAGCGCTCTGGACCACACTGGCCCACCATACCTAAGTATGGACGAAACCACGCTGGCAGGAAGTCTTCGCTTGCAGCCATAAACCGCTGAGCTATTGGACATCATACGAGATAGTGCTGCAATAGCCGATAAGGCCCTCTTACAGGCATAGTCGACGTGACTCCCGCACGTGAGCTTGTCGTCCACCATAACCCCCAAGAGCTTCAGGGATCGCTTCGAGGTGATGGTGCAGTCTCCGACTCTGACCACCGCCTGTTGCTCCGTTTTCGGTTGTTCACAACCGTGACCTCCGTCTTATGATGCGCGAGCTCCAGTTTCCTGTAGCGCATCTAGTCCTCGACTTTGCGTATACAGTGCGCGGCCGTCAACTCGACCTCCTCGATAGACTCGCCGTGAACCTCCAGCGTTATGTCGTCTGCAAAGCCGACGATCACAACCCCTACAGGGAACTTGAGTTTCAACACTCCGTCATGCATGACACTCCACAACACCGGACCCAGGATAGAACCTTGCGGAACTCCTGCGGTAATTGGGACGCACTTTTGACCCTCCTCCGTGTCGGACCCTCCTCCGTGTCCTCCGTATCCAGGTGTGGAAATCTCTAACTGGTGTTTATCGAAAAAAAAAAACCTGAAAATCAACGCCGCGTGCTATAAGGTCGATGTTCATTACGTCCTTCAATGGGACGGTGCACCGGTTTACACAGCGAATATCGTCCAAGCGTGGTGTCGGGAGAATTCGACTGATTTTCTCGATAGGACTTTGTAGCTGGACCTTAAGGTGAAACGGTGTTGAAGCCACAAATGGCCAACTTCGAGCCACCTCTTCAATTTTTTGAAGGACCCAAGACTCGGTAACAGTTAATGCGTGTTGTGCTCCTGTGCTTTAGAAATTTTGGTTCTGGCATTTGTGGTTTCCCAAGTCCCAAGCTCTTAATACAGCACAAAGAGGGTGCTTCCAGCTAATATGTCGCAAAGGTTCGCAATGTACACTGCTTCAACAACAAAAAATGATTCAGGAAAGAATATCTTGTATTTTCATTTTTTACACATTTTTAAAGTGTATTCGAACTTATTGAACCGCTTGTAATTGGTATGGTATCTACGGCAAAGTTGTAGTTGTAGACATCGAGATCCGGTGTGATCTGAATTTTTTTTAAATAGATTCTAGGACTAGTGTTATTCAGTAAAAAAGAGATCTTTTTCTTATATTTCAATTTTTCCTCAGTTTATGAACCATCCTAATGAAAAATCCTAATGAAATATAACATACTCTGTACTGTTCATTGTATATATTGCTATACAAGTTATTTAGATACGCTAGCAATCAATTTCAGAAGATAATTACAAAATTTTCCGTATTCCGCCTCCCGTTTTATTTTTACGATTTGCGAAATAACAGATTTTTTACATCGTTTTCAATGCTTTTTTACACGTTTTTTCGTCCTTGTGTAAAACAATTACAGTAAGTAACAGTAACAATAACAGACTACAGTAAGGTGTTTTTACACAGTTTTATTTTTACACGATTATTTACGACGTTTTTCCAAACAACGCTTTTTTACGTCGTTTTATTTTTCAAATTCAAACGCGGATGTTTCGAAATGTTTTTTTTTTTGTGCGGTCACTAGAAAAAAAAACATTGTTTTTTGACAATTTACCAAACTTTGATTATTATAAAGGAGCATTTTTTTTACCTAGGTCTTCAAAGTTTCTTAATTATTTCTATCATTTTATAAATGATATCATCGGAAATGTACCATTTCCAACGGCATATATTTTTTACTTTCTCAGCGAGTTGAGAACATCAATGTCTTCATCGACAATTGAAATGTTCCTCAATTTTGTGACTGGATATTTCTAAAATGAAATTTGTTTACCACTGAACGGACTGTGAACACCAATGTCTTTATCTATGAGTTTTCGTTGTTCGTGGTAAGGAGAGAATTGGGTATGCTACCTTACCAGGGTCGCGATACCTACATCCTGCTGATGGGACTGCTATCTTAGGTGTAGCTGGTGGGATACAGTATTTCATGATTCAGCTGCCCGCTCCGGGTCATACGCTGTTGTACGCCGCCCCTAACATGGAGACATCCGCGTACGACCCCCCTTCCCAGTCAGGTTGGTTAACCGATCTCCGCTAAGGTTACTCGTATCCAAGTCGGCACCTCGCGGTGGTTGAGATAGAAGTTGCTGGATAGAGGTGAATTCCATTAGGGCCTCAAGTTACACGTGTCCAACATTTTGCCAACCTATCTATGATATGATGACTGGCAATAATGGACTAGTGTATTCCGACCCATACAGATGTGTAAGGCATCCGTAGCAAATTTTATTTACTGAATTAATTTGCGACACTTCAACGGTTTAAATCACATTAGTAGCACCATCCTGTACAAATGTGTATGGAAAGCAGTTTGTAATTTGCAAATTCCGGCAGTTTGAACGCTTTTTTTCAATCATGCGATTTCGAGGTAAACGCATTTTCTTTGGTATTTTCTATGTTTGATTTCTTATATTATAAGAACCGTATGCTGCTTACGAGGTAGTTTCAGAGCTCGCCTTTTTACGTAACAAAACATGTAAAACAAACTAATTTCAAACTTGTATAGGTTAACTTTAGCATCGCCACAGAAGCGTAGCTTTCTGCAATTCACTGATTTTTTAAATTTCCAAATTTTCAGCATTGAGAAGCAGCAGAAAGTTATTCAAAGTTTACCGACCATATATTTTCCAAATATAAAAAGCCTACATAGTTTGGACTTTCACAAGAGATAAACCCCGTTAATTGATCTCCGACAGACAAGTGTGAACTGTGCTCACATTCATGTTTTAATATTCGTTATATTATTACTAGTAACGACTCTTATATGTTAAAAGTGCACGCCAACGGGCGTGTTTTACTGCATAGATGCATCTACTCAGCTTTCTTTCCTAATGTAACTGTAGCGGTTTGGGCAAGATTATCTTTGTAGCCACACTAAGCAGTCGTTAATTGAACAAGGCATCATAGTTTGGTGTCTCTATAATCGACGCGAACTCCAATGAGAAAAGTGACGGCCAGTGCTTTAAAGAAGTATAATTCGAACCGTCGGAAACCCCCATGAAACATTTGAGCTGTGTCACATAAAAAAGCGAAAGATAAAATCTATCGTAAAGTGATATATCGTAGTTGCAGGCGCTAACAATAACTCCAACCAGCTAAAATATGAAAACTGACTTTTCAGGAGTATATCGTACCTCGAAGTCTTTTGATAGGTTAGTTTATTATATGTATGATTCAGAAATAGCCGTGTTCAGTGATGACCAACTTTGTTAATTAATCTAAGTGAAGCGACAATTTCTTTACCTTTACTGTTATTCATTAACTCTTATTTTATTCATATAGTCATAGAAAAGGTTGTTAGTCGCATAAAAAAAAGAGATTCTGTTGTTTTTGTTATTGTCGAGATAAGAACTCTTCCGAAACGTCGGTTACCACAATCTATAATTGCTAAAAAACATCTGACGGACCCTTTTCGATCTACTTTGCCAAAAGCAACTGACCATTGGGCATCACACATAAAAAACAAATAAAAGGTTCGGATTTTCGGATACTTTGGGTTATGCAATCGAATCATCTCTGGGCAATGTTCCTCACATTTCATAATCGACAACCGTGTTTGTGAGCTAATATCAGCAATTTGAGCAATTAACGTTTATCAGCAATCGATACCTGGATTTTCCGTCAGCACTTTGTATGTGTGTGAACGAAAAAAAAAAAGAAACATAAGTAGATAATTGATCTATCAACCAAATGAAGCGATCGTATACACACTTATCAATGATAATAACAAGTGTTTTCAGTTTATTTTTCCGTTGGCTGACTCATCGAAGCCACAACAGCTAATCGGCTGCAAGTCGCGTTTATGCCGGCCGCATATCGGACCGTGCTTTTCCGCAAATGAAATATATGTTCAATAATAGTTTACAACCGGTTGACTGATTTCCTTTTCGTAGAGCACAGTTTCTGTTAGCAAATGTTTCTTGCCCTTAAGAGATAGCATATAAAATTAACGGATATTAGTAGTCAGCATGCAACAAATTATGGCGTGCTACCGGCATCCGTTCGGACCATGTCGTAGACCACCTTTTGTTGTTTTTGTTTTCAGTATAAAACGAACTTCTTAGCTGAACTCATAATTCAATTTAAAAGCTTATTGATGGTAGTTTCAAATTTTATATTCAATCGATCACTTTACTGACAAGTTTGTGGGGTTGTGAATAAAATCTGGAAGTGATAATGGCAAGTAGAAACAGGGAAAAGATTCTTAATCTTTGTCTATACACACCTGAGACATAAAATATTGAATACAAATTGGATTGGATTACCGGATTGACTTGTGAATAGGCTGAAGATTGTCTCCAAAAAAACAGCATAAATAAAATAGATTTACACGGATGAGCAACCGCGCACCGGCCCTATATGGAAGTTGCACCGTGCCTCATAGGTAGGCTAATGGAAAAAAGATGCTCTATACACAGAGCTGGCACGACTAACCTGCTCGGCTCAGACGTTTCCCATAGACCGTGGAGAGCAGCAGCTCGATACACCTACCTTTTCCAGTGTGCAGCAGGAGGGCAGTGAGAGAAGCGTTCATTGCTCCGGTCAGACGACTCAGTAAGGAAAACAGAGCAAGAAAAATTTAATCATTTTGCCATGTTTGATTGCGCAATCATAATGGACTGCAGTCATCTGACGCAAGCGTTTCTCGGTGTTTGTGTGGGTGTATTATGTTTCGATGACTGATGAAAATTGACGATTGTTTCGTTTTCTTTTCTAACTCACGTTAGCAGTATTAATAAACATCTTCTTTCAGTTTCCAGTATCGTGTGAATTGCTTTTTGATCGAACAGGAATCCGCAATTATTTGATTTCTAGTTCGGTTATTTTATATCGAACATTGTGATCTAATATTTTTTTTTGATAATGCTCCATTTATGCCTAATTATTGTACAAAACCTACAACCTAAAAACCTACAATAATGATCTACAGGATCGTCAAGTAGCGTAAAAAACAGTAGCAGGGCCTGTGCCTAAATGGACAAACGTAGATTTGACGTAAGACTACATATAGTTTGACGAATTTTATTTGATATGAATCATATAAAAGTCAGAAACATTCACACTACGGAGTTTTCGTTCTATACGCAATTGTAGGGGATGGTATGGGATTCACGCCATGAAACTATCGCAAATTAATTTTCAGTACACAAGAGAGCCAGTGAAATTTGTCGTCCGAAAAAATAATCTCGTTATCTGCGCGCCAACCGAGCAACTGCCGCGACTGTTGGTACCTCTTGTCCTTTGTAGCTTTGGTAACCTCATGAACCACCTGTTTTTTGTACGGTGTAAGTTTTAAATCCTTGCGCAGAAGCAGGCGGATTGATTCTCGGTTCGTTTTAAGGTTCCTGGCCAGCTTCCGTGCAGATTGGGCGGGATTCCGGCGAATCCGGTCTCGTATAATCTTTTTCAGCCTTGGAGTTCTCACAGACCTTGGTCGTCCAGATCGTGCCTTGTCCTCGGTGCCTCCAGTCTCTAGGTACCGATTTATGGTCCGGTACACGAATTTCCGGTTGGTTCCGAGCGGTTTTAGGTGTTTGAATATGTGTCCGGGTTTGCACCCTTTCACATATTCAGCGATAACAGCTGCTCTTAACTCTGCCATGGCTCAAAACTCAATGTAAACAAACTGCACAGAAACGAAACTCTGCCACTTTGGGCGGCAAAGTTAACCCTTCCATTTGACATATAGATGGCACCAGAGAGATGCAACGTGTAGGCTACAGGCGACCCCAAAAAAGCGTGACCGGACTTTTTTGTCACCGTGTATATTCTCTGATTTCCTTGATTGAAAAATTAATTCCCTGACATCCTCGATATTTCAGGTTTTCGCCATCCTGATCATGGATTACAAAATGACGAATGAGGTCGATTTCAGGACTCTGCATATCTTCCTGGTTCCAGATTTACCCATGATGAGTTGCCATCGCTCTGGGTGTCATTTTGGTTTCAGAAATAACAATATTGAATGAAGTTTTAAAATATTCGGAAACCGGAAGTCGCTATCTTGGATGTCAAATTAGCATCTGGAATTGTCTTCTAGTCTCTGAGTATCATCACGATTTCAGAAATACCCATTTTGAATGGTATCCGGTCGTTTTAGCGTTGTCCGGAAACAGGAAGTCGTCATTTTGGATTTCAAAATGGCTTCTGGAGTCGATTTTTAGCCTTTGGGCAATATTTTGGTTCCAGAAATAACCACATTGGGTAGCATTTAGTAATTTTAGAATGTTTTCCGAACCGGAAGACATCGTCTTAGAATTCAAAATGGCATCCGGGGTCGATTTCTGGCCTCTAGACAATATCCCGGTTTCGAAAATACCTACATTGGATGGTATTTAACCTTGTTTCCAGCTCTGTTTGGATGAAATCTGCGTTCAAAATATGGCTTGACATTTTTCAATAGTACAACAGTTTACGTCATAAAATTATAATTTTGGTGGAATTTTCCAATCGATTGCTGCAAAAACAAAGGAAGTCCGTTGAAAACATACCGAGTTATGAGCATTTTTAACTAGACAACATTTCATTTTACACTCTCCTTACGAGGCTTACCGAAAGACGTAGTTTAACGTAAAAGAATTCAATAAGTCATGACCACTTATGCAAGTAAGGAGTTGATTCATATACCATTATCAATTTTCTCCCAAAATATTTCATAACTTGTTTATAATTGTGTCGGTCGATTTTAAACATTTTCATCTTTCGATTCATCGTGAGTTTAAATTTGGGAATAATTCAATCACTTTCAATCATGTTCTGTGTTCAGTAATCCTAAAATTATTTGTGCTTTTTTAAGGATTCAAATGCAAATTTGAGTAAACTTGTTTGTTTTTTTTTTTTTTTTTTTGTATGATCCAAATAATTTTGCAACTTTCGAAAGGTGGTGACTTATAAAATATTCATTTTTCATTTTTCATTGATTTCATTGTACCCATTGGTTCGCTATAATTTTCATCCTTATTTTATTGTTACTGTATTTTACGCATCTTTTTGCTTCATATTATCCGTCATTTTTTATGATTTTCAATATAGCCCGTTTGTCAATTAAAATCATTTCAAACAAGTTTTCTTATGATTGCGAGTGGTTGGAAATCAGTCAATCAATAGGTAATTTTCAAAACATATTAGTTGTTTTACGTGCATATTGTACACGCAACCAGACCCCAATCTAACCCATCACCCCATCAAGCTTTACAGTAAACCTGCGTCCATTTCAATTTCAAAAAGCCATCGTCAATCCCTTCTTCTTGGGTAATTTCTTTTCAGAGTAAAGAAGAAGAAAAAACGATTGATAATGACAATCCGGTTGGGCGACAGGCAAGCTCGTGACAGTGAAAGTGGCATTTTCCAATTATATTCATTTCAATATCTCTCCACCGAAGAGGACAGGAAAGAGCAGACCGCGCGTTGCGTTTTGGTTCAGCACTCCGACCGACCGAATCAGGGCTGAAACGGGTCGCGCACTGAAACGGGCGACAGTGACGGCTTTATGGCCCAAAAAACACAACTTCGATGAGGTTTCTAACTCAAGGGAAATTTCGAAATACCAACTTGAATGCAGTGGAAAAACAGCACTTCAAATACTTCAAACAGAGTTTCCCGGAACTGGAGTAAGCAACGAAAAACAATGCATAACTGATAACTCACGGTTGTTCTCGAACCATTCCGCTAGCTCTACAACCCTTAACCCGGTACCCAAATGAAAGCGAAAGCTCACAGATCGATAGCTCTTGCCTAACACAACATCCAGACCGGTTCAAAGAGGCCTGTTACGGCCATCAGGCAACTCAGATCCAATGTCGTAATCGGTTCCCACAGAGCAAGTGTGTAGAGCATAGTGCAGCCTTTGAGCCCGCAGCTGCTACAGGTAGAAGGTAGTTTCGGGAGAGTTATAGGCGGTTAAGCGCGTGCTATGATACTGCAAACTATGGTCGCGGTCAACGTCAAAGCTAGACTCCGACGACGGCGCGGTGGCTGGCGGACGTGTGTGGGTTGCGACCGTGTAGCGTAGACACAGGTCAGTAATTTATTCCACCACAAATTAACAACCCAATGCGCGATTGCCGTGCAACAGCCGCAACGCCGAAGGTGGATGGCAATTGGTCATAATCCTCGCTGCAAGGCAAGTTTCACTCGAAAGAAAGCGATTTAGATATCCAGGTGGATTTCAACAAAGAGCGGTGGCTATTTCGTTATGATATTTGTGGTGACTATTGCCGAAAGAGGTAGAAAATGTTTGTCGACCTGAACGAATGATAAAATGTTGCACAGGGTACCGTGGCTAAGGTCTATTGTTCTCCACCCACTTAATTTAAGGCAGGCTGTAACTGCAGACGAACGTGCGATAAAGTATGAGTGTAACCATCTCACGGTCTTCGAGGATGACTGATTATGTTGTTCCAACGTTGCGGTTTTCATTTACAATTGATATTTAACTAAGCAACGTGATTATTAGACGTTAAAAAATTATGGGCAATTGTCACATTTCTCTTCACTTGGCTCTACTATTCGGAATGGACGAATCGTTGAAATTTTTCTTTTAGTGACAACATGTCACAAAACAGATCCCCTTTGAGTTGGAGAGTTAGAGTTACATCGGATTTGCATCCAATTTTGTCGATGTACTCATGGTATTCCAAATAAAACAAGTTGGCTGTCAATTGTGAACCTTCCAGAACGACTAGAGTTTGGAACGCTTAATTCCAACTACCTTTTTCAATGCTCCAAAATGCACTGATGTTCATTTTAAATTGCTCAAAAGTAGGGTATGTCAACGAACAAAAAGTAATTCTTAACTAATTCTTGCAATAAAATCCATAACTCTAATCCGAACCACTTCACTCCAAGACCAAAAACTTTTCTTGTTCTTTCAATCAAAAGAAAAGAACTAAACGCCACGGCACGAGCCGCGCAACAGTACACCAAAAACAACCGCTAATTTGCGGTTGCCTTTCTCTAGTTTTCTTGCGTGCATCCATATTTTTTTTAAAGAATGCTGTTTATTACCCCGGCAGCAAAAGCAACAAGCCTTTGCGGGCATGAATTATGATGTATCTCTCGACCTCAGCCGGTGTGCCTTTAATAAAAGCACGTCTACTCGTGTTGGTTTTTTGGCGTTTTGGGTACACATTGACCACGCAACAACGATAAAAAAAAGAGATTTACAAACTCGGCAAAAGTATTCGTTTGTACGGCATCTTTCACCCTCGATGACGTGACATGCAGACAAGACCCCCTTCTCTCAAGCGAGCACGAGATTCTCCTTTAACGAGTAGCCAAGCAGTTATTTATTACTCTTGCTCGGCTGGCCTCACTCGTGTCAGGGCAGAGATGACATGACGCTAATGATCTTCTCCCTTCTTCCTTCCACTAATAACAGAACTGCTAAAACAGCCTGTGTTCTAGTCCATTAGTTTGTGATCGGTAGGAATCCAAGTTTTCTAACGCATTCCACTACTGGTGAACGTTATTTCCTTCCGGGAAGTGTACTCGCACCGGGAAATAAACAATCGAAAAATAGAATTCATTTAGAGCCGGCTTCTATTTAACCGGTTCTACCAGTAGAGGTTAGTGATTGTTTGTTTAAAATAAATTCCTCATGATCAATAGCAATAGTTTTTCAGTATGTTATGCAATAAGGTCTATAGCCAATATTTTTCAATTAAATTTAATTTGCTGATTATTCCTTATATTTTTATTTATTTATTTCGTCAAGCAAATGTAGACTACAGTTATAATAATACAATGCTTTCTTATATTCTATACATTATTTCCAGTAGTTAGTCGTTTTTTTATTTGATTTCTGCCCATGGTGATGTCGATATTTTCGCAGTGCTGGTTATAGTGACGCATCATGCGATTTATTGGGCCATTTTTTGAGTAGTTTGTTCTGTGAGAATTTTCCGAAAATATTTTACGATTTCTTAATTGACGACTGGGTGCATAAAAATTTAGTTGTGATAATAAATGAGTAGATTGCACGCGTTGAGAAATAATGTCATTGATAAAATAAAGCATTGAAAGATCGCGGCGTTCTTTAAGTGCTTGTATGTCTATAAGCATGCAGCGTGCTTCATATGATGGTAAGGGAAATGATGTCCAATTTAGCTTACGAAGCGCGTACAAAAGAAATTGTTTTTGGACAGATTCAATGCGTTCTTCATGTGTGGCAATATAGGGATTCCATACAATGCTACAATATTCCAGAATTGGTCGGACGTATGTAATATATAATAGTTTGATTGTATATGGGTCTTGAAAATTGTGGCCGAAGCGTTTTATAAAGCCCAGCATACTATTTGCTTTGTTGATAATTGTATTATAATGTTCTATGAATGTGAGTTTGGAGTCTAAGATTACGCCTAGGTCCCTAACGATTTTGCATTTTTCTACTGGTTGGTTTCCTAAGAAAATGTTTGTTGGTGGTGTTACTGTTTTTCTGCTAAAGGCTATTGAATTACATTTTTTAATGTTGAGTTGTAATAGGCTTTTGTTGCACCAAGTGTAGAATACATTAATTTCATTCTGGAATATTTCGAAGTCTTCTGCATTGGTTATTTCTATAAAGAGCTTCATGTCATCAGCATATACAAGCACATGTATTGACTTAAGAAGAAAGGAAATGTCATTTACGTATAATATAAAAAGAAGAGGGCCCAGGTGGGAACCTTGAGGAACCCCAGAAGTTACTTCTATTGGGTTTGAAAAGGAATTTTGAAAGCGGACTATTTGTGTTCGTTTTGTTAAGTATGACTGCAGCCATTCCAAAAATTTTGTTTCAGTTCCGTATTTTTCGAGCTTGAAGAGTAATAATGGTATGTCGATTCTGTCAAATGCCTTGCTAAAGTCCGTATAAAGAGCTTCTACGTGGTTACCGTTATCCATTACAGTCAGAGTGAAAGTTATGAATTCCAAAAGATTTGTGGTAGTTGATCGGCCTTTGTAAAAGCCGTGCTGTTGAGTTGTAATTTGGTGTTTTACTTGTTGAAAGATTTTTTTATTAATTATTGATTCAAATAATTTTGGAATGCATGAAATAATGGCAATTCCACGATAATTACGAATGTCAGATTTAGCGCCAGATTTGAAAATTGGCACTAAATATGAGGTTTTCCAGAGTTCTGGGAAAATTCCATTCTTCAGGGACATGTTAAAAAGGTGTTGTAATGGTGTAGATAGTTCTTCTGCCAAATTTTTGAGAAAAATTGGAGCTATTCTGTCAGGTCCAGGACCTTTCGTAGCGTCTAAATTTTTAAGTGCGTTTTGAATTTCGAATTCAGATATTTGATTGACAGATAAAGAATTCGAAAATTCAGGAAAATACGAGAAGTATTCGCGGTCGCGATCTGTTTCTTCATATTTGGTGTAAATTTCTTGAAAAAAAGTGGCAAAACCAGATAATCAACAAGCGTAAAATAAGCGGCACTTTTTGTGCTTTTATGACAACCAGATAAATATTAATAAGAATTAAAGCCGTTATAAATGCTATTTTAAAGCTGGTTCTGGTCCAACAAACGGCTAATTGAATGTTGATGCTCTGTGAGCAAAGATACCGTGTTGTAAATGACAGCTAGCTAGCAGAAACCGAGTTGCTGAACAAATATTCGATAGAAAATTATTCAAAGTATATACACTACGAGCAAGTAATGCAAACCTTTCACAACTGAAAATTGCAGTGACCGTAAGAGGACATGATTTCAGCACAGCGTTCCAATTTTTATTCTTCGTAATTGTCGCTACCGCTGCGATTCATTAAAGCTTCCCCAGCACAGTCGACATCATATTATCTCTTTAGACAATATAGAAGTTTTTTTTTCGGCTTAAACAAATCATTTTGCTAGCATATGGTGCGACGGACGGTCGCATCTTAGCAGCAGCAGCAGCAGACTTGCCGTTCCTGTCAGTGTTGGCGAGCACTTGGTAGCGTATGTTAGAGTTTGCTTTTGGCTCAAATATTTCACTATCATACTGTCACAGCAGCAACTTCCGATCAACGTACTTGATTTAAGATGAAACATGAAACAACAAACCTTGTCTCCTCAGGACATTCATATGAATGATTAAAGATAAAAAAATTTTCTCTGTATTGCAGCTTGCAATCCGACTGTTAAAATTACTAAGGTGTTCCCTATCAACGGTCGCAGCTTTGCACAAAACCCTTCTGATTTTTACGATTGGGGTGTTGTTTGCTTCCTTGTTTTTAGTGTTGAAAAGTTCTGATTGACATACCAATTTAGCAACACTAGATGATGTTTATGTATCCTCAAATACAACTTTTACGAGATTCACGTACTCGTCAAAATTCACCCTCGAATTTCCGGCGCAATTTAATTTTCAACGATGATTGATACTTATGATTTACCAGAAATTCACAAAATATAATGTTGAACAAAAGCAAAATAATAAATTCCGTCTCGTAAGCTACATTTTTTGTTTGTTTCTAAAGTAGCTAGTGATTGATTTTTGTTCAGTTGACAAAATCATCATTTACCGCGTAAATTTCAAAAAAGGACACATTTCCAATATAATGCATAGATTTTATTGGCGATCAATTCCACTCCAGTTTATCTCATAGAACCTTATGACCAATTCTCGAATTTATTGTATTAAGTAAACGATAAACATTTCACTCAGAGCCATAGGGGTTTTTTGGGCACGTTTCAATATTCTTTTAAATATATATTGTTGGTAACATGATTTTTGTGCAGGACTAGACCCAAAACTGACCATTGAAAGCCAAAGAAATTTGAAACAATGTAGAAGAAAACGAAAGCTCCGCATTTTTTAATGGGCTCATAATTTTATCGAAGATTCTAGAACGCTTCAAGATTCTATTAGAAAAAAATATGAATTTTCATACAAAAGAATTTTCTTCATTAAAACAATCAAAAAGTCTCTATTAGACAAAGAATTACAGGTTATTTTGGCAGTCGAACAGAAAATTGACAAAAATTGCCGATTTTTCATGAGTTCACCTTCACACACACACTGACGAAACTCCATGCAGCAAAAATCATAGTAACCCATGAGTCAAAAAATAATTTGACAGCACTATCTGTCGAACTCTAACAGTGATGGCTAAAACAGTGAAGCTACACTGAAGTCGCTTTCTACGTGTAAAAAAAACCGCGTAAATTCTGGAGTCCGCGTAAAAAAAACGCGTAAAAAGCGACCTTAGTGTACTTCGTTCAGAAGTATGTGCGTTCAAAGAACGGTACCTCGTCGCGTCGAAAACGGACATTGCTACCGAACACATCGTGGACGCGGAATACTCCCGTTCCGGCATCTACAACATCTTGGCACTATTGGACAACAATCAGAGAATCGAAAGAAAGCCCGGTTCCGGACGGTCGACGACCCTGAGCGACAAGAATCTTCAAAGGATGCTGAAGAGGAAGACCAAGGGAAAAGTGTCTACATCGCTGCGTGCGCTTGGCCAAACAGTGAAAAAGCACCTGGCGAATATGGACGGACATACATGTCAGGAAGCGACAGTCCTGTCCACTGTTTTTGGAGCTGCAGACAATGACGCAGCGGCAGTACCTGGATAAGATGATCAAGTCGAGTTTCCCGGCAAATCGCGACGTGACGGTGGTGATGGACGACGAGACCTTTCTCACCTGAATGGCAACGACTGGCAGGGCACCTCGTATTTTACTTCCCTCACAAAGGAAGTGAGCACCGAGGTGGAGTTCATTTTACACACAAAGTTTTCCAAGAACGTGCTGCTGTGGCTGACAATTGAAGAAAATGGGATGTCAAAGCTGCTGTTCTTTGGCTCCGGACTGGCCGTGAACGGGGAAATTTATAGTACAAAGTCAAAGTGCCTGCCGGAAGTTGCATCGTTCATCAAGAAATTCAGACGCAGTGTTTTACTCGCAGCAATCGTTGGTGGAGATGGAGCGGCTAAATATCGATGTGGTACCCAAGTAGGTGAACCCGCCCCAAGTTGCGTCCCATTGAAGTTTTCTGGGCAAACCTGAAGCGTAAGATCTACTCCAACGATTTTGTCGCGAAAACTAAGGAGAAATAGATGAATGAAATGAAGAAAAAACCCAAAAACATGCCTACAGGCATGCTTTCGTCCGCCATGACGAATGTTCCGGTTAACTTTTTGTGACTCCACATGTCAACAGGCTTCACAAAGTGAACAGAACAAATAGTTAAGGGGTATCTACATTCCACGTTAACAATTTAGAGCCATGAAAATATGAATATGGGCAACCGCTCATAAAAATATAGAAAATTTTAAGTGGCTTGTGGACATTTTATAATTCCTTGGATGGCTTCTTATGGTACGACAATTCTGTAATCATCCGTTTGAAATTTAGAATTTTTGCGTGACATAATTTGCGTAATTTCCAAAAATATATCCATTTTCGAGAAAATATATATTTTTTTAACAAATACTATCCTATTAGCAAAGTATGGCAACTCAAAGATTCAGTGCTCATGAAATGCTATAACGCATATGCCCTGTTCTGCCAGCCTAAGTAAAAAGTTGGCAGAGCAATAATCAAAATTAGCAGTTTTGATTGAGAATTATTGGAACGATTAGAATAATTCGATGTTTATTGAATGGATTAAAAAAGTTTATTCGTCTTCGAGAAAATATACATTTAATCAACAATATTGTTCTACTAGCTTGGAAAAATCATTTTCCTAAGCTAATCGTTTTGCTGATTTTGTTCTTTTAGCATAAAAGACGTAAAAAATGCAGATCTGCCCTAAATAATGTTTTAGTGTTAGCATTAATGTGGTAGTTTAACGAAGATTTTTGTCAAAACGTTTACCGTCTTTCATCAGGTGGTTCGGAATGTAAATTTACGTGGGATTTCACATGTAAAGTAAATGCTTGTCTTTTAAAGATAAGTCAATCAATATTTAATACTGTATTTGTTTTAGGAAAATGTTTTGTGCAATATAAATCACTTAATAAATATGTAAAACTCAATTCTATCAACCGAATAAATGTTCTGTAGTCGAACAAAAGCTCGTATATATTAAAAAAAAATCTCCATTCTCATTAAGGTTGGTCTTCTAGTTCAAAGTGTATTTACCATACGTAAGATTATATTCTTGGAAAAGGGGTTTATAAATGAGTTCGCTATTAATAAAACCAGTTATATTTTCCCGTAGGTGGTAGTCACCTTTATCAACTGATAATCAAGTCCGACTATTACCAACTTCAAAACCGGTATCGATTATGAACAGATTGCTATTGCAATACATGCCAATTGTAAAAGGGGGAAAATTTGCGCTTCAAAGATTTCCATCAACTTAAGACGGTACGCTCGTAGCACGCGATTCTGTTGGTTCTGTTGCCCCATCGCACAGTTAGGGTGTCTCAACCATAGACACCGGTTTAAAATTCTGAAGACATCCTATTGAGATTACTTTCAACAAACTTTCGAATAAACTCAGTCGCTAACCTGAGAAATTCGATTGTCGAAATTATTTGGAACATGTTTGCATTATAAAAAGGGCAGTCTATTTTGAGCCGTATGAAGGAATGCTACAATTTCTACTGCTCCAAAGATAGACCCGTTAGAGGCCGACTTATGGTTGCTGGCCACGGTCATCAGTGAACCTAATTGCATAGTTGGGGTAAAATAGAGTATTATTACCGCGGTGATCTGCATGCTAAATAGCGAACACGTTTCACATTCCTCGCATTGACTTTTTTTGTTGTTGCTAAAATCATTCATCGTGATACAAACCACCTCAGGTGGTTGTTGTTGGTTGTAGTAGTGTAGTAATTGTCGCTGTTGTTTACATTCGACCGGTGCGAAGCAAAGCCCCATCGATCGCTAGGAATGACTTCATGTTCATTCATAAAGATTTCATGCGTAGCGTTTAGATGAGCCGTTCTGTTCGGTTTACCTGTGGCTGTGGTTGTAGCCAACTTCATGGCGCAAGAAGTGTTGAATGTCGAACAAGGTGATCAGTTCATTCTGGGTACAAGGTAGTGGCTGAACGCCTACTAACCCCATCATGAAATAAAGCGTAGGAATTCTTGTTCCACCAGCAGACATTACAACTACAGAAAGCTTGTGGTATGCCACACAGGGAGACGCCCGTAATCGTTAGTATACGTTACGAGTTTGTTTTATGTGTTTGTCTATCTGGTGGATGACTTCTGCAAGATTTTTTCAATTTTGATAAAATTCTGAAGGCGGTTCGTAAAGGCCAACATGAGAATGACAAACAGGTCATTATCGTTGTAAATAGCATTTCCTGCATTTAAACACATTAATTTGCCAAATCACAATGTTATTTGTGGCCAAAAGCGTAAAACAATAAAATATTTTGTGTTGAGTGCCATCCGTTGGAGCGTTGAATGATAAGCTATACCCAACAGACTGTCATGCTTATCAGGGGTATTGTTTACTTTTCGCGTACCTACATTGATATAAATTTATAATTTCCGAATTTAATCCCGCCCCGTGTTGAAATCGAGCCGAAACTGCACCCAGCTATCTTATCTAATAATAGGGGATGACCTAATTTACACCGGTGCCGTTACCTGCCGTTAAGACAGAATTCCAAACGACAAGTGAAACCAGTTATGCTCTGCAAACAGAATATACATGCACTGAGATTAGAGAGGAAATTTTATTGCTATCACTTTGAAAACAGAAAAGATAGTGTGTGAATAAATAAATGTTATGTGATTTTTTGTTTGATTTCAGATGACAGCATCAAATAGAGACATTCCATGATAAACTCATAAAAGGTGAGTTCATGATCAAATGAGTTAAAAGTGTTAATAAAGTTTTTGCTGTACATACCTAGTGGTACTTTATATGTACTCTTAGTTAGGGGCCATCCACATACCACGTGGACAGCTTTGGGGAGGTTCGGCTATGTCCACGGTCCATACATTTTTTTTAGAATTTATATGGGCAGTTGTCCACGGAGGGGGAGGGGGGGAGGTCAAAATCGTTAAAAATCTGACCACGTGGTATGTGGATGGCCCATTACTTATTAGGTGTCACAATTATTGTGATACTTTGCTTTAATGACTCGATAAATAAATAATTGTGGAGTCGATAACTATACGCTTTCTTGAAAAGGGTATAATTTTGTGCTACAGGCTATGGCTATAATTGGGAAAGCGTAAATTAACAAGTTGACAAGTTGATAATCGTGCGTAGTGTTTCGAAGACAATATTTCGTTATATATTTGTGATGCAATTTAGATAATTACATAGACTTTCACGGTAATTACAATCAACTTATGAACAAATTTAAAATTAAATGAAGTTCGGGTCGCCAAATATTTCTCATATTGCTTTGATTCTAAGCTCATATTGTAAATATCAAATTTTATGTTAGCCGTGCAGTTAAGATGTCTTTATATGAACAGAACTGCCACCGAACGGAACAAGTCCTAATCGATCGGCACAATATCTAGGGAATATGACGGGTAAGGTTTTAACGTAAGTTTTAACGACTTTTGTAGTATGAGATCGAGCGCATATGCATATGCAGTTGCATATTTTTTCCGTACCTCCGCTCGTATTGTGGCCGTTCGCACAGTGCTCGGTCTAATCGCATCAATCAAAGTCGAAACCGCTTCTCATTCATGATTTCGTTCAATTTCAACAGATCATAATAAAAAACATCGGCCTGGTACCACCAAATACACAGCATAACCTTTGACGACGACGTAGAAGCGACACGGAGCAATTTCCATGACTTTCTTTAGTTTGGGTTTGTGTAGTAAATACATTTTTCATCACCCGTCATGACGCAATGATGAAAATCTTTCCTTTTTTTCGCTGGAACAGTCTTGGCTTCAAATTATGAGGAACCAGAATTTCTTGTTGTTGAATTATTTCGAAAGAATGCAATCGCTTGGAAATGGCTTGGCGGGTAACTTCCTGATACCAAAGCAAGCTGTTCCTGCGTTCAGCATGGATTCTTTTTGAGAAATTTCTCTAATTCAAGCGAAGGTTTTTGGCCTGCCATCATGCAAACAATCGAAATTACCGTCTTTAAAGGCGACGGAACCAATCATGGCACGTCGTTCCACTCAGAGCGGCACTTCTGTGAACTTTTTAAACTCTCGATGCGTTTCAACCGCCGTTTGGTTGGAATAAAATGAGATGAGTAACACGTCCCGAAAATGACGATTATTTGGCACAAAATCATATATTTTCACACAATAAAATCATGCACGTGTCAAAACCACATGTCTCAGCTTGATTCATCACCTTTATCTAAATATCAAAATAGACCAGCTTTCACTACAGGCGTAACCTATAGCCAAACAGCGAGGTCTCAGTTTTTGATTTTATCTTTTATTTTATAATTTTAATTTTTTTATACAGGTCGGACTCGATTATTCGGAACATCAAAAAAATTTCAATCCGAAAAATCGAGTTTCCCGGATGATCGAATCACACAAAAACTACTGAAATTTTGCGATTAACGAACATAAAATAAATTTTTCTTTTCTTTATTTTACTTGCAGATGCAGTGACGTAACCAGAAATTATTTCTGAGGCAAAAAAGGGTGAAATCTTGAGAAGCAAAAAAATAAAAATTGGACATTGATTATTTTCACTTAGTTCGAACATGTCCCAAACATGCCGGAAGTGTCTTAAATGGTAACAAATATGCCAAACGGGATAGTAAAGGTGAAATTTCGGAATAAAAATTGGAAACGGACACCAAAAACATAAAATTCCAGATAATCGAGTCTAAAACTCGGGATAATCGAGTTTCCGGATAATCGAGTCCGACCTGTATATGCATTTATGAATTTTGAATCCCAATGATTATTTTCGTATGGAGATGTGCGTTTTTTTTAAATAGAGTTGACGAGCTTCTCAGCAATGTTGCTAATAATATTTCACCTACCCATGGCACTTTTAATGCCATGAGGGGGTTAGGCTCTGTGTAGTTTTCAGAAAACTACGTAAAGTGCTCCCAGTAAGAATGATTCTCTTTCAAGGGAGCACGAGAAAAGTTAATCTAACATTTCCTTTTTTTATTTCTTTTTTCATATTGCTCGTCCACACACCAAAAAGCTCTGTTGAGGCTCCCTGGACTTCCTTTCGGTTTGTCCGGCATTACTTGTAAACAAAAAATACAAGATACAGCCCTAGAGGTTGTATGAAATAATGACAGAGGGTTAAACAGTGTAATTAGAGTGCTCATTAGTTGCAAAGTCGACTGTGACTAGGGCGTTCTTGGGCATCCCGTGAATCCTTTCTTCACGATACATTCTATAACAACCAAATGAATTTTATTTACTCTATTCGATGTTGTGCCTGTTACTACAGTACTGGTTGTTAAATGAGCATCAGAATTTTACTAACTCGAAAACGAAAACTGATTAAATGCAATGCAAAAATATAGATCTGGTGTAGCTACACCGCAAACACGAATTCGACATTATATACAAACAAACAAATATCATATACAAACACGAATTCGAACGCAAGAATAGGCTATTAAATGGAGCATTTGTTTGTACATTGTAATACATGAAATCTCGTTGCAAAAATTTCATGACGATGAATTTCACAAATAACACGAAATATGTTGTCATTTCAAGACTGGCACAAATAAAAAAATTTTACAGTTTTATGTTATCGATGGCAAACGTGGCTAAATACTGTTAGGTTCCATTCCACAACGACCCAAAATTTACAAATAAACTAAGGTAATGATCTAGGAAGCCAGTCTTGAAATCAACTGACGATATAGTCATTCATAGGTTTTTTCCAGTGTTGGGTATTTTCGTCACTGCGACCAATTTATTGACATTTTGTGACATATTCCCTATTAGCATGGCCCCTGCACATTTATAGGCTTGCTATTCTCCTCAATATGTGGAAAGAGCAGAGTGAATATGCACCGCACGCATTCAATTTTTTGTTCAACAATTCTTTCTGCTTTGTGCTGTGTTTCTGACGCTCGCAAAAAAATTAATACACTTGCTGCTTACACGACAGCTGACTGAAAGAAGAAAATTACTCTAGAGAAAATACACAGAAATCGAAAGCGCATTGCTAATAGCGGATTTCTTTATTCCACCAGCTCACCTTATTTTGACCTGGAAGCAACCTAACTGCTGTCAAAACTCTTCTTTATTCGCTCGATTTTGACCCAGTATAAACCTGAGATACTGCCGAAGCGCTCCGTAAAACTTGTTAACTTCAACCCACCTCTTTCTTACTTGCGTCGTGAATCGCGATGTCGTTTCTTCATTCCTCGGCAGAATTGCCCTGACGCAGTGGAATAAAGAAATTCGCTATAAGATGCATTCGATAGAATTCAAATGCAAACAACTTACTTTACTTTCCTACTCAGATGCTCCTCTCATTTGATATACAGTCATACCTCGATATAAGGCAACCTCAATATAACGTAACTCGATATAACGTAACTTTTACCTCGATATAACGTAACTTTGAAAATGTAAGCAAAGCCTTGATGCTACATTCCGATTCGGAACTTGACCTTCTGTTTACTATACACAGACTTCGCAGCCAACCGTTAAGTGTACAGGATAATTGCGGGGCTAGCGCTACGATCCTACTGATACTAACAGTCTCTCCCGAGTCAAGACTCGAACCTACGACGAATGGCTTGTTAGGCCAGCATCGTACCTCGAGACCAGCTGGGGAGGCTTTGAAAATGTATTGAAATTAAAAATAAATGATACAGCAACTGTTTTCGGAGTACAAATTGCTTCAAAAAGTGTTTGTAGCAGGGGCGACTCGTGGCTGTTAAACCTACCTGTTCAACTATAAATTCTGAAAATCAGAGCTTGGGGAAGTAATTACAATTTTATCCGCGAATAAAAGCAAGTAATTTCCTCTGTTACTATTTGAAAATAAAACTAAAAAATAAGAAAATAAGAGCATGAATTTGGATTTTAGATTCTATTTTTGCCTGAAGTCCCCATGTGCATTGCACAGGTTGCACCTATGGACGAGTCGCCCCTGGTTTGTAGTAAGTTTAAAATTAATGAAACTAATGCGAAAATTGTCCTAAATGGGCAGAAAAAAGGTTTAAAAATACTAATAGGTGATGGAAAATGCTTGTTGAAATTTTCTCTAAATGGGCATAAAAAAGTTAAATAATACTGATAGGTGCTGGGAAATAGGTTTTCACGCATCTTTGAGTAACCTGTGTATCAATTGAAAAAAAAAAGTTTTTTTTGCTTCTGAAAATATTTCTAAATGGGCATAAGAAAGTTTTAAAAATACTGATAGGTGATGGAAAATGGGTTTTCGCGCATATTTGAGCAACCATTAACATTTTTGCATAAATTAAAAAAAAAATTTTTGCTTCGATATAACGTAACTCGATATAACGTACGAAAATAAAAATAAAGTTGCCTTATATCGAGGTATGACTGTACAGTTAGGTCGCTTTTTACGCGGTTTTTTTACGCGGGTTGCTTTTCTCCATTACTCAAAAACGGTACAAGATATCGACCTCATTTCAATCACGTTTTTCGTTTTTAGGCCACGAGTGATCATATATCAGTTTTCAAAAAAATTCACAATTTTTGGAGTTAATACTCAAAATTTAAAATATTGCATTTTGGTCTCTAGATTGACCACTATCATATTCAAACAAGATTTGAACGTTTTAGGACGGTTTTCTTTGTTATATTTGCAACTCAAAAAAGTCGTTTTTACGCGGGCCCATACAAATTTGGAACGCATCTCCCGTGTAAAAAGCGACCTAGTGTATTCTTAAGGGACACACAGTAAATGCACTGCAGTGAGCTTTGTTGTGTAGTAATTGTGCGCAATGTCTTCTCGTATGAGGAAGCTTAACCAGTTTTTTATCTCTCTGGAGAAATATTACAGATTCCACCGCTGTGTTTTTGGAAGCTCCTTAGATACACACGAATCGCTGCTCTTTTTAAGCAAGTGTATCGCTTTGCCCACCAGTGTGAGAGCAGTTTGTTTTCACAGTGAAAGATAATCTCCTACACGCTAGTGATTTTCTGAGAAGAAACGACCTGGTCACTTGCATACGTCGTCCGTGCTTACACGGCAAAAATGCTCACAACTTGTAAAATAGCAGAGGAAAATCAGAATACAAGAACACGTCATAAAGCAAAGAAAAACAAACAGATTATATCTCAGAGCAGCTCCACGCTCCATGCAACCGTATAGAAGGGTTAAAAAAAGAGATGTCCGTTGTTTGGTGCTATTCTTCATTCATTGCGTGCCGAACCGATGACGAGTGTCAAGCACCGAGACCATGATAGATAGAACGCAAGAGCTACATTTTGGTTCCGTCCACAGTGCTTTATCAAGTTAGCTGTTGCCTGTACTAGCATGTTTAACTTCAAAACATCAGTTTCTAGACATTCTCACTGAAGATCATTGAATTTTCTACTAAATAAACTATAAATAAATACATGACATTCTCCATTTTCCATACAGTTAAGAATCAAAAAAGCGTGGCTTTCGATTTACATTCCAATATGCTTGAAGATACTTCCTAAACGTGTCCATCCTTATTGAAATCAAGAGATATTGTTACAAAAATTCAAAAAATGTGACGAATGTCATCTTTATAATACTCATTACCGGGGACAGATTTTCATACCACTTAAGAGTCTAAAGAGTGCTCGAATGGTCGCTACAGTGAGGATCAAGGATTACCTTCCATGTGCAATCCAACCGTAACGACGTCGAACAGAGGGATAGATCCAAAGCACTTGGATGTGCTGGAGGTTTCGGAACCAAGCTTCTGGAAAAGACTGCATATCCATGACAGCAAGTTTTCAACTAATTCGACTGTCATTGCATTGCATAGCTCTCTCTGCTCCCCGTACGACCCCGTACATAACCCGACATTAACTAACGACAGCACAGACATGCAATGCCAAACGGGCTGTTATTTTTCATCTCCTTATGTCTGTTGGTTCTTCCAAGATGTCGCTTTTTTTTTATTATCGCTTATTTTCCGTCGGTCTAGTTCCGCCACTGTTGTTGTGCCAATCACTGACGCCCAGGGAGGCGACTCCACCCAGGACCCTAACACACGACCCGTTAATTAACGGACCGGCACCAACGGCTTTACTTCCTCATGCGATGGAAGGCGTGATCCCAGAGATTTTTCGCCTCAGAAAATCTCCCGGTGTCGGCTAGGATTGAAGCTAGACCAGTTGGGTTGGTTGTGAGAGGATCACGCCACCCCACAACCATCGACACCTATGTCGGCGTTGGGATTCGAACCCAGGCGTCGAGCGTGGTTGGCGGAGACGTTACCAACCACGCTAGGCCCCCGCCCAGATGAAGCATAATTTTCGACATTCTCGGCATGAATCCGAGCTGGATGTCAAGTGATTATGATTCATGACAGCAGGGCCGATGCTAAAACAAAAGTGAGATGGTACGTTGTTTCTTAAGTTGGTAAAAATATCAACAATGGAAACACATATGAAACGGTTTTCTTTGTACTCAATATGCCACCGGCCTAAGAAAAAAGAAGACTGGCAGCACAGTACTGGCCGGCTGCAACGTGCTTTTCAATCGTTCCGATAACTAGTGATTTTTCAGTGATTTTAGTGTTAATATATCGTTAAATATATGTAGGGTTCTCTAGTTCGGGTCGCCGCGTGTGAAATGTGTAAAGTTCGTCCAAAACAAGCTGTCTAACAAGCGAAAATTGAATTTAAAAATGTGTTTCTTTCGGCTTGTTTTCTACTCTTTTTTTCGTTACCTCAGTGACGGTGACGGTGTGAGGTATTAGTGTGCGAGCGAGAGTAAGAAACTAACAGTGACGTATTTGGCAAAAAAATAAACCGTTCTATACCAAAGAAAAAATATTTCACAAGTGTTTCTCATCTTGAGAAATAGTATTCTCAGCTGAACATCTGAAAAGCCCAAAAGCTAAGTATTCCTTTTTATCCATTCAATGTTGTTTACATATACTCATATTCGTCTTGTCATTTCCTATCACAATGTGAAAATATTCCAACTGAAAGAAATCTTATTGGAATTTGTTTTGCTATAATCAGTGATGCCAAATTGTGCTATAAATCATTGAACATGTTGACTCGCACAAGACTTATAATTAATACATGCAGTTTAGCCGAAGTCTATCAGTTAAACACTCTGCATAGCTTTTGTTTGCTTGTGTGTGCAAATCTGATGTTATTGATGCTGTTTTTTTTCTTCGTTCGATTGCTTGGTTCAATTGTTCGATAGTTGGCGTTGTTCGAGTGGTTTTCGGTGAATAAGATATATCATATATAATACGTTGGCTGCTTGTTTCCATGTCTCTGGTACGTGGTTTATTCATGTCGGCAGAGAACCTAGTACATGGATAATTCTTCCTCTCAGTACCACGGGGGGCTAGAAACATAGCAACCAACATCTTTTTGCCTTTCTCCTAGAAAGGTATAGCAATTACTGGAAAAACCAAAGGTATAAAAGTGGTCCCAATGGCCGAATGTCATATACCACTCGACCCCTTTCAACGAACTGAGCATTTTCTGTATGTATGTATGTATGTGTGTATGTGTGTGTGTGTGTGTGTGTATGTGCAACTTTTTTTTCTCACTCACTTTTCTCAGAGATGGCTGGACCGATTTTCATAAAATTATTTGCAAATGAAAGGTCTAGTTGCGCCATAGGTTGCTATTGAATTTCATTGTAATCGGATTTTTAGTTTAGAGGTTATGTATCAGAATGTAAAAATCACGAAACATCAATATCTCAGAAACCACACAACCGATTTCAATAACTTTCAAATTTCGTTATGATTGAACATATGGTTCAAAAGTTATGTAAAGAAAAGTTATCCTGAGGTTGTTTAAACTCACTCATTTTTCTCAGAGGTGGCTGAACCGATTTTCACAAAATTAGTGTCAAATGAAAGGTCTAGTTGCCCCATAGGTTGCTATTGAATTTCATTGTAATCGGATTGTAACTTTGTCCGTTGTTCATAAAAATGTGAAATCACATAATGAAAGTAAACATATTGACCTCTTAACGATCACTGGCTAATTAAAAGGTAGAAAAGTGATACAAATGGCCGAATGTCATAACCTACTCGACTCAGTTCGACGAATCGAGCATTTTCTGCATGTATGCATGTATAGGTGTATATGTGTGTGTGAGTATGGGTGTGTACGTGTTTATGTGCACCTTTTTTTTCGCACTCACTTCTCTCAGAGATGGTCTGACCGATTCTTTTTATCTTGGTGTCAAACGTCATGTTTCTCAGAGATGGCTGGACCGATTTTCATAAAATCAGTGTCATATGGAAAGTCTTGTTGCCCAGAAGACCGTATTGATTTGTTTTGCAAACGGATTATTACTTTGCCTGTTATTTTTAAAAATGTGAATCCAGCTATGAAAAGAAACATATTCCGAAGACTACTTGGACTCACTCACTTTTCTCAGAAATGGTCGAACCGATTTCCGCAAAATTATTGTAAACTAAAAGGTCTAGCTGCTTCGTAATCGGACTGTAACTTCGTCTGTAATGTATCGAAATGTGAAAATTACGAAACTTCATTATCTTAGAAACTACACAACCGATTTGAACAATATTGATATTAGATAAACGGGCTAGTTAAGGGTTAACTGATGATTTATGATTGAACACGTGGTTTCAAAGTTTGGCTGCCCTATACGTTCCCTTTTCATTTGATTCAAACTTAAGCAACCGTTATGTAGTAAATTGTTGAAACAACGAAAGTCTATTATCTCAAGTATTACACGACTAATTTGAACATAACCAGTGTCATACAAACGAGTCTCAAATTTACAAATAACAAACTTCATAACAATTTAATATGTATTTCAAAAGTTTTAGAAAGAAAAGAAATTCAAAGACTATTTAAAACTATACCTGCTTTGATCAATATATGTGGTCTCAACATAATTTGAATGTGGTATCGTACTATTTGAACGTAACCGCTATCGCTCGTTATTAAATTGTTCGAAATTAAGAGTCATTTATTTTATTTCGCTATGTCTTGAGCACTAACATTACGTCAAATTTCATATTTTATACTTCAATTACAACATCAATATTTTAGAAACCAAAGAGTGAATATATCTTTATTGGATTCAAGCAATCATGTAAACCTATTTTTACAAATAATAAGTTTAAATGAGAAAGGCTTAGTCTGACCGCTAGGTGGATTAATTTAGGTTTTTTGTTTTTATTTGGTGTAGACCAGTGACGGGGTTGCCAGCTATGCATATTGATTAATAAAAAGACTACGATCTTAAATTCAATCTGATGATTTTTGTTGGGCTCGTTTTATGATTAGTTTGGCTTTCGAAAAATGAGCTATAAATGCATGACACTCTTACAAGACAAAATAGGCAGTTTTACAATATAGTTTAAAAATACTTTGAAAATTTAATATCGGGCTCAACAAATATTTGATCCTATCGCCTAACATGCCCTCACTGGTCGGTTACAGACATTTCACTTAGTTCTATGCTTTTATTTTATGACTTTCCTAGCTTTTGGGCAATTGTAATACACATAAGCAATTTTTATTTAATTATACTGTAACCGTTTTGGTCGGGCTGACGATAGTCCACGACAACTAAATTTTGATTTTGATTGCGATTGTTTTGGCATTTTGTTAATAAACTTAGCACTTTGTTTTGTTTGATATGCATATTTGCATTTTTCCTAGTCTTTGGGCTTTGGAGGCATGAAACTTTGCCAGTTTCTAAACTCAGTAGGTATCTTAGTTTATTTATAAAAAGGGAGAATCGGTGCGAAACATCGTGTCCCTGTGCGTCTGCGTCGGTAGGAGGGAATAGTGCTGCCGTGCATAACGCGTCTTCGGTTCGGGTTAGTTCATCTAAGCACATCTAAGGGTTTTCAGAGTGTAGTGACTTTCCGATGTGTCTTATTTATTCATGTCTCACGTAGACCGTTTAGTCGGAGACTGCTCGTTCGTCGGTTTTATTTAATCACGTTGCAAACCGGAATAGGTTTCGTCTGGTCGATAAATATAGAGATTAATTCAATAGCTACGAGATGTAAATCTTATAAAGGACCGCCTCTGCCGAAGTGCGCTTGCTTTCTTGAAGCTATTCAGGATTATTAGTCACTTATATTAATACTTAGATGCTTCGGGTTGTATATGATTTTCGCGCGCGTCATTCATATAGGATCGCGGTGTTTGACAAGAAAGATATTCTCGTAATGAGCGAGAACCGCGCGCAGCGGTGTTCGATTCCGTCAAATATCGTGAAGACATGACAACACAAACCTTTCTTTCCGCCGCGGTAGTAGAGATTCAGAAATAAACTCGGTCTCGAGCTGTCCGTTTAGCCGGAGATTGTTCACCAATTGCTTTGATATAAGCGTGTCGCCAATCGGAGTAGGTTTCGTTCGGTTTATGAATATCTTGAATAATCTAATGGCTACGCAAAGTATACCTTTGAAAGGGCCACGTTTATCGACGTGCGTTTCTGCGTTTCTGATACTCGTGATTGGCCTTCTTGTGGTTTATTGGTTTAAATCAGATTCACATCGTGTAGTCGTATATGCGTGGCTCCAATAACATTATATTGTAAAAATCGGTCAATTTTGTGCTCTATTGAAATAAACCATGCACACCTGTGCGCGGCCCCAAAGGCATTGGTAATGTCTCTTGGTCTAAACCGGTACCAGATATAAGCTAATTGTGTTTCTCTAGTCAGCCGGCTGACTATAGAATAAACCGAAAATAGCTTAATAGACGGATAGGAGTTATATGTATGATCGCATCACTTATCAAAGTGAATCCTGATCTAACGAGCCCCTCCCCTACTAACAAAAACCTCCTTCCTGTGACCTTTGTGGAGATGCAGAGGTAAACACGGTCTCCAAATAGCAAGGGTCACACTAACATCCCTTACCTCTTCCCACCTGATTGCAAGGACGTGGCCGGCGTCGTTATTGATCCTTTAAAGTATTGAGTCACTAAAACTTGTACAATGAGAATGGTCGGTCACTCCCAACCCCATTCAGTTGATTCACTGTACAATTTTACTGATTCGGATCAATCACGGAGTGCAACCATTGATATGTGCAATCGGTCAAGCTAAGCTAAGCTAATATGCCACCGGCCTAAGAAAAAGGAGAAACGAAAAAGTGCGAGTCGATGACAGCCGCAGCCAATCAGCAGGCTGTCAAGAGCGCAAGCCAAGCCAACAGGACATCTTCAAAATGAGCAAAGTAGGCTGTCATGTCCGAACGAACACAGTACATGCGCAAGAATGAGCTGTTGTTGCCTTGTGTAAGCTGTAGCTGTATGTGAGCTCTCATGAATAGCTTATTCATGAGGCCGTTCGAGTGAAAAGAGAGAAAAGTCGTCAGTTTAGTGTCGCTCTACAGTCTTTTTTCTAAGTCTGCTTGAGACACATTACTTCAGCAGGTCACGCATTTCCTCATTCATCAGTGCTGCCTCTTTCAGGGTGTCCGCCTTTTTGCCTTCTATCGTCTTTTTGGCTTCTATGGCTTTAATAGCACAGGCCGTGGCAGTGCACCAAGCGCTGCGCTACAAGTCTTTCCTCTTTAAGATTTATGACTACGCACTTCTAGTTCACGGATAAATCTTGCTCCAACGTGACATTACCATACGATAGAATCAAAATCTTCTCAATAAACACGGTAAAGTTACGGTAAAGTTAGGAAGGTTTTTGCTTGAATCAGCTATCAGACCTCTACAAAAAGTATCAAGGCGCTTCTCGCTACTCGTTGAATGCATACTCAATAGTTGTGAGTATTCTTGGCGACATCTATCAGCTACAGTTCCCGCGAGATTATCTTTGTGAATCATTTACTCTAGGCAAAATTCGAGCCATTTGACGGCTACTTCCGGGGAGCTTACCATGGTTAAGTTAGCTTCCAAGAGGAAGATGAATAAAAACAAAAACTTTCGAAATGAGTTGAATATACCGTCAGCCGGGGTGAGTTTGTGTCATCCAGCCCGTGACTTGTTAGCCATCTTTTCCGGGTCAGAAGACTAGTCTTGCTTGGTTAAGTATTCGAGGAAACTTGTTCAAGAAATTTCGGTCTTGTGATCGCCATGAGATGGCTGACAAACAATGGGTTTGTATGGCACAATCTCACCCCGGCTTGTGATGTTCAGTGAAATTCCTGTTTTTTTCCGGTTTTCCCCGGTTCTAAAGGATTCCAGGTTTTTTCCCGGTTCTCCCGGTTTTCCCGGTTAAGTGGCCACTATACTGGGACACGGTTATATGGGAAAAAAGCGTTGGTGTTTTTTTTTCGCTCCCATGCACTTTTCGTGTTCCTTATGGGTCCTATAACAACTGTGTAACTTTTCAGATCGATCGGTGAAACGCCCAATTTGCGCCCGATTTTTAAAGCTTCCATACGACTTTATATGGGAAAAACCACTTTTTCAAAACTTTTTCTATAGAGATGCCCAGTTGGCTCCTAAAAATATATCAATACATGATATTAATAGGAAACTTTCCTGGGAAAAACTCTTCTGAAGACCGCAAGACGCTACTTTGCTTGTGAAAAAAGACATTCACCCCAGACTGAATGAATATCTGAGGAACGGCTCCCCATTGAATTTTACTAGCAATACTGCTGCAGCATGCTGCTGTTGCAAATTCAACCATGTGATAGGAAATGATATCCCTTAAATTTATCTTGGAGGCTTCCCCGAAGATTATATGAGCAAAAATCATGCTTTGAAAATTAATTCCACACGAAATTATTTCTCATACTTAAGCAAGTTTGCAATAGCAACATGCTGTAGCAGTGTTGCTGGAAAATTTCAATGGTGAGCCGTCCGTCAGACATTCAATCAGTTTGAGGTGAATAGCTGTTTCTACAAGCATCGTAGCGCCTTACGGTCTTCAGAAGAGTTTTTCCCAGGAATTTCCTACAAATATCATTTATTTATATATTTTTAACAGTCAACTGGACATCTCTAAAGAATAAGTATTGAAAAAGTGGTTTTTCCCATGTAAAATCGAATGGAAACTTTGAAAATCGGGCGCAAATCGGGTGTTTCACCGATCGATCTGAAAAGTTACACAGTTGTTATGGGACCCATAAGGAACGCGAAACGTGCATGGGAGCTAACATTTATTTTTTGTCCCACCCTAGTGGCCACCCTGTAAATACCACTCAACATTTCTGGGTTACTCCGGAGCTGGGATAAACTCCAGACACTGTTCTGAAATTCAAGATAAACGAGGAGTGAAATATAAGGAATTCTTCTAAATGTCGAATCGTCCTCTACAGGCTGCTTTTTTACACATAGCTAGTTAGCCTTCCAGTAAGCCTCGAGGTACAGTCTCTGTTTAATAAACAAAAGGTCAAATTTTGATAACGAAATGTAGCACCTACATTTTGCCTTGCAATGAGTATGGAGTGAGTGTAGGACAGAAGTGTCAAAAAGTCTCAAAATGAAAAAAAAGTTGACTCAACTGAGGATTATTTCTCGCAACCACTGTTTTCTACCATAATCTGATATTCAGTTATGTGAAAATATGAGAAACAACAACAAAAATCTGCGTGTGAGTATCATGTGGGCCTTACAAGCCAATCTGTCATTGTATGTTGGAATCTTTTTCGTGTGTCAGTGAATCGCAGCATCAACTTTTCAATCGGCCTGTACACCAGTAAGTAGGCGGCGGAATTTTCCACTAAACGGAAAGCCGACTTCCAAAAGGTCTTACCATTCATATCGGAAGCATAGATGTTATTCTAGAGTTGATGTTTTACGATTAATTAGGACAGAGAAAATGAAACCCCACTAATGCATGTGCCCTTTCGCTTGAATCCAATTTGTGTTTTGTTTACAAATGTAATCTGAGGCAGAATGGTAAACAGACTCAGCTCGGCAGAGCATTCAACGACTCTGGTTTTGCTAAGAATACGAAACGTTACTGTGCACTAGGAAGCTAGAATTTCTTTTGAACGAAAACATCGATTTGTATCCGTTCGTGGTATTCTCCTTGCAACTCGATAGATATGCGATGCGCTTCGTGCTAAAGATTATATTCTTCTGAACTAGGGAGAATGTTGCAAGCAACTATGTAGCCGCAGAATATAACGCAAGGGTGTTTTATCTGTACAGAAAAAAAAACACATACTTGAAATCAAACAAAACCATCGACTGTGTCTAATTGCAACAATTTCTTCGCCGGCAAAATCACGGAATCATACAACACGCTAAGGAAATGACTGACGTCATCTTTTCTCGCCAAAACCTGCTCCGTTACTACTAGAGCGAATACAATTTCTTTCATCTTGGAGCCCGCAGTCGGAAGCAGTTCTGCGGTAAAATCATGAATACAATCTCGAAATTATAAGGTGGAACACATCACGAGGCCACACACCCAACCCAACCGGAGAATGTGAGGAAAATTGAGTTTGAAAGTGCAACGCAGGCACCCGGACTCCGCCGATCGGTCGGTCGGTCGCTTGGCCGGCCGAACCGAACGAACGGAAGATAAAGATCAAAACAAAGGAAAATCGCATTTTCAGCCGCACGGTTGAGGTTGAAAATTGAGTTGCGCTGAGCTGCGAAGCCGCGAAACGAGCTACGGCAACAACGACGGCGACGACGACTACTAGCGAACGTGTGAGAGGCGGCCGAACGAAGCACTAACACCACCTGAAGGTTAGTGACCTTCACCTGAGACGGTGGTGCGAAGTGTGCATGTTTTATGTTCATCTACTAGAAGAAATTAACCCGGCATCGTAGGTAAATTGCTGCTTTGTAAGCGTAAATAATCTGTGCTGAACTTGGTGGCGGCATTGTGCAATTCCGATCTCATTGAAGGTTGGAAAACTTTTTTTTTTTTGAGGTTTTGTTCGGGGAGTCATTGGGTAGGGGGAAAACTCGATTCGATACATGTTCGATACACAAATCGTTAGGGAATCTAATTTACAAATAAAAGAAAAGTATAAATTTCAACCGTTTCAATAAATAAATCTGCGCAAACTTGAAGTGCAAACTTTGCGGTTAACACGCTACCTTCACCTCACATGCATAATACGTAGTGCTGCACGAATAGAACTGCTAAAATATCTGACCTTCAAAAACGTTTCGCAGCTGAAATGCTAAAAACTCCGTATCACGCGAAAAAAATTACAAGGATTAAACTTAAACCTGTTTACACTAAAGGTGTCGACACATATAAAACATATCGCATTTACTACTCGAACCCGATGAAAGCTTAGCGTTTACACCCAATACCCATTACCGCGCGATGCAATTTCACAGAAATTCCAACTTCCCTAGCCATTCTGATTTCTATTTCTCGTGGCGCTTTCGGGATATATAAATATTACATACTTGGCGCTATGAGCGCATTCCAGCTGCAAACTGATCAGTGGAGTTGGCTTTCCACTGCTACCGTGGCTGCTGCTGAGGCTCACACGGGTAACCATCCAACCACAACCGGAGAAGGGGCGGCCGCGCGCACACGTACGTACCCCCTGCGAACGCTCGTTGTTCGATGATCAAATTCTCCACGAAGCAGCGGCTTCCCATTCGTGATCCACCAGCGCATTCGGACGGACCGAATAAAAGTCGAAATAAAAACCCGTTTCTCGACCCGTTTCGGACGGCTCTACAACATGGCAATTTTTGCTTTCTTCTGCTTCGATTTTGAATCACTCACCGAGTAGAATGAAATTAAAAATGATGTAACGCCGCCCGTGCACGGGAATAAATACAACAAAGAAGGAAAAAACAATTAATGTGGCTTTGATCAGTGTTCGATCGAACGGGGTTGAAAATAGTTTAAATTCTACCATCGTCGATATTGTTCCAGTGTTGTTATTTTTTTCTAAGGAAGAACACAACTACAGCTAATGAGATATTCTAAGGCTATTGACATACTGAGGCGTCAAATGAAGCGAAGCAAGAAGCGTCGCAAAAGCGTCCGAGCTACTTCTTCGAACGTCTATATGAAACGCTCAAACCGGTCATACTCAAGCGGCAACGACGCGTCGGTAGAGGCGGCGAAACAGAACGAGTAGTGTTTTGACGCGCGTATACTCACGCGGTAATACCTTGTTCAGACAAAATCTTTCATCGCAAGGTGCTTTACATTTGCTTTGTTTTGGTTTGGTAATTAAAAAAAAAGCAAATAGAATACATTTTCGGTTAACAAAATGTTAAAATGTTTAAAAAATGTTAGTGCAGACTAAATCTGATATCGCCAGGTGCTTTTTATTCGCTTTATTTTGGTCCTCAATATAGAAAATATCGGGAAAAATTTTCATGTCGTCAGGAAAATAACACTGGTATTTTTGATTGATATTGCATGCCTAACATACTGAACAGATATCATAAACTAGTTGAACGTTACTCGGGGTCAGCGGGTTTAAAATTTAGAATAATTTCTTATATTTTTTACTACGTCTGTAGCGCAACTGACTTCAGAAATATTATTTTTCTTCATAAAAAAATCTCTATGTTTACTAAAAACGTGATTTACTGTGCTTGAAGAAGCAAACAAATCTTCATTGGACGAATTCATATTTCCTTTAAACGAAACCGCTGCTGGAATCTAGGAATATGACAACACAACGCATTTCCGACGCTCGCTCCAGTATGTCATAGGAAGCTTCACCCAACGCTTCTGTTTATTCCGCTTCTAATACGCTCAACGCTTCGCTTCATTTGACGCCTCAGTATGTCAGTAGCCTAACCATGTATAGCCGCAGTTGGGGTTAAAAAATTCATTGATTAAATTTATATAAAATAACATGAATTTTCCTTGAATTGCCTTTTCAATCACGTAATGTTTCGAGCGGTTTCATTAGCCACAAAAAATCGCTAATAGTTATCCTTGTTTTCAGAATCAGGCTTTTCAATACCACAGTTTAAATTGTTTTCAAAAAAGAAAACAACTGTTTTTTTTGGTATCATTTGGTTATGTTTCTATAAATTGCATGGGCCCAGTTGATTTTGAAAATTAATTCCACTGTCTCTAATGATTGATGTCATATCATGAGTTGTTTCAACCTGTTAGTTTTCTTTATCGCTAATGATTTTTATCTTGTTTAAAATCATTTTCACCTCTCTTCAATTTTTGGAGCAGAAGACACTCTCTAACAGCGTTTGACAAGCGAATCGTATACATATTTGTGATCTTACAACCAGGACTGTGACGCAGATGTATATTGATTGTCGTTATAACATCAACGATGACTTCCAAACACAATTTCAGTAGATTATCAAATCAGTTAGCTGCAAAATTTTTAATTATTTCTCAATAATCCCATTTCTTTAAGTAATTCTTAAAACGATGTAGTCAACAGTAGTTATTTTCCATAGAAAATAATGCGACATTCATCGATTTTTTTTGCCTCTACAGAACATTTATTAATTAAAAAAATTGATAGTTAATGGCCCCGAAAAAATCTTAATGTTTTTTTCAAATTTTGAAAATAAATATTTTCGTAATCATCGCTAAAATATTTCATTTATACACTGACTATTAGTCCACCATTTACAGTTCATAAATTTTTTTCACAGATTATGTAATTGAACTACTGGAAGTTTTTTTTAGACAAATACATATTCATATTACTTTTGATTCTACGATGCACGGTTCATTGGTTATTAATCTTTGAAACAGGTTTTGGATTTCGGGTCAAACAGGAAAAAAACACTCAACATTCTGCGGGAAAATTGACAACTCTGTTTCTAGGTGGATAAAGTCAAACAACCGAAAAGTTGCAAAATTTTGAGACTGTGAAAAAACACTAGCATTTTCCAATTTTTCACGATATTTATCAAGAAAGGATTCATACGTCAAAATGTGTGTAGTATATATGCAGTATTCCGTTATGCAATTGTACATGTCGTTGTAAAATATGCTTTTATGTTTTTCCTTTACGTTACAACAGCGAGAGACGTTATAACGAGGCAAAAAACAAAAAGCGAAAGACAAAAATGTTCGAATGCATCCAAAATTGATGGTGTTTGATGAACACATAATAACTAATTTCCAATTATACAGCAGAATTACACAACCGTTTTATGACGTCTTTAGGTTTTGTGGAGTTCGGATTTAACCCTATTCCCGCGGAGAGAAATCAGTTTTTACATCGAAAAATGACATTCAAACTCTTATTACTCAGCAACCGCATGCATAATTGGCACAAACTATATTACATGTTGAAGATTAATCTGTTCTCTAACTGCTAAAAATATTTTCATCGTTAGAATTTTCAAGTATAGTGGTTAAACTGTTAGCAAAGTTTATATGTCAGGTGATGCCATATGGTATCACCAACGAGGAATCGGTTAAACCTAGTTTTTGCAATGTGTTGACAGGAAAAATGATTTCCAGCATTTAATTCCACATACTCAATTTTGAACAGCCATAACCTTTTCAAGGGATATCCTAGGTCTTTAGCGCCTTCGGCAAAGTTGTTTAGCTTTGAAAAACATTTATTTAGAAATTATGAAACGTAATGATATCAACGGTATCGACCGTAGGGCCTTTTAAGAGAGTAGCGGCGAGGTTGGAACACAGCAGTAACTCTGCCAAAACAAAGTACACGGTAAGTGACAGGGAGCGTCGGAGTTCCGGTGGAGTTGGTGCAGAAGTGAAGATTGATGGGAAACGATTTAAAATGGTTGAAGAATTCGTTTATCGCTTGAAACGCGAAGTAAAACGACGAGTTGCAGTTGCGAACAGGGCCTCTACGGACTACGTAACAAGCTAAGGTACCGTAGTTTGCAAATTAGAACGCTGATCCTCCCGGTTGCCTTTTACGGACATAAAGCATGGACGATGAAGGAAGCTGATCGACGAGTGATTGTAGTTTTTTAGCGTAAATTTTTGCGTTCAATACTTGGCGGAAAATTGGAAGATGGAGTGTGATACAGACACACGAATCACGAGTTGAACCAGATATGCTGATATAGTTAAGGTACATCGGGGTAGAAATCTCTGTGCTGAACATAAAGCCTGAGGAGAGAGCCGCCAAAACTACATTCAGCAGAGAACCAGGAAGAGGCCGTCGACTCCGTGGTTGGCCTCGCACTCGGTGGATGTGCGCAGTGGTAGAAGGTGCACGATCTGCTGGTGTACGAGGTGACTGGAGAAGGCCTGCCCTAAGACAAAAGAAGCTGGGCATCTCTTATTCGTTAGGCCTTAGACCGATAAACGGTCCGTTGGGCAACAAAGTAAAGTAAAGTAAGAAACCTAAGGCTTAGGCTATTCCGAGCTTTCTAAAAGGGAAAATGCAAAAGAGCAGGTTTTCCCATACAAATCATCATACAAATTTGAAATGCAATGCGCCAAGCGGTGACAAAACCAATAGACCAATAAATTTTGAATTATTCGAGGCCCTAAATGATGCAAAAAAAAGTTGGTTCTGGCCCTGTGCAATCTAGTTCCATTTTTTCTATATAATATTTACTGTACAAGTTTTATTTTTGGTTTTGTTACATATAAACTCATTAAACTTTAATATTTCTTACTTACAATGACTTCTTAATGAAAAAGTTTAATACTCCAATTTTTCACTGATGAAGATTATATTGGCGTACTTAAAATTGAGTGGATTTCGATTAAAATCTTACAACCGAGGGGCATGAATGCATAACAAACTGAAAAGACCATACATGTAATGGGAATGAGTTCAAAAAATGTGGTGATGAATAGAAAACTGGATAAAACAACAAATAACAATTTCCAAAAAACTGGAAATATTCAACCTTCAGCTGTTTCGTTGGCGATCTACAAAAAAACTCGAGATATCCAGAAAAAACTGGAGGATTAGCAACGCTGGGTCTGTTATACTGAGTTTTGATCCAATTTTATCGCCAATCGAAATTCCCTGAAGAGGTTTCAATTGAATTACCTTCTGGTCAATTTCATTGCAGAAGGGGCCTTTTTGATTAAAGGAAGTGAGGAATTCAACGTTTGTTAGGAGCAAGTATCATTAGAATTCAACGTAGAGGAAAGATAAGTGGGAAGCTTGAGAATAAATCCATGTTTAAGTCCATTTACAAAAAATGGTCTGGATTCTACTGAGATTCGATTTCCTGACCTCCAACCGGTCAAAGCTGATTCTGTAATCTTAGCAGACTTTTCAATTTATTTTCATCGAAATTTTGACTAACAGAAAACGTATTTTTCACATATTTTTGTGAAAATTTTAAGCCTAAACAGATATTTTGTAAATTTTTGTAGTTTTTGTGATGACTCATAGTAATCAACTTTCCATTCGCGTTCGTTATCGAGCTATTTAAAATTTTTAACAAATATGAACTGTTTGTAAAAATACAACCTTGTTTAGAATTATTTTTGATTCTCCAATAATTAATCAATATTATACAATTCATTATTGGGTGATTTAGCGATCGATTGAGTAAACAGTTCACAAAAGTATGGGTGAAAAAGTAAAAAAATAGATGTCTTATATCATCGTTTTATCAACATTTTTGAGAAAGCAAAGCCTTGGTGCTACATTCTGTATCGGAACTAGACCTTCTGTTTATTTTACACAGACTTCGCAGCCAACTGTTTAATGTACAGGCCGTTTGCGGGACTAGCGCTACGATCCTACTGACATCAGCAGTATCTCCCGAGCCGGGACTAGCGCCTACGACGACTGGCTTGTTAGGTCAGCTAGAAGGTTAACGAAAGTAGAATTACGTCTTACGATATTCTGATAGAGGGTGTAAAATGAAAATTTAAACATCGAGAGTCTCACGAAAACTGTCCAATTTCAAATGCCTATAACTCAGTCAGTTTTCAACGAATTTCCTTCATTCTTGCAGCAATTGATTGGCTATGCGTCTATCGAAATTGAGATTCTACGATGAAAAACGTAGAACCTTGTTTTGAGCTTAAGTTTTGACCTATTCGAGCTGAAAACAAGTCCAAAAATCTTTCATAGTTGGTATTTTTGAAACCAAGATGGAAACCAGAGGCCGAATCGACCCCAGACGCTATTTTGAATTCTAAGATAGTGACTTCCGGTTTCCGAAAAAAAATGACCGAAAAAAAATGGCCTAAAATGACCAAATACCACTCAATATGGTTATTTCTAGAATGATGCCCAGATGATACCCAAAGGCCGAGTGTATTCCCACACCTATTGCAAGAAATACATTGACATAAAACAGCAAATCGTAATTCTACGTTAACCTCCGATCGTGGCTCACACAACCTGTTGAACTTTTTAAAGTCGTCAAAGTTCTCCGACGAGCAAGAGGGAAGCAAGCAGAGCTGCGGTGCAGCAAGCGGCGATATATAACAGAGGAAACCGACGGACCACACTGGTGATTGGAGTTAACCCTGAACAGCGCTAAGTAGATTTTCGACCTCCCAACTGTGTGGGAAGCACCGTAGTACAAGCATGTCTGCATTGCAGAAAAATCTTGCTTATCTTCTTGGTGTTCAGTTTTCGACCGCGAACGGTACAATGCACACTGGGCCAGAAAATGTTTTCATTTCGTCATGTATTTATGGCTCAAGAACGAGAAAAATTTCATGTTATCTCTATATGGCGATCCGTAATGACGAGAAATTAAACAAACTTGCCGGGTATCACTATTATGACACACCAATGGCGCTCCTTGGCTTGCCAAAAATATCATTTGATTGTGAAGTAGTTATTATTTTTCTGCCACTCGCGTATTTTTGAATGCCCACTTTCTCCTCGATCGCACTAGTACAGCTTTCCTTTCTTTTCCTTTATCCTTTTCCGACAGGGCCCATATAATTTCGTAGCTAGAAGGTAACCTAAACAAAACCTTCTCTCTAGCTTTTTGAACATCCTATCCATTGTTTTATTGCTTACAACGCTAATGTCAACATCGCAGCTGCTACGAAAAATAAAAAAATCTAAGCAAGCAAATGTTTTCATATAGGAATTGCTTCGATTTAGATTTTTTTATCCGTTATCTTTTACCAACACAACTGTGTGGACTCGGTCGAAAAGGGTTATGTCATCCTCTACGAAGCACCGCCTTCGCTGAAAGTTTCTGTCAAAAGCCAAACAGATCTTTTATCTTCAGCTTATTAGCCCAATTTGAATTTGTTTAATGACAAATAATTTCGGAATCTGCTGATTTCCGCTTGAATCGTGCCGGCCACCAGTTCTAAGTATATTCGTATTTGCCGCTTTCTTAGAGAGGAAATTACGCAGCGCGTCTATTTGGCAGCTGTAATGAAATATTTGGTTACTGTAGACCCGAATTATTTCACACCAGCCATAATCAGCTCTTCATGAACAATTCTCTATCTGTTGTTACCTTCACCCGCCTGAAGTTTGTTACATAGCTCATGAATAACGAGAAGAAAGTTAAAAGATTTGGGCTGTCAGTGCGTACGTACTATATAATCGTTAATAAGGAAACCTGCTACCTAATATTTTTATCCTTTTTTTCAACGTTTTTGTAACTACGCTAGAGATTTTAGAGAAAATTTTAGAGAAAAAACCGCTAAAACTCCATCTGCTAATTTTTAAATAGACTTGGATATCTCTCTCTTACTATTTACGAGGAAGTGGTGCCTTATTTTTTATGGTGAAGTGATGCTCTACCTACAACTGTGTTCCAGCAACCTTCAACAAATTTTCGTATGGCTATATTCATCCTACTCTAGTGTGTTTCCAAACTTGTTGCAAGAAATACATTGACAATAGACAGGCTGTCGTAATTCTACGTTAACTTCCGTCGTGTCTCATACACAAACTCTTCAACTATTCTCTGTCAATTTTTTTCTAGTTTGAGCTATGCTGATGACATTGGAATGATTGCAACTATATCTTTGTAATCACTCAATGTTATGCGCTCTACAATATATTTGTGAAATGCTTTCATAAGGTAATGGTGATACGATTGTTGTCACAGATTTAACGCAAAAACATGACGAACCGAACATGACAACCCAATGTTTCAATAATGTTTTTGTTAAATTTGCAATTCTGAATGAGTGCCGTTTACTAGAAAAGGGTTCACTAAACTTAGGCTGGTTGAACTTCATCTTCAAATTATTCTTCTTCATAATAAATGTTTTATTAACAAATTCTAAGAAGTGCAAATCAATGTATACACAATGTATATAGAACACATATTTGTGGTATACACAACCAGGCACCGTTATCGCGTTCACTGACCCTCATTCGTTGTTTTATATAAGTTCATTGAGGTTTTTGTTTCTACCTACAGATCCGTCCGAATGATTTAGGTAGGTACAACTTCTGAATTATTCATCTAATCGTTTTACTGCCAAAGAGCGAATTGTGATTGAAAAATGCTCTAAATTGTTTTTTTTCTATTTCTTATGAAATATTATTGATAAGTGCCACTCTTAGTTTTCTATACAACCAGGTATTTTTGAACCACAATGCTGTGAATAGAGTGAATACTGAAATGAGTAGTACTTTTAAGAATTACTCTAACAAATTTCATGGAAAAACCTAATTTAATTTAAAAAAAAAAGAAATTTTGGTTTAAAATTTTGCATTGTCTCGGATCATTTTGGCTGGAAACGGTTACCTTTTACAAGGTTTATTTTGTAATTCAAGTTGACCAGCTTCGCTGCCGTCACCCTAACACACAAACACGCAGTAAACGAACACATAAACAGCTAATTAAACTAACGCTTCTTTGGAAGCGTGCAAATTTGTGCAACGCATGACATCATGTCTTCGAATGGAGAGAATTGAACCGTCCCGGTTACGGACGAATGCGTTCGTGCCATATGTACCGGGCGGTGGCGTACCGCCCGCCCCTTGATAAGCAGAAATGCGTTCAGCACACTGAAAATAGATTCAACTCAAAAATCATAACCCAGTATCGCCTGCTGGTAATCAAATATGGCCAGTCAGCAGCGGTTTGGAGGTTCAGAAACAGACCGACAGCTGAGCTAGCGGGCGCGCATCAACAGCTGCTTTTCGCTTGCTCAAAATTCGCGAATTTTCTCCAAAAGTGGAACGTTTTCAGTAGCGCACGAGAAACCTCGGAGTAACGTTTTCGTGGCGCTGTATATAAGCATACTGTTTAGCTTACACCAGAGTTGGCAGGCAATGGGCAATCTAATAGCGCCGGATTTTTTTTTTCTTTGCGAAATGGCACACGCGATACATTCGTGCCGATGCGATAACGACCTAGCTTTCTGTGTCTTTTTCCTTTAATCGAGAAGAGAAATGTATGGTGCACACTAAACCTTGATTATCTGCCCGTCAGGTTGAAGATTGCTGTGCAGGAGAGTACTATAATTTGTGGATGAGGGAAATTTTCGACAATTTTTCTTCATACTGGCATATAAGTAATAGCTTAAATGTATTTTAATCTTCGCGTGATATTGATTATGGTCAGATGGCTTTCATTTAATATCAGAAAATGATGACAATAAAACATTTAAAATACACAGGTTAACGATTTCCATTTATCGCAATTTGATCGTTTGTAGGACCAATAAATAATTTTCTTTTCCAATAAAAGTTTATTTGAGATAGTAAAAAATACAACATGCCAACAGTGACGAAAATGCCTTCTGTTAATTTCGCCACTTCCCAAGCACATATTTGTTTCCATACTTTGCGCTTCCGTCTGGCTGCGGTGTTATCATGGAGGTAAAAACCAGATTTATGCACACAAGCTGCACCTTTCTCCCGTTGGTTGGTTTCATCGTGAGCACAGTTAAGATGATGCACGTATGTCGCGAATCATGAATGCTGCAGTTGCAAGTAATGGTTAAGGGTGCAACATGTGTTATGTCATACTTTACTTATAGCAAACTGATTGCATTCTTTAAACTGCGTATTTTAATGATCACGTTTAGTGGCATAAATTCATTCAGGTCTCGTTTAGTTGCATATAATCCGGAGAAACATACACTTTTGACATTCATTACATTGTCTTCACATTTTCGATTGTTTTCAGAAGTTATGCAGCCTCCAGGCCAACCGCTGCGGAATAGTTGACGTGCAAAACAACGTCATAACTGTGCATAAGGCTACTGTCATACTGAGGCGTCAAACGAAGCGAAGCGTTGAGCGTTTGAGAAGCGGAATAAACAGAAGCGTTGGGTGAAGCTTCCTATGACATACTGGAGCGAGCGACGCAAATGCGTTGTGTTGTCATATTCCTAGATTCCAGTAGCGTTTTGTTTGAAGGAAATATGAATTCGTCCAATGAAGATTTTTTTGCTTCTTCAAGCACGGAAAATTACGTTTTAGTGAACATAGAGATTTTTTCATGAAATAAAATAATATTACTGAAGTGAGTTGCGCTACAGACGTAGTAAAAAATATAAGAAATTATTCTGAATTTTAAACCCGTTGACCCCGAGCAACGTTCAACTAGTTTTTTATATCTGTTAGGATTTCAATAACCCATGTGAGCATAGCTAGTTACTCAGCGGCTTGCATTTTCGCGACCAAAGAAGTTCAGCATGCTAAATTTCTGGCCATTCAAATCAAAACTCAACAATATCAATCAATAATATCAGTGCTATTTTCCCGACGACCTGAAAATTTTTCCCGATAGTATTTTCTATCCTACTTTTTTTCTTTTTTAAGATTTAAGACCAAAATAAAGCAAATATTAAGTACCTGACGATATCAGGTTTAGTCTGAACATGGATTTACTGCACAACCCTCTTCTAAACATTTTAACATTTTCTAAACGAAAATGTATTTTATTTGCTTTTTTCAATTACCAAACCAAAACAAAGCAAATATAAAGCATCTGGCGATAAAAAATTTAGTCTGAATATGGTATTACCGCGTACATATACGCGCGTCAAAACACTACTCGTTCTGTTTCGCCGCCTCTATCGACGCGTCTTTGCCGCTCCAGTATGACCGGTTTGAGCGTTTCATATAGACGTTCGAAGAAGTAGCTCGGACGCTTTTGCGACGCTTCTTGCTTCGCTTCATTTGACGCCTCAGTATGTCAGTAGCCTAAGGATAGGATAGCATGTAACTATGTACTCTACGCTTTCGTTTCATTGACGGATGCCTACGATGGAACGAGGGCGTTCAGCAAACAGAGAGAGAGAGAGAGAGAGACCGAAAAAGTTGTTATAATATGCACCGCAGTAACCCTGAAGGCTGTTATCTCATACTTGAATATTTAAGATTTCATAGCGAATTTGCTGTTCGTGAGCTTAAGCTCGAGGTACCCCGCAAAAGCGGCGATTTTTAAATTTATTAGCCATTGAAAACAGTGAAAAACACGATTAACAGACAGAAAGAGACGGAGACTCATCTTCAGGAAAGGGAAGAGCATTGTTTTGAATGCACTGTAGGTAATTTTAGGTGATGAAAACCAGTGGATAATTAAACTGACTCTTTTCTTCATCAAAACCAAGTTTTTCTCACAAATTATAAGTTTATAGCAAATGGTGCTAAATCAACATTACCCAAACGCAACGATCAATCCCCGGACTTCACAGCTGTGCGTGAAACAATCAAAACGAATTGGACACTTGTGAGGAATTCCATGCAAACTCCATTTATAGATTTGACCACACTCACTCGGATTTCATGGAAAATTTGTGGGTTTAATGATATCGGTAAAACTTAGCATTTTTTATGACTTTCTTCCTAAAGTTATAGGAACACTCACAGAATTTAGGTTTAAAAATGATAAAAAAACATGGCCTAAATCAAACATCATTCAATCCAGATACAGAAATTTGTCCCTCATGTTTGAGAACAACCGTTCCAATAACGACTACTCAGCTCTGTTATCGTAGCCCAATTCTATTTTTACAAGTTACAAGACACTAATTTGCAGACTACTGCTATAAATATGGCGACACAAACTGCACGGTGGGGCGACTCCATACAAAAAAAAAATGTCTTTCAATCACGAAAAATACATGATTTTTATATAATCTTGGGACGCTGAACCCGAATTTGATATTATTTCAGCATGAACTTTTATACTTTTTTATATATTAAATGAGATAAATTTTACATCGGTTTCAAAGTTTTAAAAAGACTCCCGTATACTAGAAAAAAAACTATAGAAACATGATTCAGTTATTGATTAAAAAAAAAAAATAAAATGATTCAGTTATTATGAATATAGAGAAAATCAATTGAAAAATATGTTTCGAGTTGCAAATCTTATGACTTGTCTGCTTGAAACAGATCATTTTATATTGCTTCTTTTTCATCACATTCTTCTTTTTTTTACTTCCACCTTAACCTTAATTTTTGTGTTAATTTTCAATAAAGTTGTAATATCTTTAGAAAGAGTTTTAAAGTTCCAGTTTCCAATGTCATAAAAATAATTCATTATTTGGTCTGTAGAAATTAGCAGACGATTTATAATGTCCTGATTCGTGTTTACACGATTGTTTTTACATGTGAATGGTATAATACACACTTAAGACATGTTCTTGGTACTCAGTGCTAGTAAATAATAATTAGTTTTTGACACTGCGTTAATTTTTTTCATAAACTTGGAAATGTAAAAAAGCATGATTAATTATAGTGAAACATGTTTGAAAACGTGGTTATTATCAAGCTAATACGAGCAATTTGTTATTCTGTTGACGTTTCGCAATGTCCAATTCAACGTTAGATCTTTAAAATACGATATGTGCCAAACATTCATTATTTGTATTCGAAAAAAGGGTACTTTGCGCAGGATCGAACTTGACGCATTTGAAAGCATTTTTTCCAAGCTATCCTTTGGAATTAGTGCCAAACCCTGCCGTCTAAATTTTGTTTTTTGCCAAAATACGTATTTTTTTTAGTATTACGATAAACATATGCATCATGCGATAACAAGCATTTATTCTCCACTATTTTACAGATAACTTTTCCTTATATGTCATTAAAATTCAAACTACCCTTGGGGCTCCAGCAAATTCGTAACATTGCATTTTCTTCAAGAAAATCGCTAAAAAATCTGACTCAGTACACTTTTAAATATCCTAGAAAATTCCAATTTCGTCGTGACACTTCAATAGTATCCAACTATGGAAAAAATATAATTGGAATAAAATTCTCATTTATCTTCGGACACATGGAAGCTATCGACAACTTGAAACAATCGAGTCGATAAAATTAGCTTTGGAGAGTTTTTCGGCACATAAGACTGCTTGAACTGACGGAATACATGCTTACTCCAAAGGTTTCAACCATTTGAAAAATATTTTAAAGCACATTTTTACTTGCAGCCTCACTACAGGATACATCTTAAGATCCTGGAGAGAAATAAAAGTCAAATTTATTCCGAAGAGGGGAAGCTTCAGGCCAATCAGCCTAAGCTCTTTCCTCCTCAAATGTTTAGAAAGAATTACATTGGTCGAAACAGGTGCAATCCAAAAGCTCAAACCGGAAAAAAGAAATATTACAGCTATTTAACCACTCCTGTGAATTTTGGTGCCTCTAGTTATTACTGTTTTTTCAGAGACTTAAATGAGTTTTCTCGTAAACAGGACGTTAAAGCGACGAACCCAGCGAGCAATTACTATACGATGCTCTCACGTAAGTGACGCATTTTGGCAATGGCTAGGGACACCAAAATTCATAGGAATAATTGAATAGCAATAATCTTTTATTTTTTCCGGTTTGAGCTTTTGGAATGCACTTTTTTTTATTTTGTCGACCAGTGTTACCGATCATAACATTCGTGATGAAACTTTGTCAAGACAATCTCTACATGACATGCTTATCAAAGAGGAAAATCCACAACTTCTCATTTACACCGTGTTATTCTTGATATAGAGAAAGTATTTTCACAGAAGCAATCCTATCTAGGAATTATCTCAGATATTGAAGGAGCTTTTTATAAATCGTTATTTAAACTCATCGTTAAGATGAGCGTATATAAGAAAGTAATGCTTTAAATGATATCCCCAGGTCACCTCTGCTCTGGAATGTTGTAGCGGACGGTCTGTTACGAAAATTAAATACTTTAGGATTCCCTTCTTATGGTTTCGCTGATAATTATCTTACGTTGATCACTGGACTGCGCATAAGCAAAATTTTTAACCGCTCTGAAGGAAACTGAAGATGGGTTTCGTGAATTTAGGCTCTTTGTAAATCCCAATAAAACATCACCTGTATTATTCGCTGAAAAAAAGAGAATTACCGGAGCTCGTCCACTTCGTTTCATTGGTTGTGAGATGTCCCTTAAGCTGGAAGTACAAAGTCAGCAGAACAAAGAGTTAATAGCATGAAAATTTAGTGCTCATTCGATGCTCATTTAATGCCATATCGCCGAATTTAATGCTCCATCATTTCTTTGAAAAATGTATTTGTTTGCTAGCTTAAGAAAATAGCTAGCAGACACTACATGAAAATAGCATTTTTAGTCACAAAACGGTTCTATAACGGTCAAAAACATTTAATGCTCATTTAATGCTCTTATAAAAACCTGATTTTCATGATAATTTTATAGATTTTGTATAAAATTTTCAAAAATATGACATTATATGAATAGCTTCAATTTTTTCAAACATTTTCTTCTGAAAACAATCAGAATCCTTTTGATACGATTAGATACCAATTAAATGCTCCCATATGCGAGCAGTTTCAATAACTTAGGTGCATTTTTCATTAGATATATTTTTTTTTTAAAATTGTTCTGCTAGCTTAAGAAAAAGTTAGCAGAACATTGGCCAGAAACAGCATTTTCAAGCAATAAACTGTTGTAGAATGGTCAAAATAATTTAATGCTCATTAAATGCCCTTGAAATAACCTGATCTTCATGATAATTTTATTGATTTTGTATAAATTTTTCAAAAATATGATAATATATGAATAGCTTCATTTTTTTCGAACATTTTCCTCTGAAAACAATCAGAATTCTTTTGATACGATTAGATAACAATTAAATGCTCCCATATGCGAGCAGTTTCAATAACTTAGGTGAATTTTTCATCAAATATATTTTTTTTTTAAATATTGTTCTGCTAGCTTGAAAAAAAAGTTAGCAGAACATTGGCCAGATACAGCATTTTCAAGCAATAAACTGTTGTAGAATGGTCAAAATAGTTTAATGCTCATTAAATGCTCTTGAAAAAACCTGATTTTCATGATAATTTTATTGATGTTGCATAAATTTTTAAATAATATTATAATAATATGATAATACATGAATAGCTTCAATTTTTTCGAACATTTTCCTCTGAAAACAATCAGAATCCTTTTGATACGATTAGATACCAATTAAATGCTCCCATATGCGAGCAGTTTCAATAACCTAGGTGCATTTTTCATCAAATATATTTTTTCAAAAATATTGTTCTGCATGCTTAAGAAAAAAGTTAGCAGAACATTGGCCAGAAACAGCATTTTTAAGCAATAAACTGTTGTAGAATGGTCATAATAATTTAATGCTCTTGAAAAAACATGATTTTCATGATAATTTTTTGATTTTGTATAAATTTTTCAAAAATATGATAGGGTGGTTGATCGTGGTTCACACTATGCAAAACCTGATCCTGGTTAGTGCTATTAACTAAATCATCGATAAACCATTGAATAGTCAAAGATTTTTAATTAAAAAAAATTTTAAAGCTGCTGCTATTTATTAACAATACATACCTTTGATTTTTTCCTAAAGGAAACTACTTCAACTAACCCTGACAGCCGAGCTAATGAAAGATGTAAATTCGGCTGCCAATGTCTTCACCGAAGCAGTCTGTTTAAAGTTCTCTACAGTATTTTAGCTCGTGATGTAAAACTTCAAATCTAGTTTAAAAAGTCGATCCATCTATATTTTACCAGTACTGAAACTTTTATTATAAAAAAAAGTCTCCGATTGTGTTTTTTCTTTAATAATACACTATTAGTTTTTTGATCCTGATTCGCGCTGCAAATGTTCGTGGTTCGTCCTAATAGTTTCACCAAATCACCGCTAGGGGCAATGCGTATTATTTATTTTTAACCTGAGAGTTTCAGTCAACCGCTCTGGAAAAACATCGCGAAATATCTAAACAAACAGACGGACTTTTCTATAAAACACAGGAATTGGATAAAAAAAAATAATTTAACTAACAAGGCAAGTTAACATTGATTTTCTGGCCATTAAAATAAATAAGTCCTTCTAATTATGAAACTGGCCAGAAAGTCGTCCTACGAAACTTCTCCAGAAAATTATTAGTGGGGATATTTGGCAGGAGGAACAAAACTAAATGTGGAAAAGGAAGAATAAAATCATATTAAACACCACCATGAAAAAAAATAATTAAAAGCATCCCACTTCTTAATAGCGGTATTGCTAATAATAGAAACGCGGATAAAGCAGACACCCGGGCATATCTCACGATAGATCAAGGATTCGGCGCAGTGAGGAAGTCCGTATAGAAAAAAGTGTGAAACTCTCAAAGTAAATTTCCGTTTAAAAAAAATGTCTGAATTCATATTGTTCGAAATAATCTGAATACTAATTATGTACAAGTTTCTTCCACACTGATAAGTAGATATATTGAGAATATAACTGTATTTGACACAAAAGTACGTTTATATTACGTGTATTCCGTCAATTTCCAATGCAGAACTTCTATTTTTTATTAGAACGAACCAAGATCATAAATGACGCGAACCACGATCAACATGGCACGAACCAGGATCAAAATTTCGCTTGCATTAAAACTCATACCAATGATATTTACTAGACATCAGGTGTTTTTAAAGGCAACTAATTTAATCGTCTATAGTTGCTCTTTCTATTCAATCAAAATTTTAGTTTCATTCATTCCTAGGGTGCCATAAAAAACAATGAGACAAACGCGAACCACGATCAATCTTCCTAATATATGAATAGCTTCAATTTTTTCGAACATTTTCCTCTGAAAACAATCAGAATCCTTTTGATACGATTAGATACCAATTAAATGCTCCCATATGCGAGCAGTTTCAATAACTTAGGTGCATTTTTCATTAAATATATTTTTTTCAAAAATATTGTTCTGCTAGCTTAAGAAAAAAGTTAGCAGAACATTGGCCAGAAACAGCATTTTTAAGCCAGTGCGTCTTGAACTGTCCTACAGATCAGACGTTTTTTCGGTTGCTTGTGGACTGGTCTTTGACTGCCTATAGCTTCAAAGTTTGTGTTTTGTCAGTGTGTCTTTTAAAGACTACCTGAAAGTTATTTCCCATCAGTCTTTCTCAAGACTACCTACTTTTGAATTTAACATTTGTTTTAACTTTTTTCGTATCACCTGAAATGGCTGGACGGAAAAAGAAACCTCTCATCGCTGCGGGGAGGAAAAGAGAGGCATCTCTTTCTGACACTTCGAGTGTCTATAGTGACAATCCTTTTGATATTTTGCCTGAGCAAGAAGCTGGTGAAATGGAAGTTACCAATAATGAAACTATACAAAATATAAAATCTTTAAAAAAGGAGAAAGTTCCACCTATTGTGGTAACTATTTCTTCTGAATTTAATATATTCAAAAAGGAACTTTCAACGTTTGTTTCTGACGTTAAAGTTACCTATCAAATTGGCCGTAGAGGTGAATGCCGCTTATTAGCCGACTCAGTAAAGGGTCGTGATCGTCTTGTTCAGTATTTAACTGACAAGATGTACAAATTTTTTACATATGACACCAAGAACACCAAGCCGTTCAAGGTTGTCTTGAAAGGTCTCACCAACGATCAAACCGTTGATGAGATCAAACTTACTTTAACAGAATTACTTGGCATAGCCCCTACCCAAGTAATTCTAATGAAACAAAAATCACGAGGCGAAAACAGTCAGAGAACTGGAATTTCCCTTGTTAATTATTTAATTCACTTTAACCGCAATGAGGTTAACAACTTAAAATTTTTTGAAAAAGCACATGCTTTGTATAATGTGCGTGTAAAGTGGGAAATTTATAGGAAGTATGGCGGAGGTGAAAAGCATATCACCCAATGCCGTACTTGCCAACGTTATGGCTATGGTTCCAAATTCTGTAACATGGACCAAAAATGTCTTAATTGTGGAGACTCTTCTCACAAAAAGGACACATGTCCTGTGAAAGAGAGTAAAAATTTTCGCTGTGCGAATTGTAACGGCAACCATATGTCAAATTTTTATCAATGCCCAGTCCGTTTAGCAATTGTTAAGGCAAGGCAAGGTAAACAAAATTCAATTTCTCAATTAAAACCAACTTCAAAACAAAATTCTCCAAGCGTACCAGTGACGCATAGTTTACCTACTCCTTTGCATACCCGTTTAACTTATGCACAGGTTACAGGTAGTTCGAACATTATACCGCCTAGTGTTGGTAGTTCGAAAATGACCGTTAATATGGGTAAGCAAAACAGGCTAGAAAATAATTGTACACCTATCACTTCAGCTAATATTGCTGCCGAAAATATTTTTTCTAATGTCAACTGCCTGGGGCCTATTACGGCAGGTAAACTTTCTTTTTTGCAACAGGCAATGTTCGATCTTATGAACGCCATGTTGCAGGCAAAATCAATGTTTGAAGCCATTCAAATAGGCACAAATTTTACTATTAAAATTGTTTCTAATTTAAAATTTAGCAATGATTTTAAATAAAACAATTAAAATATTAAATTGGAATGCTCGCTCATTGAAGGCCAATGAGAATGAGCTTTTTAACTTTTTAACAGTAAATAATGTGCATATTGCAATTATTACTGAAACATTTTTGAAACCTAACATAAAATTAAAATATGATCCCAATTACGTGGTTTATAGATATGATAGGATTCAGGGTTCCGGCGGTGGAGTTGCAATTGTTATTCATCGCCGAATCAAACATCGTGCTCTTCCCCATCTTGAGACGAAAGTTATTTAAACTTTGGGAATTGAAGTTCAAACTGAACTTGGGATTTTATTTATTGCCGCAGCATATTTACCATTTCAATGCACACGCGAGCTCAAAAATTATTTTAAAGGTGATTTACAAAAACTCACCAGAAATCGTTCGAAATTTTTCATAATCGGCGATTTTAACGCTAAACATCGTTCATGGAATAATTCTCAAAGTAATTCCAATGGCAAAATTTTATTCAACGATTGTTCTTCAGGATACTATTCTATTTTGTCTCCGAATAGTCCTACATGCTTTTCTTCTGTATGAAACCCTTCAACAATTGATTTGGTGCTTACAGATCAAAGTCATGTATGTAGTGATTTGATCACACATGCTGACTTTGATTCTGACCATCTTCCAATAACTTTTTCTTTATCCCATGAATCAGTTTTAAACCCTATGAGCTCTGTTTTTAATTATAACAAGGCTAATTGGGAAAGATACAAAACTCATATTGAGAGAAATTTCAATAATGAGCTTGATTTGCAAAACGAAGTGAATATTGATTCCGCTTTGGACGCATTAAAATGTGCAATTGTTGATGCCAGGAATTATTCTGTTCCAAAGGCTCAAGTGAAATTTGATTCACCAATAATTGACGAAAATCTTCAACTTCTAATTCGTTTGAAAAATGTCCGCAGACGTCAATATCAACGTTCTCGTGACCCTGTTTTTAAAACTATTTATAAAGATTTACAGAAAGAGATTAAACATAGATTTACTCTTCTGAGAAATCAAAATTTTGAGACTAAAGTTGAAAAATTGAAACCATATTCAAAACCATTTTGGAAGCTGTCGAAGATTCTTAAGAAACCTTCAAAGCCTATTCCAGTTTTAAAAGATGGTGAACGTTTTCTTGTATCCAATGAACAAAAGGCTCAAAGACTTGCTCAGCAGTTTGAGAGTGTTCATAACTCAAATTTGAATTTTGTGAGTCCAATTGAAAATGAAGTCACACGTCAATTTGATTTAATTTCTTCCCAGAATTTTTTACCTGCAGAAATAATTGAAACTAACTTGAATGAGATTAAATCAATTATTAAAAATTTCAAAAATATGAAAGCACCTGGTGACGATGGAATCTTTAATATACTAATCAAACATCTCCCTGAGAGCACAATGGAATTTTTAGTGAAAATTTTCAATTGCTGCTTCAAAATTGCATATTTTCCCTAATTATGGAAAAATGCAAAAATTACTCCCATTTTAAAACCGGATAAGAACCCAGCTGAAGTTTCAAGTTATCGACCAATCAGTTTGCTTTCTTCAATAAGTAAACTGTTTGAGAGAATTATTCTTAACAGAATGATGTCACACATCAACGAAAATTCAATTTTTGCAAATGAACAGTTTGGATTTCGCCATGGGCATTCCACAACTCATCAATTGCTCAGAGTTACTAATTTAATACGAGCTAACAAATCTGAAGGTTATTCCACTGGAGCTGCTCTTTTAGACATAGAAAAAGCATTCGACAGTGTTTGGCATAAAGGTTTGATTGCGAAATTGCAAACATTTAATTTTCCAATTTTCCTAATCAAAATTTTAAAAAATTATCTTACTGATCGAACTCTGCAGGTTGTCTATCAGAATTCAAAATCTGATAGATTTCCTGTCAGAGCAGGTGTACCTCAAGGTTCAGTCTTGGGTCCAGTCCTGTACAACATATTCACTTCAGATCTTCCTGATTTGCCTCCAGGATGCACAAAGTCATTGTTCTGCGATGACACAAGCATTTCCGTAAAAGGAAAAAGTCTTCGTGTCATATGCAGTCGATTGCAGAAAAGTTTAGATATTTTTTCTTCCTACTTGCAAAAGTGGAAAATCTCTCCCAATGCTTCTAAAACTCAAATGATAATTTTTCCGCATAAGCCTAGGCCTTCTTTCCTCAAGCCAAACAATAATCACGTTGTCGAGATGAATGGGGTTATTTTAAGTTGGTCCGACAAGGTTAAGTACTTGGGACTAATTTATGATAAAAAACTTATTTTCAAAGTGCATCAAATATACGAGATGTTTATATCCTCTCATTAACAGGAATTCTAAACTTTGTTTAAAGAACAAACTTTTGATTTACAAACAAATTTTTAGACCAGCAATGCTTTATGCTGTACCGATCTGGTCAAGTTGCTGTTCAACAAGGAAGAAAACGCTTCAAAGGATTCAGAATAAAATTCTGAAAATGATTTTGAAGCGTCCTCCTTGTTTGGTACACTCGAATTACATAGACTTACTGGTGTTGAACCAGTAGAAGCTATGTCAAATAAAATTATTAACAATTTTCGACAAAAATCGTTGCAATCCTCAATTGCTACGATAAGCTCTCTTTATAGCCAATAAGTTAGCAATTAAGTTAGTTGTAAGTTTACTTCCCCTTTTCTGACAAGTAGGTTTAAATCCCTGCGAATGATAAGTCCTAATTGCGAAAGCAAACAAATCCTAACAATTAAAATTACAAATTTCTAACAGTGTTGAGAAGTCACCATTTTTGATTGGACACACATACTCATTATTTACTAATATTTATCATAAATACTTAAGCTACTAACAAATCCCCCCTTTTTTTTTAAAAAAAAAAAAGCATTTTTAAGCAATAAACTGTTGTAGAATGGTCATAATAATTTAATGCTCATTAAATGCTTTTGAAAAAACCTGATTTTTATGAAAATTTTATTGATTTTGTATAAATTTTTCAACAATATTATAATAATATGATTATACATGAATAGCTTCAATTTTTTCAAACATTTTCCTCTGAAAACAATCAGAATCCTTTTGATACGATTAGATACCAATTAAATGCTCCCATTTACAAGCAGTTTCAATAACTTAAAAAATCAAATTAAAATAAAATTAAAATTAAATTTAAAAAATGTAATTTAATTTATTGAGATTTGTTTGCTGTCTCAATTAGGACTTATCATTCGTAGGGAGTTAAACCTACTTATCAAAAAAAAAATAATATAAACTGACAACTAACTCAATTCAAAACTTATTGACTAAAAAGAGAGCTCATCGTAGCAATTGAGGATTGCAACGATTTTTGTCGAAAATTGTTAATAATTTTATTTGACATAGCTTCATGTTTCAACACCAGTAAGTCTATGTTATTCGAGTGTACCAAACCACGCTTCAAAATCATTTTCAGAATTTTATTCCGAACCTGTTATCTGTGCAAAAGAGTAAAAAAATGGGCGGTACAGCGGTACAGCTTGGAGAATTTTGTTTTGATTGTGAAATTGAACTTTGTTTACCTTGCCGTGCCTTAACAATTGCTAGACGGACTGGGCATTAATAAAAATTTGACATATGGTTGCCGTTACAGTTCACACAGCGAAAATTTTTACTCTCTTTCACAGGACATATAGCCTTTTTGTGAGAAGAGTCTCCACAAATGAGGCATTTTTGGTCCAAGTTACAGATTTTTGAACCATGGCCATAACGTTGGAAAATTCGCAATTGGGCTTTTCTCCTCCCCCAAACTTTCTATATAACTCCCACTTTACCTGAACATTATTGATGGCATGTGGTTTGTCAAAAAATTTCAAATTTTTAACCTCAGTGCGGTTAGTAAAGCAAAGCCTGGGTGCTACATTCCGATTCGGAAACTGACATTCTGTTTACTATACAAAGACTTCGCAGCCGACTGTTTCAGTGGTGCGGGGCTAGCGCTACGATCCTACAGACACTAACAGTCTCTCCCAAACCGAGACTCAAACTTACGACGACTGGCTTGTTAGGCTTTCATCGTACGACGAGACCATCTGGGAGATAAATCCGGTTAAAATGAATCAAATAATTAACAAGGGAAATTCCAACTCTCTGACTTTTCTTGCCTCATGATTTTCGTTTCATTAGATATGCCAATTAATTCTGTTGGGGTAAGTTTGATGATCGGTGGTTGAGCGGTGATGATGATCTCATCAACGGTTTGATCGCTGGTGAGACCTTTCAAGACAACCTCGACCGGCTTGGCGTTCTTGGTGTCATAGGTTAAAAATTTGTATATCTTATCAGTTTAATACTGAACAAGACGATTATGGCCTTTAATTGACTCAGCTAATAAGCATTCGCCGCTAATAAGTATAAGCAGTTGATCAAACAAGTGATCAAATAGTACCCAACAAATCGAAAAAAGGGACCAACAGTTGTTAGAAAATAGCCAGAGAAGTTATTGCTATTGAAAAGGATACGGAATAAGGGATTGGGCGATCTACAGGGAAAGATCAATCTTCAGGATCGATTCAGCTGAGCGGTCCCAGATCGATCCATCTAAAAAATCGGAGCTGCAGGATCGATCTCTGTTGAAACGATCTTTCAAAGCATTTTTTTTTTGGCACCCCTTGGGGGTAACACCGGCACCTAAGTTTGTTCATGAATTAACTCGAATTAACTGAACCAATTTTAATTCGGAAACCACCGAATGAGAGATCTTACATTTCTGTATGTTACTGTTGAATTTGGTTGTTGTCGGTTAACTGGTTCTGGGCAGATTACCGGAACAAGTTCCGGTGAACGTTATGTATAAACAATGAAAGGATTTTGATACTCGGCAAGCCTATCATGTGGCACTCTAAATCATATTATTAACTAGTTTCATTGAAACCAGGATCACATTGATCACACCGGAGCATATTTCAAATACCACCGGAAAAGCCGTCAGTTTTGTGACTTGATTCAGTACATTTGGCACCTCTAATAACCCTTGGAATCATTCATAAATCACAGAAGAGCTTGAGTGCATGGTTCTAAGTCGATTAATTAAGTTATTTATCAGCGAGATATCGGTAATAGATGAGAAATATGTGTCAGTAACATCCAACTAGCCTCAGACCATGTCGGGCTTACCCCACTCACTGGGTGACGGTGTTACCCCGACGCTTCAATTTACCTCAGATCGAATTCCTGTGATTGCTAACAATACAGACAATAAATTGCAGAGCAACGAAAAATTATTTTAGTCTTTTCAAATGAATAAAAGCTTAAGTTCCACTCACAAAAAATTACATCCGTTTACGCATCAGCTGCAGTAGCGTATGTTTTGTCTATTATTTTGACGTTTGACGTTTCACGGTGGCTTCGATGAGTCTTAAAATATCTAAAATATTAAATACCAACACTTCACATATTCCAAAACACAGTTAATTAGCGTTTTCTAGTAAAATCCTAGGGGTGACGGTCTTACCCTCAGTGCCCCTACGTGAGAATGAATAATCTATCATACATGAAGAACAGAAATCATTTAAATAGTTCATAATGATATGGCCTCACCTCCAGTCACTGACGGACGAGCAAAATGTTGTATTAGAGAATGCGAGTGAAACATGTTTGGTGACAGCTGAGTCGAACAGTTTCGCAGACCAGCTTGTCCAAATCCAGCCATCTGCAATATCAAAATTGGTCAGGCGAGTAACTCGCCGCTCGCCTCGTTTTCTGTAATAAGCCCCAATTACAAAAAATCCCCAGAACATTGAACACCGATGACTCGAAATCATGTTTTTGGAGATTGGTTCGATCTGGTTGTACTCCGATCATTTCATTATTGCTAGTCCATCACCAGTTGCATTATGGGCAGGAATGAAATGAACTATATGGAGGCATGATGATGTCATAATCGCACGTAACCATTCAAAAGCCGCTAAGACAATATTAGAAATGGTACACGATACCTGACAATCACTCAAAATTGCATAAAAAAAGTTCTGCACGCTGAAAAATATTTTTTTTAAAAGATCGAAAAAAAAAAAAACAAAAAATAAACGATCTTTCCAACTTTTTCAGGTCAACAGAATTGATCTGAAAATCAAAAAACAGGATGGAAAGCATATTTTTATCTTATTATCGAAAATTAAGAAAAAATCGATAAAATTATCATTTAATGAAAAATGCACCTAAGTTATTGAAACTGCTCGCATATGGAAGCATTCAATTGGTATCTAATCGTATCAAAAGGTTTCTGATTGTTTTCAGAGGGAAATGTTTGGAAAAAATGAAGCTATTCATGTATTATCATATTATTATAATATTGTTGAAAAGTTTATGCAACATCAATGAAATTATCATAAATAGTTTTTTTAAGAGCATTTAATGAGCATTAAATTATTTTGACCATTCTACAACAGTTTATTGCTTAAAAATGCTGTTTCTGGCCAATGTTCTGCTAACTTTTTTCTTAAGCTAGCAGAACAATATTTTTGAAAAAAATATATTTAATGAAAAATGCACCTAAGTTATTGAAACTGCTTGCATATGGGAGCATTTAATTGGTATCTAATCGTATCAAAAGGATTCTGATTGTTTTCAGAGGAAAATGTTCGAAAAAATTAAAGCTATTCATGTATTCTCATATTATTATAATATTATTGAAAAATTTATGCAACATCAATAAAATTATCATGAAAATCAGGTTTTTTCAAGAGCAATTAATGAGCATTAAATTATTTTGACCATTCTACAACAGTTTATTGCTTGAAAATGCTTTTTCTGGCCAATGTTCTGCTAACTTTTTTCTTAAGCTAGCAGAACAATATTTTAAAAAATATATATTTAATGAAAAATGCACATAAGTTATTGAAACTGCTCGCGTATGGGAGCATTTAATTGGTATCTAATCGTATCAAAAGGACTCTGATTGTTTTCAGAGGAAAATGTTCGAAAAAATTGAAGCTATTCATGTATTATCATATTATTATAATATTATTGAAAAATTTATGCAACATCAATGAAATTATCATAAAAATCAGGTTTTTTCAAGAGCATTTAGTGAGCATTAAATTATTATGACCATTCTACAACAGTTTATTGCTTGAAAATGCTGTTTCTGGCCAATGTTCTGCTAACTTTTTTCTTAAGCTAGCAGAACAATATTTTTGAAAAATATATATTTGATGAAAAATGCACCTAAGTTATTGAAACTGATCGCATATGGGAGCATTTAATTGGTATCTAATCGTATCAAAAGGATTCTGATTGTTTTCAGAGGAAAATGTTCGAAAAAATTGAAGCTATTCATGTATTATCATATTATTATAATATTATTGAAAAATTTATGCAACATCAATGAAATTATCATAAAAATCAGGTTTTTTCAAGAGCATTTAATGAGCATTAAACTATTTTGACCATTCTACAACAGTTTATTGCTTGAAAATGCTGTTTCTGGCCAATGTTCTGCTAACTTTTTTCTTAAGCTAGCAGAACAATATTTAAAAAAAATATATTTAATGAAAAATGCACATAAGTTAATGAAACTGCTCGCGTATGGGAGCATTTAATTGGGATCTAATCGTATCAAAAGGACTCTGATTGTTTTCAGAGGAAAATGTTCGAAAAAATCAAAGCTATTCATGTATTATCATATTATTATAATATTATTGAAAAATTTATGCAACATCAATAAAATTATCATGAAAATCAGGTTTTTTCAAGAGCATTTAATGAACATTAAACTATTTTGACCATTCTACAACAGTTTATTGCTTGAAAATGCTGTTTCTGGCCAATGTTCTGCTAACTTTTTCCTAAGCTAGCAAAACAATATTTAAAAAAAATATATTTAATGAAAAATGCACATAAGTTATTGAAACTGCTCGCGTATGGGAGCATTTAATTGGTATCTAATCGTATCAAAAGGACTCTGATTGTTTTCAGAGGAAAATGTTCGAAAAAATTGAAGCTATTCATATATTATCATATTTTTGAAAAAATTATACAAAATCAATAAAATTATCATGAAAATCATGTTTTTTCAAGAGCATTAAATGAGCATTAAATTATTATGACCATTCTACAACAGTTTATTGCTTAAAAATGCTGTTTCTGGCCAATGTTCTGCTAACTTTTTTCTTAAGCTAGCAGAACAATATTTTAAAAAATATATATTTAATGAAAAATGCACATAAGTTATTGAAACTGCTCGCGTATGGGAGCATTTAATTGGTATCTAATCGTATCAAAAGGACTCTGATTGTTTTCAGAGGAAAATGTTCGAAAAAATTGAAGCTATTCATGTATTATCATATTTTTGAAAAAATTATACAAAATCAATAAAATTATCATGAAAATCAGGTATTTTCAAGAGCATTAAATTATTATGACCATTCTACAACAGTTTATTGCTTGAAAATGCTGTTTCTGGCCAATGTTCTGCTAACTTTTTTCTTAAGCTAGCAGAACAAAATTTAAAAAAAATATATTTAATGAAAAATGCACATAAGTTAATGAAACTGCTCGCGTATGGGAGCATTTAATTGGTATCTAATCGTATCAAAAGGACTCTGATTGTTTTCAGAGGAAAATGTTCGAAAAAATTGAAGCTATTCATATATTATCATATTTTTGAAAAAATTATACAAAATCAATAAAATTATCATGAAAATCAGGTATTTTCAAGAGCATTAAATTATTATGACCATTCTACAACAGTTTATTGCTTGAAAATGCTGTTTCTGGCCAATGTTCTGCTAACTTTTTTCTTAAGCTAGCAGAACAATATTTAAAAAAAATATATTTAATGAAAAATGCACATAAGTTATTGAAACTGCTCGCGTATGGGAGCATTTAATTGGGATCTAATCGTATCAAAAGGACTCTGATTGTTTTCAGAGGAAAATGTTCGAAAAAATCAAAGCTATTCATGTATTATCATATTATTATAATATTATTGAAAAATTTATGCAACATCAATAAAATTATCATGAAAATCAGGTTTTTTCAAGAGCATTTAATGAGCATTAAACTATTTTGACCATTCTACAACAGTTTATTGCTTGAAAATGCTGTTTCTGGCCAATGTTCTGCTAACTTTTTTCTTAAGCTAGCAAAACAATATTTAAAAAAAATATATTTAATGAAAAATGCACATAAGTTATTGAAACTGCTCGCGTATGGGAGCATTTAATTGGTATCTAATCGTATCAAAAGGACTCTGATTGTTTTCAGAGGAAAATGTTCGAAAAAATTGAAGCTATTCATATATTATCATATTTTTGAAAAAATTATACAAAATCAATAAAATTATCATGAAAATCATGTTTTTTCAAGAGCATTAAATGAACATTAAATTATTATGACCATTCTACAACAGTTTATTGCTTAAAAATGCTGTTTCTGGCCAATGTTCTGCTAACTTTTTTCTTAAGCTAGCAGAACAATATTTTTGAAAAAAAAATATTCAATGAAAAATGCACCTAAGTTATTGAAACTGCTCGCATATGGGAGCATTTAATTGGTATCTAATCGTATCAAAAGGATTCTGATTGTTTTCAGAGGAAAATGTTTGAAAAAATTGAAGCTATTTATGTATTATCATATTATAATATTATTGAAAAATTTATACAAAATCAATAAAATTATCATGAAAATCAAGTTTTTTCAAGAGCATTAAATGAGCATTAAATGTTTTTGACCGTTATAGAACCGTTTTGTGACCAAAAATGCTATTTTCGTATATTGTCTGCTAGCTATTTCCTTAAGCTAGCAAACAAATGCAATTTTCAAAGAAACGATGGAGCATTAAATTCGGCGATATGGCATTAAATGAGCATCGAATGAGCACTTAATTTTCATGCTATTAACTCTTTGTTCTGCTGACTTTGTACTTCCAGCTTAAGGGACATGGTTGTGAGATCCATAGGACAGATCAAGTTGAACACCTGGTTGAAAATTTTTTTAAACAGGAAGCCTACTCTATAAATAAAATTTAGCACCATGATATTAACAATAACGTCTCTTGAGGTACAATTAATGCTTTCTCAAAAAGATATGACTGTTCCTGTGAGTTACCCTTATAGTGATTTTAGTACTCCTCTTCCTTAGCGTAATGGTTGAGTATCAGGACGTATAGAGAGATCAAAGCTGGTAACGAATGGACAGACGAGCTTGCCCCAATGAAACATCAAATGATTCCTATTCCTGAGTCTTGGATAAAGCAGAAGATCTACTCTTGGGCTTCATCTGAGCATAACAGGCTGTGGACGACTCTAGTAAGAGTGCTAACTGGCCATTGTAACTTCAACTATCTTTTAGTATGTAGTTATCCTAGACTTGCTCAACTGCCTTAGAGGATTTTCGGTCGCCATCTCATGAATGAGTCTGATTACAGATGTTTCGATTCGAAAAATATTTTCCAGTTCGCCTTCAGTTGCAGGAAAGAATTATAGCGCTCTTTGAGGATTTTTGCTAAAACTAAGATTGAAAGATGAACAATATATGGTCGGTATTAAGTCAGACCGGACCAAGTCGCAAAATTGGAAAAAACGATTTAACGATAGTATTGGATAAAGATTTTCTTAAACTACATCACACAACAATCAGATTTTATTTATCTCTAAAACAGCAGAAATAACAGCATGATTTTTGTCTGCATGACCAATGAAAAGCGATTACAGTGTTCAGTCAGAATGGACCAAGTGTTTATTTTCAAGGAGACTGCCTTCGGTCAGCTATTGATAAAAGCGAACGAACGGAAGAATTTTCAAGCGTTTTTTCGGATTTCTTTGTATCAGAGAACTCTTTCACTCACCCTCATCGGAATTTGTTATGTTTCACGCACTGCCGTGGTTTTGGATGTGTTTTTGGACCGTTTATTGCTGTCACTAACATGACCTGATATCATGCCTTATAGTGTGCAGACAAAGTGAACCATGCGTTTAGCAGGAAAAAGTTGAAATCATCGGAATTTACAGCATCGGTTTGAAGTCAACATAAATGAATTTTCACACTATCAGGCAACTTATCGGAATGCTTCTTTGTCCGTTATTCAAAAAAGTGTACTTTACCAGTAAATGAGGGAAATGTACATGGTCCACTCTGATTGAACACGTAAATAAGAAACGCTAGTCATTTGTGTGGGTGATACAACATTCCACAATTTTTAGAAAGAAATTCAAGTTACAGTAGTAATACTGACTTAAAACTTGATGATTTTATCAATGAATTATATCCTCAGGAGGTTGAAATAAGTGATAAGTGTATGTTTGTTACTGTTTTATGCAAAGGCAACACAAGCGATTGTTTGGAGAAGACCTTTCATATTAATACAAGAAGAAGCTGACTCGATTGACATTTAAGTGTGTAAAGCATGTTGTCAATATCTATTCAATATTATTTTCTAATCAATAATGGAGAACCTGTGCCAACTTTTCATGAAGCTGTCCTTGAAGCACATCCAAACGTGACAGAAATTCCAGAACCAAAACACGAGGAAACCATCCAGTCCATTATCAATTCTACGGCAACTTTGGCCAAAGTTGCAGAGAAAGTGGATGATCACGAATAACTTAATTGAGTTAATTACCCATATTTGGTTCCATTAAAACATTCCGCTACTACCATTGGTTTGTTGAAACAAACACAGTTAAAAGATTATTCAAACTATTTTCAATAATTGTTAATGTCGCAGAAGCTAACCATGTAGATTAAAAACTTTTTGACTGTTCGACGATCAATGGACCAAAATTATTTGTTCAATTGTCCAGTCATAATGAACCATGTCATTAATGATTCTTCTTTGATTCAATCAGAGTGAACCAAGTACATTTAATCAGTTACAAACCTGTCCTTTTTGAGCTCACGGCACTCCTATTTTTCAATTGTCACATTGCATGATATAGTTAGAGAGTTACTCCAACTTATAACATCAAAACTGCGCAAAAAAATTGAAAACTTGAAAATTTCCAGAGCAACAAACTTCAAACTCGTTTTTCTCGAAATGATCAAAATGTCACTTGGTCCGGTCTGACCATATATGGTAATGGGTTTATACTTAATTACACAAGAGCCGAGACTCGAACCTACGACGACTGGCTTGTTAGGCCAGCATCGTACCTCGAGACCATCTGGGAGACTGTACACTTCTTCCAAAGTTGGAAAAAACGTGATCTAAATTATTTCGGCAAAATTGTGACATGTTTTATAAGAAACAAATTTGGTGAAGATACCATACTTTTATCTGCCTATTTAAATGGACTTTGATGACAATGTCTATGGAATTCCCCGTCAAAAACGTGCAAACGTGCAAAACATGAAGAGCGAGAAAAAGTAATTTTAATTCTAGAGTTTCGGTCACCTGCTTAGACTCATAAAGCTCGAATTATTAAACTTTCTTCAATGATAATCTTTCGTTACAATCACAATTTTATTTTAGGTGCCTTCCACATTCCGCGTGGACAACTTAGTGGGGTGGGGGTGGGGTAAGGGCCTACGCAAATGTCCACGCTTGTTCGCAGAAGGGGGGAAGGAGTGATGATGATGTCCACGTGGACATAATTTACAAAAAAAATAGTTTGACTGATAACAAAAATTCTGCAGAAATTTTGGTTCTTATAGTCGTTGTCAGCTATATTTGAGATAAATTTCGAATCTCTTGTTTTCAGGTATAGTAAGATACATTTTTTTTGTTTTCCCTTGATAGCAGGAGTGGTTTCAATTCTTTATGGCAATCTCAAAAAAATTTTTACAAGGCGTTTAAACCGTTTTCAACTGTATTTTCTATTTTTGGCTTTATCGTTTTGCCTTTCTCCTAGAAAGGTATATTATATTCAATTCGGAATTATTTCTTTTGAACTTTTCAAAGTATTTTCAGATGTTTTAAGCTACACTAAAACTTTTTTGGTTTATAGTTGCTTTCTCAAGTTTTTATATACTAATTTGTAACCAATTGCTTAGTTGTTTATACAGGTTTTGGAGGTGTTTTCCTGCTGCTTCGAATGGTTATCTTTCAAATTTGGAATCAATAATTGTTGTGACCGTTATGCTGTTTTACGTTCTCCGGGAATTTTGGCTGTATTTTGATCATGTTTATTTTCATGCTTTTCAACACTGCAAGCGTATTTATAATTTTCGCCATCATTGTATTTATTTTCTTTTCGATTTCTTTTGGATTCCAGAAATATTTTTCAGCAAAAACTTTTGTATGCTTTCTTTATAACTTTAAGAGACTTTTTAAGTTTGTTGCGGTTAATTTGGAATACATTTTTGATAGTACCTTTCGACCTTTTTCTAGCGCTAAATTGTTTGGATTTTCATGTTTCACTGAGAACTTGTTGAACTTTTAAAATTGAAACATTTTTTTACCTTCGATATAAAATTATTTCAGTCAGTTTGCTTCTCGAAGCGTTTTATGCATTTTGAGTTTAATTTCGTATGTTTTTGACTTGTAGAAAAGTTTTTATCTTTTTTAAGCTTTCAGTCATATTTTTTATTATTTTTTGAGTGATTTATAAATTTATAAGTGATCAATTTCCGTTTTGGCCCTTCTATGCTTTTTTTGGCTCAAATTTTGTTTTGCTAGAAGTAATTTTAAAGTAGATTTTGGAGTCAGTTGTGTGTTTTCATTCATTCAAAGCATAATTTGTGGTTATATTCTTCTGGATTATATTACAAGTATTAAGATTTCTTTGCTGGTTTGAAGAGAAGTTATTAGCTTTTTGCATTCCATTTAATTTTAATAGATGAAATAGATGAATAGGATTTGCTTTGCTTTAAATCGCGCACGTGGCTTCAAAATTCTCTTGAAAGAACAGTTTTTTGAAAGAAAACTATTGGAGCTTTATCGCAGAACAAATGCAGGTACTCGACAGTATGAATCACCTTTGGATACTACAAATGCATTATTTTGGATTGAAGCGATAACCAGATCAGGAAGTTATTGTTGCCAAACAATGAAGGACAAGGCAAAGAAAGTTTCTTCGACGTTCGCTAACTGAAACTTTTGAAACAAACCAAAAAGAGAAAAGGAAACACAAAACAGGATGAAACACGTAAGTTGACTCATCCGGTACAGGGAATTAGTTCTAGGTGCAACAATCACTACAGAAAAATGTGCGTTTTGAGAAGCATTACCAATCAAAGAAATTCCTTGATATATGAGCTTCAGAACCAATGAAATAAAATAAATATGAGACTTGCTTTAATTTATCATATGAACAATGAATTTATCAAAACAGTTCAAGTTTGATATTTTTTCAGAGAATTCTGGAACAAAATTTGTCAATAGTTTAGTTTTAAGATGTAATTATACTCAGAGTCGACAAAAATCCATATTGGATGGCTATGCTTTCTAAGACAGTGATTCAGTGAATTTGTGTTTATATTAGTCCCACTAAGACTAATAATCATGTTCATTATTTTAGGAGTCCTAAAGAGTTTTTTTTGCAATGTAAATTTTCATAAAAAATACCAAAATGGAATTTTCATAAAAATACCAAATATTTGAAAAAAAAAAATATTTTTCTCAAAAAATTCTCAACACAGAACACAAACATTTTGGATGTACAAATGTGTTTTGCATGATTTTGAATAAAATGGTGATGAAAAAGTAATGAAGTATGAAAAATATAAAAGAGACGGAAATGTAAAAAATGCAGTTTGCACAAAATTGTTAATCGCCTTTTTATTAATTTTATGCAATTTCTCTCTTCCAAATTAGTGATGTCATCAAAGGTACAAAATTCAACTGAAATCTGAAAAGAAGCTGCCAACAATTCGTTGAGTTGGCGTAGAATTCCTCAAACATGAAAACGCTGGAAACAATCAGAACCGAACTGGACATTTGAACCACGTAATTTAACATCTATTCATCTATTAACGAGTCAATGTCTAATTTAGCATCTAGGTCACAGCATAGAGTTGTTGGTTGGACTTACAAATCGGGATTCCTGCGTTTCCATTTCAAATGCTGATTTCTGCTGCGGCTGTTGCATATCCATTTTGCGCACTAGAGCTTATTGATTATTTCCAATACGAAAACTAATAATTCGCACACATCCGTATCTATTCTGCGTGACACTATTGTGCGATAATGCTTTTTTCACGTCTACTCAAGGCAACTGACGAAAACAAAAAAAATTTTTATCACTTTCCCTTCCAAAACTTTTTAAAGCTCGTCATTTCCTTTGTATGAATTCAGCTTTTTTTTTCAATTATCTCAGACGACTGCTGCTGCTGTTAGTAAATCAAACATTCACGTCACCTTTCGTTTTTTCGCTGCTGCTGTTGCTATTGTTCCACTTGTTCCAATAAAAGAAAAAATCAAATTGCTTCTTCTTTTACAAACACAGCATCGCTGGCTTGTACACTTCACAAATCCTCTTAGTAGATGCAGCGGACATAACATACAAGCAGTACTGCACCACACATTGTCCTATAAGCACACCTCCACTGGTAAAAAAGTAGACGTAGGATGAGAGCCTCACGCCGATGATTAATCCACAAATCTTTGAGCTGCACCTTTGAACGCTCAACCTGCTACATTCCGGCTCATTTCTTTTGTGCTATTTTGCTCCAGCACGAAAATTTTGCTTGGAATTGATGGACACGCAGCTGTTCTTTAGCAGCAGTCCAAATCTACTCAGTGTTGTTGCTCTTGTCTGCGGATGAAGAAAATTAAAAGAAAAATCATCATGTTAATTCATTTGAAATAAGTACAAACTTTTGAAATACAGAACAACTTTCATATTAAAATACATTGCTTCGAAAATTTACCTTGCAGAAGACTAATGTTTTGAAATTTTAGTAATGAAATGATTTTAAAGTGAACGGAATTATTCTAATCATTTCTAGAAAACCTGAACTATTAGAATTATTCATTCTGGAATGAATATGGTTTACCTCTCAACAATTTAGTGAAAAACCATATGTAAATTTTAACAAAACTAATCGTGTGATGCATTATTTTTCTACCAAGCATGCAGAACTTGTGTGTATGCACCCACACAAGTAATCCCACACGCATCGGTGACTGATACTGCTAGTCAAAACACACCTATACAGGCAAACCTCTGATGACGGAATTGAAAATTCCATACCGAGCAAAGGTGTGCAAAAAGCATAGAGAGTTCAGCTAAAAACCGAATTGGGTGGCGCTGACGTGAGCCTATATTTTTCTTTCGCCAATCTCGTCCGATCAGCACCGTTAGAGAACGTCAGTCTATCGCAATACACAGGAAAAAATGCTTTATTGCACAACACTCACCACACACCAACTTCCGGTCAGCTCAGCGACTTGAAAAATTCTTTATCCATATCAGTCCCGTTCCTTGCGAAAACCTTCGCTCGTGTTGATTCCACTGTTGCGTTCTTTGTCCCAGACTTATATACCCTCAATCCGCTGTTATCTACCCGACTAAACAGCTAATTTTTCTCGTTCCCCTAAGTGCAAAACTTAATTTTCGGTGACTGCAGCGAAACTAGGATTGCAACTACAAGTTTGATGACGACGGACTTTCCATTTGCCAAACCCAAATCGGTAGCCGATTTTCTTCGCTCACACACAACCATTCACCCACGATATCGGCAACCGATTCCAAACGGACATTTTCACGGGGCTTACGCAACTAGAAACACCCAAATTGTACACACTCCCGATGAGACACTATTGATTTAGATTCCAGAAACTGTCAAAACGAAAAAAGATGTCTTTCCACTTTCTACACTTGCTCGCATAAAATATTGAAAACCTTCGCCGACGAAGACGACGATCTATACACGACTCCGTTCCGACTGCGACTCTCGCGAACAATGATGACTTTTCTTCGCTGCCCGTTGTTTCGGTTGGTAGCTCTGAGTGTGCGTCTGTCAAAACTGAGCGCCATTGTTCGTTACTTGTCAAGCAGAAAAGAAACGTCAGCGAAACTGCTCGAAAACGCGTTACACTGAAATATTTCTGTCATCCAAACCTTGGCTGCGGGCATACTAAACATTGTTTATTTTAATCACAGAGAACAGACGTTCATCTTCTTTTCAAAAGATGTGTAAAAACTTGCAACCGTCATTTTCCACTAAGAGCGAATTTCTTTATCCGACCAGCGCACCTCGTTTTGACCTGGAAGCGCACTAATTGCTGTCAAATCCCTTCTTTAGTTGCTCGATTTTGACCCAGTTTTGACCTGCCGTGCTGCCCAAAGCGCACTGAAAAACTTGTCAGCTTCAACCCACCACCGCACGTGCTAAGTTCGTAAATAATTATCTGGCATCTCTTTCTTACTTGCATCTTAAATGGCGATGACGTTTCATTATTCCTCGGCAGTTTTGCCCGCACACAGTGGAAACAAGAAATTCGCTATAAGTGGTAATGCTCCCGCTATGTGGCGCTTTTGTCACTTACAAACCAAGCACTGATATCGATAAAATATCGATACAGCAATATTTATGCAGTGTAACTGGGACACCACAAGACAGATGTCGTTAGTGTATTAACGTATTATGATTCAAATTTTTACACACGATTTTCAAATTTCTTTATATGAATATGAATGTCTGTTCTCTGTGTTTTAATATTAATCTGCAATGCATTGTATTGTTTTGTTAGATTCCATTGTTAGAAATTGATTTTCTGTTTGTCTCCCTATTTTAAACCCCAGCGAACATTCAATGAACTGGTTTCATTTATGGTTACGCTGATCCAATTTGTGGTGAAAAATGGGTGAAAAAACGAAACTTGGGATTTTCGGGAAAATTGATATTTGAAATTTGTATTAACCAAAATAAAACATACAGGCAAAGGAATTTTCAGCTGATGTTGAAGTTTTGCGCAGTTTTCGTCAATCAATCAAAAATTTTGAAAAATTTTTTAAAAGCCTACAGCCATAAATAAACTGATTGTAAAAACTATAAGATTTAGGGTTGATGAAAAGAATCGTTATAGTTTTAGTAACTACTAGGACCTAGGGACTAGACACCTTTATTTTCATGAAAAATGTTTCGATGATATTACATGATTTTGATTATAGATATGTTTTGAAATTTACCGTATATCTGTTACATTGATATCACTCTAACGGTAATGTGATATCAAGGATCTATGACATAGATAGAGGGATGCCCAAAAATTTCGCCTAGACCAGGACACTCAAAATAATTACACTCATTTCGGCCATTTCCGACTTTCGTACGAAAAGAGTGTTACGAACGAATTGGGTTGTTTAGCTATATCAGTTTTTTATATCATCTGAAAGAGCTGCATTTTCAGAGCAAAACGTGATTTTCAAAAATTTTCTAAAAAAAACTAAGCAATGTTTATCGTTTCCCTTCGATTTTTAAATGAAGAATAAAAAACTGCTTGAAATGTCTCAAATTCTGGTACACGTTGCCCCATAGTACTCCGTACCTCGTGCTGTCCAACTGCTAATACAAATAATGAACAAAATGAATTTTCTTTTCCTCGGCTTTATCGAGCCCCAAAATCAATGCAGCATTTTTCGAGTAGGAACGAGACAAATGCAGGGCTGCGCAGGTACACTGCCTTAAAAAACAACTCAAACAGTGATTTTATCCAGAGCGTGGTACCATTCGAGTAGTTCATTTTGTACCAACCAGTGATACCAAATGTGCAGATTTGTCTGCAAAACGCAGATTTTTGGAGTCCGTGAGCAGATATTTATTGATTTGCAGATATTTGCAGTTTTTCCACGGTTCCTGCAGATTTTTGTCAGAGTCTCCTTTTATTTGCGCAGATTTTCTTAAAATGTGTGCAGATTTTTACAGACTTTTGCTTGCGCGAGCGAAATTTTTTCAGATTTCGAGCACATTTTTCTGGTTTTTCGAGCCGTTGCAGACATTTTTCAAAAACATCTGGCATCTCTGGTACCAACTTTTTAGAGGATTTCTTCCTGAGTGTTACGTATGTCGTATGTATGTGGTTTGCCCATGATTAATTTTTTTGAAAAATTACGCTTTGCTCAAAAATTACACTCTTTTAGCTGATATATAAGAATCATGAATAGCTAAACAACCCAATTGGGTTGTTTAGCTATTTCAGTTTTTTAAATCATCTGAAAGATGTGCATTTTCTAAGTGAAACGTGATTTGAAAAAAATTCTATCGTTGTCCTTCGCTCTTTAAATCACGGTTCAAAACTGCTTGAAATCGCTACAATGACAGTTCGCCCATATACCAACTGTCATTGTAGCGATTTCGAGCGAATATTTATTCTTCATTTAAAAATCGAAGGATAATGATATAAAGTTTTAAAAAATCTTGTTTTGCTCAGAAAATTACAGTTTTTCAGATGATATATAAAAATCGAAAATCCGTGAATAGCTAAATAACCCAATTATGCAGTGCAACTGGGGCACCATAAGCAAGATGTCGTTAGTGTATTAGAGTGTTTTGATTCACATTTTTACCCAGAGATCAAAATTTTATTTGAGCGTAAGTTTTATGAATCTTTTAAATTAAAATAACAATTAAACGACTCTTTTACAGATCCTGAAATCGATTGCATCGATACAGTGACAGGGATCATCTCTAGGATCATCTTGTTATTAAATTAAAAATCTAAAATAAAATAAAAATTGGAAATCTTAAATAAAAAGAAGTTTCTTGAATTTATTGTGAATTTATATAATTATCCAACTGACCAACATCACGTATCTCAAACATAAGCATATCAACAAAGATTAACATAACAACAAAAAATAAAGTGATTTGCTGTTGATTTCATCGTTCTTTGCATTAATATATTTCGAAAGATTTTTATTCAACTCTGAAATGTTAGGCAAGTAGTGCGAATTCAACAGCAAATCACTTTACTCCGACGTGATTTTTATTTACAGTGTAGTATACAACAGACAAAAAATACGCAAAATAATGCTTGAAATCATAAAATTCAGAATGTATTTATAAAGCCTGTAGTACATTCTTTGTCTAATGGTCAAATATTTGACCTTCTGACATAATGGTCAAATTTATTTGACATCATGGTTGTTGTTTGCTCGTGTTTGTCCCATGTTAAAATTGGAGAGTGACAAATAATTATCTTTGACCAAATTTTTATCTGCCAAAAAGTGACAAATATTTGACGCTCGGTCAAAGAGTGTACTACAGGCTTAAGTCATGTTTTATCGTTTAGATCAAAAACAGGATAAGTCTTTAGTACCCTATTTTGTTCAATTACACTGTTTAACGTTCAGTAAAGTTTTCCGATTTCACGACTACGAAGTTGAAAGAGTTTTTAAAGGCTATTCGCACCTAGGCGAACTCTCATATACAATTGTCAAAATGTGTGTGATGACAAAAGCAAAAATATTTCCTTCCTTTCTTTTTCTCATGCAAAAACCAAATAAGGCTGATACAAATTTCGAATTCTTGTTATGTCCAAGGTTATCAAAGTTTGCAAAGAGGGTGGCAAAAAATAAATAACACCGAGACGAAAAAAAAAAAGAAATATCTTTGATCAAAGTTTGTGTGCAAGTTATGACGTTTGTAACTTGCACTCAAATAAATGTTGAAAAATAACACTATTATTATTAGTATTTATTTCGCTTGCCTTTCGACGATACTTTCGCTGTCACCTGACTTGTTTGTTGCTAAATTAAACATTTATGCTGTCGGAAAACCAATGAAATGAACAAAACGGTTTGAGCTTTTTTTTCTTCCCCTTCCAATATTCAAGATTTTTTAAGGGGGGGGCGGGGCTGACATAAAATGAAAATAAAATTTGTAACGGCCTAAATATCAGCACCATCGTAGTCGCGAATTCAGCTGAATTTCTAGACTTGTGATCAGACGGAATGCTTGGTTTCGCTCTTTTGCTCTTTGAATGCTCATTATAGGCTATATTTTGTTAAAGAGGCAGAAGGGGCAGAATTCGAACAAGTCATATACAAAGCACTTGTAGAGATACTCTATCTACGGAGTATTATATTGATGTTGCAAGCAAAAACCACTCCGAAATAGTAAGGGGATAACAAATTTCAAAACAATGAAAATTGCAAGGTTTGCAAATATCTACGATTTATCAGAAAACTCAGTATATTCCTAAAACATCTCTCCTACTTCACATTAACATTTTTCAATGTTTGAGCCTTAACTACGCCTTTTCCTGGTACCTGAAACGGGCTGTCCTTGTAACACGCCACCAAGAGGTCGTTCGTACGCAAGTCTGGTGCGACGGTTTCGAAAATTTTCTTTTTCGGATTCATAACAGCATCCGGCATACGTGGGTATCCCTCGACATGGACCAAATCCCCGGGTACTGAGTTCTCGGGAGGGGCAAGTATCTCGACTTTATCCGGTGACGAAGCACACATAACCATCGCTTCAGACAAAATTCCTCGCATTTTGGCTGGTTTAAGATTGCATAGTACCACAACCAGTCGATTTTGCATTTCTTCGATGGGAATAAATTTAACCAAACCAGATATTACGGTTCGGGAAGCGCTCTCACCACAGTCTATTTTTTCCAGATACAAACTGTCAGCATCAGGATGTCGCGACACTTCGACTATCTTTCCAACACGCATATCTAGACGTCCTACGTCAATAGGGGGTTCGTCGGTTCCACTAGCAGATGGTTTAGATTCGTCCTTAGGTTTTTCTTTTTTAGCCTTCTTCTCCTTCGGTGGTTTAGTTTCGTTTGATTGTTGACTGGCCTGTACAACTTTCGGTTGTTCAGGCTCAACTTTCACATCAACGATAGGAGTAACATCAGTAGAAATTCCTGGTACCGGAATTTGCTTTTTACCATTTTGAGTCTCCAAATCGATAAGCTTTTTACGGGCGCTCTCGACTTGTTTCCTTAGTGCATCATTTTCCACCTTCAACTCTTCAATACGACGACTGACTTTTTTATCGTTTATGGTTTTAAGTTCTTCTTTGAGGGATTGTAACAATTGCTCCGCAGCAGCGTTATTAGAGATGACACGCTCGAGGCTCTCCATCCTGATAAAAAGTTTACGGCTTAGAATTCGTGCAGAAATTGCCTTGTGTATCAACAGGAAACGGGTGTTAAGCATTCAAATCCAACTGAAATAAAATGTAAATAATGTGTTATTAAATGGCTTCGTGTCGATAGTTTCCAGAATTTGATAAGTATACTGTTTCAAGTAATAATACCTCTTTTAGTTAAAAAACTATTGTACTCTAACGAAACGTGGAGAAATTTGAACGTCATAATGTTTTCAATTTTCCGAACGAATGTCAAACTTAAAGGAAGATGATTTCGAGCAACAGGTTGAATTTTCAAGCAGTTCGAGTAATGAACCATCTCTAACAACACATGATTATGGAGTAAATTGATGCGCATGGAAGGGGCATAAATTTACTCCGTGGCAACTGGAAATTTTCTGGAACAAAAGATTAGCAAAACCAATTTGTTTGCGCCGATCGTGATTACATGATGACCCCCTCGCCCCCATGTAACAATAATAGCGAATTTTTATTCTTATAGCTTACCTATTTTCGACCTGGAGCCAATCTAACTGCTTCCAAAACCCATTTTTATTCATTTGATTTTGACCCAGTAGTTGCCAGATAGTTGTTTACGAACTAAGCCCAGAGCTTGGGATTATTTCGTAAACAACTATCTGGTGTCTTTTTCTTACTTGTGTGTAATCGTAATGTCGTCTTTATATTGCTGGGTAGATTTGTACTGACCAAACTAACTTTTAATCTCCCTAAAATTACGCAACGCTGAACCCGACTCCGAAATTGATCGAATCCGAAAAATATGTAACAGATGTAACAATAAGTAACATGTAACAATGCAATCTGTCAAAATAATTCTTATTTCATCTCTGTAAAATCACATTAATAAGACATACGTAACACTGGTGTTTTTTCTGGTACACGTTGCCCCATAGTACTCCGTACCTCGTCCTGTCCAACTACTTGACAAATAATGAACAAAATGAATTTTCCTTTTCTCGGCTTTATTGAGCCCCTGCATTTGCGCAGCCCTGCATTTGTCTCGTCCCTACTCGAAAATGCTGCATTGATTTTATAAATAACTTTTTGACAGTTCCTTATGGGATTTTCTTTGGGGCTCAATAAAGCCGATAAAAAGAAAATTTATTTTGTTCATTATTTATCGAGCAGTTTGATGGGACGAGGTACAAAGTACTATGGGGCAACGTGTACCAGAAAAAAACTCCAGTGTTACGTTTGTCTTATGTATGTGGTAGGACTATGGTATTTTTCTATATTTTTTATCTAATAGTGCATTTTTATTTGCAAAGACTTTAAAGCGCTTTGAATAATAATTAATATAAATAAAATATATGAATGAAACCTTATTTACATTGGCATCTCCAATCCGCAGATATTCGAATTGGAAAAGCATTTGTTCGTAGCTCGTAATGACAAGACAAACATTTGAATTAGCGAATTCGGTGTATTCTGCCTTTCTCAGTAGGTAGCAAATACAAACTTATTTGGTATTTGAGACCAGAACCATTTTAGTACTTCTGCAGTAACCATGTACAACTAATAGCCACCAGCATTATGGGTGAAACCTGGCACGAGATGACCGGTACTATTTTGTATTTCCTCCTTTCAACGGCTAGCACCTAGCGTCCGTATGTCACTGGTTCGGTTTTGGAATGTAAATGATGGGGTGGAATGTTCGAATGGTACCTTATATATCGAGGTTTCGTCAGTTAGTTGGAAAGAGGGAGGAGTTGAGAAGAATAGGGAATGGTAAGGAAAGTAAAAGAGCATCGGAAACAGAAAGTGACCTCGAGTAAAACAACAACAATAACAACACACCGTTTACAAAGTCAGATTGGTTGTATCCGTTAGTGTCGGCTGTGCTTGGGAAGAGAGGTAGGATTGGCTGCTCGGTATGATTTAGACAATCGATGTTATTTACCAATTTTTCAATAGTGTATCTCAAACAATAGGTTGTTTTTGTTACATAAATTCATCCGTAAAAGAATTTCTAATGTCAAAACCTCGATAAACAACATCGCACGCTTAGCCTTGGGCTAATAGCGGTCTCGATCAACTAGATTAGTTGAGAGAATTCGTTATCGATATTGTTTTTGGCACATTTTGTATGTGTAGGATAAGTAAAACGATACACCGTGCCCCAGTGCTGAGTCGAGAAAATTTCCAGCTCGAAAAGATCCTCGACTCGATCGGGAATCGAACCCGATATCACAACCGTGTGGGAGAGCTAGTCGACCGACATCGCTAACCACAGAGCCATGGGGACCACCATAAACCTCGATAACTTGATTATAAATGACTGAAATATAAGCGCTCAAAACCTGATCACTTTTCCCTGTTTTTTCAAGGTTGAATTCCTAGACTTTCAAATTCAGGTACATATCTTCATCAAAACAAGCAATGTAACCAGTCCTGTTGCCCACAACATAAAACACCTCGCAGAATTTTACACATCCACATTTGAGTTTAGGTGTGTAATGCCTTGTTCACCCTACGCCGGATATCACCTGATATCGCCAGATGATATCGGATATCACCTCGAGCGTTCACACTATAATGAGCTGATATGATTTGACATTTGCTTTGGTAATTGAAAAGAGAAGAAAACAAAAACAGGTCAAGACAACAAGAGCAATGGGATTAGGATAGAGATGTCAGTTAGTTGGCTCGCACCATAGCAAAAACATTTCCTTCCTTTTTTCTCACATGCAACGCGAATTGCGAAATTTGTAGGGTTGCGTCAAATGTCTGTTGGCCGTGTTGCCAACTGCTGGAAATGTGGTTATTATTGGTTTCCGAACATGATATCCGCGATGGCATGTAGCCGCGCCGTTGACAGCTCGATTGTATGGGATATCAGGTAATATGGATGATTATATGGCCTTAATAGTACGAATCGCCTGATATCAGGTGATATGCGGTGTAGTGTGAACGGGGCATAATGCAAATAATTTTTACAAGCTTGTTCAATGAAAACAACAAACTTCTATCAATAATGTTGAAGGATAAAATTTTTTATATGTCTGCAAAACAATTTATTATTTCTTATTGATATTTGGATTGAATGTAATTTCAATCTATATTGTTTCACCAAAAATCCACTTCACTTTTCAACTAAAACATTCTTTGCTAGTTTTTTACTAGGACAGAACGTGACAAGTGGCCTATAGTTATTCTTCTTTTCGTTCAAAATTGCCCTCATAAAACATTTTGATTTTTCGGCACGACGCTTGCCAGTGTCGTCAAAATATGTAAAAAAAAATTTAATATCTAGGGTTTTTCAAGTTCTGGGTTTCAATTATGAATATTTTATTTGATAATGGTTGCTCAATGAATCTTGAATTGATTTATAGATATATTTATGGGTTTCTTTGAACTAGTCATAATTTTAACTTATTCCGGATTCCTCTTGCTTTTCATGAAATAAATCTGCAATCGTTCATCATACGTAGTTTCAAAAATGTGATTATTAATTCAAATGTTGATTTTCACAAATATTACACAGTAAGTGTAAACAAAAAATATCGAAAGTTTCTGCAGCACGGCCAACCGTACCGACTAATAATAAAGCGACTATTCAGAGAGGGCTTTCACTTTTACAGAACTTCAGGTGATTTTTGGTCGCTCTTGTCACGTCCTGTCCTAGATTTTCTACGGTGTTACTTGAGGCAAGATTAAATCATTCAAGACAATCGGTTGTATTTCTAACTGTTTTTTTAAACCGCTGCACAGTGGTTAGGAAGTTAAAAAGGGTAAAAACGAGGTTTTTTGTTATGAACCAAACTCCTCAGAAAGTCGTGGACTAGCGAAATCAACTGCGTTTGAAAGTTCTATTGTTATACTTTCATATGCTGACTACCGAATCTGCATCTAACTGCCCATAAGGAAGATACAGAGGTTGAAATATGGCAAAAAATTCAAAAATAGTCCATAATTCATAGTAAAAACAATACAAAAATAGTATCTTCCAGACAATTGTGTATATTTATGCTACTAACAACTTTGTAGAGCATAGTGAAGGTCTAGAAAATATAAAAAAATATATTTCATAGAAAAATGTGTTTTGACAGGTCAATTTTAATAAAAACTCTCTAAGTCAAATTTGAGTAAGAGATACGAATTTTGTGTCTTCGGTAAAGTTGGTCGTATTGGCACAGAGAACAGACATTCATGTTCATATAAAGAAATATGAAAATCGTGTGTAAAAATTTGAATCAAAATACGTTAATACACTAACGACATCTGTCTCGTGGTGCCCCAGTTGCACTGCGTAAATATCACCGTATCGATATTTTTTCGTTATCAGTGCTTGGCTTGTAAGTGACGAAAGCGCCACATAGCGGAAGCATTACCACTTACTGGTAAATGCCGGTTGCAAGTGTTTACACATCTTTTGAAAATAAGATAAACGTCTGTTCTCTGTGGTTTTACCTATAACTTTACCAAAAACATCAACCCTGTATCTCGATGAAACAAAAAAAAATAGATTATGCATCTCACTTTTAGGGAGATTAATCGCAAATCTCATAGCACCAGAAGATGCAGGGGGTCATACCTATCAATTTTACTGAAGACGTCATAATTTTATATCCAACGTACGAGGAGTTATCAATTAGGCGCGTCAAAATGAACTTTTAAACCACAGTGCGCTGTTTCCCATTCCGGCCGCTGACTTACAACGCGCTGCACAGAGTTGAATTATTTCGCGAAATATTTCATTCGGATAAAATATTCCACTTTGGTGTGCTAGAATTCGGCATTTATGCAACCTGTTTCGAATCTGCAGAAGTTTTTATTGTTTCGTTATATGAACTTTCCTGCATCAGAATTTCAGTTATAATCGATCCGATTATAATTGTTGTTTTAAATCCTAACAATTTTGATCCGAATTTCGAATCTACTAATCATAATCACATTGTTTAGTACATAGTGCTTCATGTTATTCCCTTGAGCCTGAATGTAGGCCAACGAAGAAATTGCTAGATGGAAATGCTTTAGACTGGACAGAATTTAAAACGATTGCGAGCTTGATTAACACTGACAACAGAAATTTCTGTTCGATCGGATTTGTAAATGGACCAAATCTTTGAAAAGGAAACGTGGTATATTTATTAAAAGGGTAGGGAACATATTTTAAGCAGCTTTAGGAGCCACCTGTTTATTGGGACGAAATACTTGAAACGTGTAAGGTAAAATAATATATCAATATTAGCAAACTTTAACAATAATCAAATAAAATTTGCAATCGAGAGACACTATTCCAATCACCTCGAACCTATTCTGAGCAGTTTGTTTGTCTGTTTTGAAAGGGGTTTCCTTCAGCATTCGAAGAAGCGCCTGAATGGCTGCAATGTTGCTAGATTTTTTCGAGTGATGTTTATTCAATTTTTTTATTTAAAAGGGGGGTTAGTTAGTAGCTTAAGTATTTATGATAAATATTAGTAAGTAATGAGTATGTGTGTCCAATCACATATGGTGACTTCTCAACACTGTTAGAAATTTGTAATTTTAATTGTTAGGATTTGTTTGCTTTCGCAATTAGGACTTATCATTCGTAGGGATTTAAACCTACTTGTCAGAAAAGGGGAAAGAAACTTACAACTAACTTAATTGCTAACTTATTGGCTATAAAGAGAGCTTATCGTAGCAATTGAGGATTGCAACGATTTTTGTCGAATATTGTCAATAATTTTATTTGACATAGCTTCTAATGGTTCAACACCAGTAAGTCTATGTAATTCGAGTGTACCAAACCAAGGAGGACGCTTCAAAATCATTTTCAGAATTTTATTCTGAATCCTTTGGAGCGTTTTCTTCCTTGTTGAACAGCAACTTGACCAGATCGGTACAGCGTAAAGCATTGCTGGTCTAAAAATTTGTTTGTAAATCGAAAGTTCGTTCTTTAAACAAAGTTTAGAATTCCTGTTAATGAGAGGATATAAACATCTCGTATATTTGATGCACTTGGCTTGTATACTCTCAATGTGCTCTTTGAAAATAAGTTTTTTATCATAAATTAATCCCAAGTACTTAACCTTGTCAGACCAACGTAAAATAACCCCATTCATCTTGACAACGTGATTATTGTTTGGCTTGAGGAAAGAAGCCCTAGGCTTATGCGGAAAAATTATCATTTGAGTTTTAGAAGCATTGGGAGAGATTTTCCACTTTTGCAAGTAGGAAGAAAAAATATCTAAACTTTTCTGCAATCGACTACATATGACACGAAGACTTTTTCCTTTTACGGAAATGCTTGTGTCATCGCAGAACAATGACTTTGTGCATCCTGGAGGCAAATCAGGAAGATCTGAAGTGAATATGTTGTACAGGACTGGACCCAAGACTGAACCTTGAGGCACACCTGCTCTGACAGGAAATCTATCAGATTTTGAATTCTGATAGACAACCTGCAGAGTTCGATCAGTAAGATAATTTTTTAAAATTTTGATTAGGAAAATTGAAAAATTAAAAGTTGGCAATTTCGCTATCAAACCTTTATGCCAAACACTGTCGAATGCTTTTTCTATGTCTAAAGATGTTTATTCAATGATTTTTCTGTGTTGAACGCTATTTTAGGAATTCGTAAAACAGCTAGTTAATCGGAGTGTTCGTTACAGTCATTGAAATTGTCAATAATGATCAAAATTCAGGTGTTTGAGGACCATTTTCTTCGACTGCCTAAAATAGGCGCCCCTGCTCAAGCCGTTCCGTACCCTATATACCCCATTTTATCGTACATAATAGTTCGATGGGCCTGGGAATTTCGGTAATTACTTTGGTATCACTTGATGATTATAAGAAGGGTATTTATACAGCGCTCATATATGACTGAATTCCAATGAAGTACAAGTAAACTCATCAATTGAGTATATTTCATGATTATAGTATAAATTACATAAAGATTATACACCTAAAATATCTTTTCACCTCAAATCCACATATGGAAAGGTCTATAATTTTGCTCCATTTTACCCACCATATAAGAACATGACATTTGCAGGTAGCAGGTTTCAGCCACTCACTGTGATTGTTTTGTTTGTGTTGATTATGTATCAATTTTCCAATCCTAGAAACTAACATCTATTTTACCAAACTTCTGTGATTCTTTAGTAAAGGCTCCAGTGCACTTGGTCGTAGTTTCCCAAGATGTCCACTGGATGGTGCATTAAAACATACAAAAGTTGTATCTGAGACGCGACCGCATATTTGAAATTGTTTTGAATGTTTAAAATGTTGCCTTGAAAACATTGTTTAACCACAATGAAAACATTACGCAACCCTTTATGAGAATAAAATCGGCATAAAACCAAGCTCTCAAAAAATACTTCGAACTCGTTTCGCTTTATTAATTTATAAGTTTATATTATTAATATTAATTTATATTAATTTATCACAAATATTATACGTGTGCCAAACCAGTCATTGGAGGGGTCACTGACTCTGGCGCTTATCGATGAACAAACGGCGCTACGATATGAAGCCGAAACACACAATTCTGCAGAGGCGAGGGCGGTTTGCTTTGCTGTTAATTTTAGAACCATTTCCCTCCCACATTCGGCCTATCGGTCCATACACCAGAGACCAGATCCATACGGTAACATTTCGGTGTGCTAGTTCTTATACATTTATATGATAGGTGGCAAACATGAGATTTCAGCATCCGGAGAAAAGAAAACTCCAATATATCTAAGGGCTGCCCCGAGTTCGGCTGGTTGCGTTGGTGTGTGCAGTGAGCATAATTTTGGGAAAAGACACTCCGTAGGAATTTTTCCCCCCCTGCGAAGTGGAAAAATGCAATTAGAGATGATCAAAAAACATTCTGGGATCTGGGGTCTTCTGATAGGAAAGAAAATCATGACAACCCTTGGTGGCTTTCCAAAAATGTGAGCGAGCTAAAAATGGAAAATATCGATTCTAACATTTCTATGCCGGCTGGTTTGTATGGAAGCTCGGCATTGCTCGGCGTGTGCATTTGACGGAAGTGGGGAACACGTGGAATTTTCAGAACTGCAGCTTCTTCGCACACATACCGTGGCGGTGAGGAATTCCAGTCGCTTTTGTCTGAGGCTAAATAAGCCGTTGAGAGCAAAAGTGGTACACGTGCCATTAAGTGAATTTTTCAGGAGACGCGATAAACGAAAACACTCAAATAGTAAATTATTTTCAACAATTTTTTCCAACATAGCTGCACTAAATCATTGCTGGAAAGGTTTCAAAAGACAGTACATGAAAACATAACGAGTTCTGGTTGAGAAACTTACCCAAACTTCAATGGAAAAACATGTACTACTTTTGTTCTATAGGAAAAATAATGACAACCAAAAAACGTTGAGAGCAAAAGTGGTACATGTCCAGTGATGCATTATAGCTCTCTAATCTTAGGACATAGAACATTCATGTCTTCTGCAGAGTTGTCTAAGTGATTGAATACTATGGAATGATGATCTGTTTGTTAAGGAATTCTGCCTCTTCGTGGCGCTAGTGTATATGTATTTGGTAACAGCATACGAGTTGATACTGAAATAGGTAAAATACTTTCTGTTACAAAATAGCGCCACGTAGTGAGAAAATTCCAAAGCAGACAGATCTTCATCTGAAAGTACTCAATCACTTGACCAACTTTGCTGAAGACATGTTTGTTTTATATCCTAAGATCCTCGACTTACAATTCATCTAACATGCACAGATTGGACATGTACCATTTTTGCTCTCAACGAAATGGTGATTATGTTAATTACCAAAAATTGTGTTAGCTATAACTTTGGTTTAGGTTATCAGATCTCGGTTTTTCTTGGATATTCTAGTACATTATTGCGTTCTGCATCAATTTATGCAAAAAACTCAAAAAGTGTAAAAATGGCACATGTACCACCTTTGCTCTCAACGGCTCAAATATACACGCAAAAGTTGGATGGTGCGGAACCAGTACAAAATTGTGCGTTTTTAGCGCAATTGTTGATGTAATTCGGAACCTGTAAAATGATTGCGTGTTGGGCATAACGCAATTAATGCTCTAGCGTTTCTTAAATGTATTTGGCAGCTCCAAACTACTACACCTAAACAGTTTAAACTGGTATCAAGCAGCATTGCAAAGCGAGCGAGAAGCAAAACCATTCTCCTCCTTTCTGCTTGAGGACGAGACATATGCTACGCTTTTCAAGTCTTGCACACACGCTTTCTAGATAGTTTTTCTTCCTCATGCATTCCTCTGAATAGCAGCAACCCCGCACCGACAGTATGAGTGAAAGACTAACAACACTGGTATCAAGTATGTACAGCACGGGTGTCTCGCTCATTTCGTGAAGCAACGAGATATCGCCTTGCGCGTCGCAATCCGAACCGAAAGAGAAGCGAAAGAGCAACCTGCAAATATGTGACGTGTCTAGTCTTCTCGCACATACATGGAAATTCTACGAGCGAGAGAGAAATTTCTCTCGTCGCTTGAGAAAAAAGCGCATGCATCACTAATACACTCGACGTGAGAAATAAAGTGTCGGTGTATGATACATATTCTGATTTCATTCTATGTCAATGTATTCGCAGTACAACTGTTGCGTTATGCGTTTCACACATTTATTGTGCGATTTCTGTGCAACATTTGTGCGAATCGGGAAGACACAATGATTGTACAAGACTTCAACTTTTGCGTGTAGAAGGTCCTCCGAAAGGGGCCCGTTCCCAAATCACGTGGCTATATTTGGATCGATTAGATTGCTGCTGTTCGAAATATTAGTAACAGTTGGTTCATTGATTGAGGAAAGAAGAGAATATTTTTGTGACAAAAGCGAATCTGCTCTTTGGTTATTTGATGAAGTTTTGGAAACGTAATTTACAGTGTATTTAAATATTCAATAAAATATTTGTTAACGAGAGTGTCAAGTTAAAGTTCGTGACAGTAGCGTAGCTAGGGGGGTGCGGTCCGCACCAGGCCCACCACCCAAAGGGGCCCCAAAATCTTGCGAACACCGAATCGGTCAACATGCCCATCTTCTTGGTCTGAATATACAGGAGTGTGCTAACAAGCTGATGGCATTACATAAGTTTTTGACCGATAAGCGAAAAAAAAAGTGAAATAAGCTCTAAAGTACGCAGAAAATAGAAAAAAGTGTACTGTACTAGAAATTGAACCAGACCCACAAAAACGTGTTCATCGAAAGAAGAGAATGCTAGGTGAAGAAGCGCAGACGCTGGACTAAGCTATAAGGAAGAATTAAGACGAGAAATGAAATCATCAATTGACAGGATTATCCAGGAAATTGCCACAAGATCTCAACAGATTAATGAACTCGCAGAGGAATACGATTTTTAGTCCTCGACATTCTTATGGATCCTGTTGCGGAGCTGGACCTAGAGAAGGCTTCAGGAGAAATCGATAGAGACGAATCCATTATTGAACGAAAACGGCTCCATGACTACGTTTCGATTTCAACAGAATTCAACAATATTCATCTAGGTGGAGCAATTGAGCTTTGAATTTTATTCAGGGTATAAATTGATCGATTCGGCACCAAACATAGAAATCGCTCTCAGATTTTTTTTAACGATGGGAATTAGTATTGCAGCTTGCGAAAGAAGTTTATCTAAAATTGATCAAGAACTATTTGAGGTCAACGATAAGTAACTTGAGATTAACAAACCTTGCCATTTTAACAATCGAACGTGAAATCACTAATTCCCAGAGGTGGGCACCACTAACTGAAAATTTAGCGACGCTAATCGCTTATTCGCTAACTGGAAAATTTAGCTCGATAATCACTAAACGCTAAACGCTAAATCCATACTGGCGGAACTTTCGCTAATCGCTAACTTATTGATACAAAGATTGTCATATAGATATGTTTTTTGCTCATAAAAACAAACGAAAATAATTACTTTTGAGTGTTATTTACAATAATAGGTTCAAAATTCATAAAACAGTCATACTTGAGAATTTTGTGAATATGCAACAAAAGTAATTCTGCTTGTATGTAATACAAATGTTTTTAAAATCTCATCTGATCATCTGATTGGAAAAGGAGAACCGAAGTTGCACATGGCAATAGGCAGAATTTTTTGGCATACCAAAAATTTAATCTAGATCCCCTTGAGCGTGTTCTCCAGAATGCACCTGTGGCTCATACAATAACTCGAATTCCATTCTATAGTAATAAAACTGACTTACACTTGTGTCGTAAGGTAATTAGAAAGGAATTCTACACACTTAAAATTTATTGCCGGGTCTCGGTAATTTTTGCCGAAAACGGCACCAATGAGTGCTCGGTTGAAAAATTAATGACAGCTGTCGTATTTTTTCGTAAATCTCGGCTCAACCTTACTGAAATTTCGGCACAAAATAATACCAAGCTATCACTACCGAGATTACGGATATTTTGTGCTGAAATTTCAGTTAGGTGAACCGAGATTTACAAAAAAATGTGACATCTGACATTAAATTTTTACCCGAACACTCAGTGGTGCTGTTTTCGCCAAAAATTACCGAGACCCGGCAATAAATTTTAAGTGTGTAGACAATTATCACGATCAATTTGTGCTTATGAAACATTTGTTCATTGTTTGCAGTAACTTTTGCAGTAAGGTATGCTCATCACTCATTTTTCGATTTAGTGCTAACGTAAGAACTGTATTAATCACATAAAAACGCGACCACTGGTACAGTACACGTCGGAAAGGGGGGTGGTGTTAAATTATCTTCTGTTTCGTCAATTGGAATAAGTAAGAAGTTATTGGGCATCATCCTTGTTCATAAGTGACTTTTCAGCAGTTGGGCATTGTCCAGTAGATGGTCCACACGGGGACCGAAACCGGTCGACTTAAAAGGTAATTTTTTGTTGTCCTTTGTACGTTTGTAAGAACAATAAGTGTTGTGTATGCTCATAACTTGAAGCAAATTATGTACGCCATCAGCGACTCACAGTTCTTGAAAACAGTATTTTTTGTCGCTTCTCCACAAAATTAGCGGATTAGCGATTCGCGATTCGAAGGCCAAAATTTTAGCGACGCTAACAGTCCGCTAATCAGCCCAAAAATTAGCGAAAACGCCTAATCGCTAACTGAATGTCAGCGCCGCTTATTAGCGAATTAGCGGAATGATGCCCACCACTGCTAATTCTATTGATTTTGAATCTGTAATTTCTGGTTTTGCCAATCTAAAAGCACGGAAAGTAGGTATCTAAACTGCCCTTTTTCAATTTTGCGGAGAACGAAATAAATAAGTAGAAAAACCTAATTTTTTTGTTTGTCTCAATTTCTTCTATGAAATAAAAAACTGCTCAGTCATTTTCATTGGGGGCCCACATTTTTGTTACCGCACCAGGCCCATCAAACCATAGCTACGCCACTGATTCGTGACATGATTCGTTCGTAGGGCTGTGTTTGATAAGGCTCCCGCGCGTTGGGGCCCAACTAAATCGAAGTAAAACATTATTTTGAGAATGATGATTTTCGCTAGAGAGGTTTTTGGATGCATTTTTTAACACAGAAAGTAGAAGTTATTCGAATAAAAAAATTCAATGAAGCTATATATAAATTTATAATATCAATGTATTGTTTTTATTTTTTCAATTGTTTGAGAAACAGTATAAGTTTATCTATTCTTGATAGAATTTGAGTCATATTCCTTTGCAGATTTTGACTTCTTGTATGGCATTCAACGAATCTATATAATATGGAATACAATTAATTATGAAGTAAACGCAGAAAAAGGAGTTAAAAAATAATACAAACAGTATCATTAAAAGAAAATGGTTTTGCACTTTTCTACAAAACTTTTGCTGCGTTCCCAGTTGTAACCCTAACAACAAGAAAAATCGGTTGTTAGGTTATTTGTCCATCATCAAACTCTTCCATTGAATTCTACTATAAAAGTTGTATATAAGTTTTTCAACGTTCGATTGTTTTTGTGGATGAAAAAAGTAATACTATATACGACATATACATTTAATTTCGACCGAGATTACATACATCTAACTTATAAGTAGGGATTACAAACTGAAATAATAGCTAACTGTAGAAGGTAGCTGGTCACTCTTCGAGTTGTTTGATTTTGCACGACAGACCCTACCTTACAAAGCAGCAAAGATCCTCATTCGAACTTTTGAACTAGAGCATTGAAAAAAAAAAAAAAACAAACAGAATAGATCATTGCACACAAAAAATAACCTCACTTTTTTGACATTTCCCACGGGTTTGTTCACAAGGTGTTAAAAAATTTTCGTGAACTATTTGGTCAATCAAGTCTCGCCGGACACTGGAGAAGCACTCACTGGATTTAAAATGTAGAGAACAAAAATATTCACACCTCCACCGACAATTTTCATCCAGCTGGAGGGCATTGAACCAAAGTTTTTTTTGTTCGGCACTTAGATTGTTAAGGTATCGGTTGTTGAAATTAGATGGAGAGTTAAAATAACAGTAATCTTTCGTTCTATTCTTGAAAATGCAATCTCTACCAACACACTTCTCACTCACGCCGAAAACTTTACAAGTCTATGTAAACAAACCCGCGACAATTGTCAAAACTCTTCCTTCTTCTTTTTTTGTGACGTCACCGTGCAATGATCTATAGATTAGCACTTGAAGCCCAAACACAAAGGAAATGTAAAGTCATGGTAAGTTATCTGCGGACGTCTCCGCCTTGATTCTTCCACTGCCGCATAGAAGTATTTACTTTAGAAAAATATGACTACTCCAACACAGAGTGGTTGCGAGTGAGACAGGTATGCGATCATTTTGCTACTCGATGGCATAACTACATTTTTTAATGATATCGAGGACCTTTCGAGCTGAAAATTTTCTTGAATCGGCACTGGGGCACGGTGTTTCGTTGTCCTACAACATGCAAAATATGTCACAAAAACAATATCGACAACGAATTCTTTCAACTAATCTAGTTGATCAAGACCACATTTACCCCCCAGGCTAGCGTGCGATATTGTTATGATAAAGGTCTTCTATTTCATTAGATAATCTGGAAAAAATGGTAATAAACCACCCTAAAAAGAGGAAACAGTCAAAACAAGGAAAATACCTTCAAGTGCAGTTTTTCAACTCGATGATTTGTCAGACGGGACTGATAGGGTAACGGGGGTTTTTTGGCCATGCATATTTTAGCACACCCGGTAACATTTTACGCCTTTTATCTGATAAATTCAATGAATATTAGAAAACTATGCATGCAACATTGAATAACACACCTAAGAATCATACTACACTATAATTTTCGGCGAAAAACTGGCTCTAGATAGTGTTATTTTGGAATTAGTTCAAACATATTCAGAGTCATGGCTGAGTCAACCCAAAAACAAGAGGAAGTGGTAACATACAAGTCAACGTCCGGAAGCTATTGTAACAAATATGTATGCTTTTGAAACAATTCGTTGCTGTAGTAACATCAATAAAATGTCATAGAAACAGTTTGTATACTCTAACATGTTGGAAAAAGTTGAAAAAGTGGTTAAACGCATGGCTGAAATATGTTTGCCTCTTTCTGAAGCAAACATATTTTGGCCATGCCAAGATTTGACATCTCCCTTGATTACCGTTCGGCCGTTGCACGTGAACAAAGAAGCAGCTTGTGGCAATTTACAGATAATTACTTCTTAATTTATCACATTGAACGATATGAAATTGGATGAGAATGCCTGTCAACCGCTATAAGCCAAATCATTTCATTTTTAGATGCCTAAAATTTACAAAAATTCACAGCAGAAGAATGTTCTCCTCAAACCCACTGTTTTTGCTCTGAAAATTTCAATGATGATCTTAAATATAATTAGTCCGAACTATTTCCATACACGTCTATAGATATAAAGGTGGGCCAAAGTAAAAATTTGGTGGACCAAAATATGTTTTAGTGCTTCGTAGAAATTTTTGATGTTTCTAGGATACTTTTCAATATATTGCATTGTTGAAGGTGTATACTAAAATAGACACTTAGCTTTTAACAATGGTATAATAGAGTAGGTATTTATGTTGAAGAATTGTGCTTGTTTTTAATGAACTGTGCGAACACTTCCCAAAGCTGGCCAAAATACCCCCGTTACCCTATGCAATAATAGGCAGTTAAATCAGCTAATTATCAGTAGGGGTTTTGTTTTTGTTTTAAAATGCGTCGTGTGTAGGGGTGTTAATACGATAGATTATCGTCGATAACGTAGTGCAATAATTTGTTTGCCTTGGCTTCTATGTGTAAACAGATTTCAAATAAGTTAGTCTAACGTCAAGATAAACCTATTTTAGTATTGTAGGGGAATTGGGGCAAAATTGACATGTTGCTGACATTTTACGTGAATCAGACACCTACCAATCGATTCCTGAGATTTTTTCACTCAATATTAGACAGATTTTACTTACCACTTTCAGATATTAGCGCATTACCAAAAATGTTCATATATACTAAATATTATTTCGCTTTGTGAAATATACTAAAACCACAGACTAACAGACTTAACACTCCGAACAAATTTCCAAGAAAATCATCGTTTGGATGATACCAGTACTTTACGACAGTAACACTAACACCATCTGCTGCCGTGTTCGCACTGCATCTTGTACTTCGACATCAGCGCTAGCGTACATGCATGTGTCAAATTGGGAACTACAAAATATGTATGAGATTGCATGACAGCGCCCCAGACGGTGCTATGACGCAATGACTGTGATTTAATTGGAAATTTGAAATGATCGTTTTTTTGTGGTGATGGAGCTGGGTTCCAATGTTACGTCTGTTAGTTTATGCTAAAACCGTTTTCGTAGAATCACCGTTTTCGGCTCAGTTTTTGTCCGATTTAAGATCTGTTTTTTTTTAAATGGGTAAGAAAATGCTAATATGTGGACAAACTCTTAGAATTTTGATACTTGGCTTCAAAACAAAATGGCGTCGGAAAAGCATCGAAACTTTCCAATTTCTCTAAAATTCCAAATGGCGCCACAGTTGCCCCTTAAGGTAAAATGTGTTCAAACTCGGGAAAATTTGTTTTTGTGTCAAAATCGTTATTGACCAGAGGGGATTCACTGCTGTAAAATTTCATATATGTGTACGTTATCGCAGAACAACTCTGGTCCATGACGCTTGTAGCTATAAACAATAATGATGCAAAAAATCACTACACAACGCATTATTTATAGAAGTTTTTCGCGATTTCTCGAGCTTTCATAATATTTCACATCGATCAATTTCATGACCAAAAAGAACAAAAACCAGTACAAACAGACGCCATGTTGCCAAATATGTTGGTTACAAGCTGGGTACGTTAATGGACAGGTATTCTGGACTCGAAGTGTGTCGATACACGATTCACTCATACACTCTTAACTATGACGTGTTAGCTTTGATGGAGTGCGGCAAATGCATAGCATTTCATAGCGAAAGTATTTTTTTGCTAAAGTACTACTTGCTTTGTTACTTTTTCCTCGATAGTACTCCAGTAAAACGTAGTATATTGCGTATTGTATACCTTTAACGCTAAAACAAACAGTGTATCTAAACTGATCCTGTCATTAATGTCATTACCGTACCCTGGGTTACAAGATATTTGACAGATAGATCCCCCTGTTATTGATGATGACGATAGTGTCTTCAAACATTAACGTTATCGGCGATGACGATAGTCACCAGACGTTATTTGCTCACTCACATCTTTTGTTTTGTCAGAGTAAGTACACCAGTTGCTAAATTTCGGTTGCTAGAGCTGGCTTAACAACCATCAAAATAACCGCACCGCGCGTTGCTATATATATTTTCAAAATGCAAAAGCTTCATTTTTGACTTGGTGGCAACAATAAATTATAAGTCAGAAAAAAAGACCACGTGGTCATTTCGTTAACCCCCCACCCCCATGCGTGGTCTTTCGTGGTCTTTTGACAACCCCCCTCCCCCCGGCTCCCTCTGTATGACCACGTGGTTTAGGAACGACCCCCACTCGTAAACATAGGTTTGGCCCTAGAGCTTAAACTGGAAAAAAAAGATTATAGCCTTTTAACCATTCTTGTGAATTTTGGTGACCCTAGAATAGATGGGTCATTCCATGTCAAGTGTCCGAGGAAATGCATCGACCATCTCCGATTTCGATCAAAATTTGTGAGTCGGTGTACTTTGGGCCGGAACTAATAAATACAAAGTGTTGTACCGATTGGTGGACCCCTCGGCCACTTTTTGCGAATTTAGCAAAACACTTTTTTTAATTTGAGGATATCTCGGGATCCTGGAGAGCTACAGATGATATTGATATATCATTTTGAAGGGTTTTAGATGTAGAATCGAACAACGTAGTTTATTTTCCTCTGCAGTGTTGCCAACATTGCGATTTTTTTAGTTTTAAACTCAATTTGCAATTTACTCGAAACACCCCCCCCCCCTTCGATTTTGATTTTGACCACGCCAATGTGTTTAGCAGATGATTTTACATAGGAATCACTTATCAGCAAAAAACAAATGTAGCGTTTCAGAGATACAGCATTTTCAAACTTGCAAGATTTAGAAATTTGTACGTACACACGAAAACGTTTCTGCATAGAATGCTACAGCAATCGTATTGGTATCCTAGCAGGCGTTTGTGTAATCGGAGAAATGTTATTCAGAGGAGCATCTGTTGATGATATAACGCAAAAGTGTCGTTCTTGACTCATCTTCAGGGAAGGCTAAAGGGGGATGTTGGTTACACTTTTTATATGAATCTTTTTTTTTTTTCATTTTATTGGTTTATCACATTGTAAAAACATCCTCTCGTTATTTAAAACAGTTTCCCAACAGGCAAATGATCATGTTTTTCTTCATTTAAGTACTCGATTGCCCAGGTTTGCTAAGATTTCAAAATTGTAAACAATGTGCGTAAGGTAGTTAGCAAATCTCTTCACGTGTGTAGTCATTTCATTCTTAAAGATGGTGTGTTCAAATGGGTTATATTTTAAACAAATTTGTATCACTCGGAAACGGTATTGGTTATCACAGCAATTTTCATCACGCGATGAGATTTACTAGCTACTAAGAAAATACATTCCAAGTAATAATGAAAACGCTTCAAGGATCTAGCCTTGTTTTTTTGTTTTATGTTTGCTTGCATTTAAGCCTTCGACTACGTTTCGATTTTTTGATAGCCATAAAGTGTGTTCCGCAGATATTCTCTACAACTATCATATGCATGAAGTTGTCAGATGGTCTGTAGGTTATAGTTGTATAATTTGTAGGTTATAGTTGTGGCTTACGTAAAAACTGAAAATCGTAACATAGGCAGGCCCTCCCAGCTGGTCTCGAGGTACGATGCCGGTTCAACAAGCTAGTCGTCATATGTTCGAGTCTCGGCTCGGGGGAAGACTGTTAGTGTCAATTGAAGCGTAGCGCTAGCCTTACAATTGTCATGTACTTTGAACAGTTGCCTGCGAAGCCAGAGTCAAATAAACAGAACAGAAAAAGCCACCTCGGCTCTAATTCTGGATAAGAAGATAAGAAAAAGAAGAAGAACATAAGCAGACGCATGATATGATAGGCTCACTTGCTTTATGATATGCTAGGTTGTGAGCAAATTAAGATATTTGGTTATGATAAAGTATTTTGGATGCGTACATGTATTCTTGGATAAAAACATGCAAAATTTTGAAATGAAATCTGAAATCAGCATATTTTACGTTATTATCGATGCCACAAGTTGGTTTCGGAATTCAAAGGATAGATAAAAGAAAAATGTACATTTAACAAAAAACAATTAACCAAGCCATGAGACAAAAGAAAAAGTAGCATTTCTTGAATTTCCTGAGTCTAGAACGGTATTTTCGCGTTACATTATTAACATATACTCTTCAACGTATGATCTCTCCGATTACACAAACGCCTGCTAGGATACCAATACGATTGCTGTAGCATTCTATGCAGATGCGTTTTCGTGTGTACGTACAAATTCCTAAACCTTGCAAGTTTGAAAATGCTGTATCTCTGAAACGCTACATTTTGTTTTTTGCGGATAAGTGATTCCTATGTAAAATCGTCTGCTAAACACATTGGCGTGGTCAAAATCAAAATCGAAGGGGAGGGTGTTTCGAGTAAATTGCAAATTAAGTTTAAAACTAAAAAAATCGCGTAATCTGACGATCATTTTGGGTGATAAAAAGCAGTTTGAATGGAATGTGCAGAATTTGAGGTGCCGACATTTTTGCGAAATAACTTGAAGTATCGTAATTCTGAGAACATTTCGCTCTGGTCATTGGCACCTCTCAGCATACGTCCAGTCATTACGTCTACTATAACAGAAACGGATTGCAAATAGAAGAAAGTTTTTAATACGTTATTTTACTGAGCATAATAATTTAGTAGTAACAAAAAAGTATTTTTGAAAAAAATATTGTCTTTTTAAAATGTAAAAGTAAGTAAAGCGATAAACCATGTGACTAGCTCTACTTCCTGCGAAGTTTCCTGTTGTGCTCGAGACCTCACTTCTTCTTGTAAACCAAGTGGCCCAGAAAATTTTCGCTAATGGCGATTTTCATTCGCAGCATCGGGAGCTTGGATCGGATAAAATTGACTGTTGCAATTTTTTGGCAACTGCGTTGCTATCCCTGCGTATTAAAAATGCGTCGAACGATTATTTTTAATAATAGAGCTAAACTCAGCTTGCCAGTCAACGGCTTTCCTACTGGTCCAGCAACAGCAGTAGCGGCGGAAAGATGAAACCAAACCCTAGGCTCAGCATCCGTTGAGGTCCAAATCGTGGGTACGCATGGTTTGGGCGGGGATCTGGTTACTTCGCGCCGTCGCCAGCAGCTAAGGATTCCCTCAGACCGTACGCACAATGCTGAAAGGACCAGCAGTAAAAAAAAACTAGTGGGTCTAATGACAGACGTATGTGCGTACGTTTTGTGCCAGCCTTCGCAGTGCAGTCCACAATTAACATAAATAGAAGATTTATTCCCATTATTTCCACTTTTTAATTCGTTTTCTATTTTATAGACATTGCGCTAGGACGCGGCTGGACGGCTGAGAAGAAATTCGTTAGAACCTGAAATTGGAGCAGATTTTTTTCTGCGCTGGTCCAGCAATTGTGCGTACATAATTTTTTTCGGCTTTTATGCAGAGCAGATGAAATCCTGAGATTTTGCCGCAGCCGCCGAACGATCTCCGCTTTTCACGTTTGAATTACAAGATGCTAATTCAATCGGACATGAGAACCAAAAATTGCGCGCCGAAGGGGACGACCATTCTCAGAATGTGGCGGTTTTTTATGTTCTTAGGCGCGACGCGGGGTCACCTCGAGACGGTAGCCGATGGAGAGTGGCACAAAAGGGATATCACTTTTCCGGATTTATTTGTGTAAATAATAGATAAATTCAAATTAAATTATTCTTGGCTATACAAAGTTTCCATTCAGGGGGTCTGGACCGGCTGAATAGCTTCGGAAGAATGGGTTTGAAGGTAATTTAATTTAATACAGAAAACAAGTCGTTAAATTTGGATGCGATTTTAATGGTGGACCTCAGTAGGCCTAGGCAATTTTTTTTCTGCGCCTGGTGGTTTTTGGCTATGGGACAGTGGACCTTGTGGATATGAATGCTGGGATTCGGAACAACAATGACAGACCAGTTCGGGCAGATTTCAAGGCTTTTGACGTCGGTAGATGAAAAACCTATTGTACGCGTCGGGACTGGAAGATGACCGTTGAAAGATGACCGGCCAGCGGCAGATGCTGCTTCGGATGATGTACAGCCTCTGGAAGCAACGGTTGTCGGGGTTCGCTTACAAACAGTAGCATATCCGTTTCAAGGAACTTGTTCTCTATTTTTTTGCTGGAAAATTTGCAACAAATGCAATCTAGTTTGTTTGCTATTGAAATCTAATTTCTGAACATCTGCCAGATTTTCGTTATTTCGATGAACGCTGAGAAAGTTACCGTTGAACGCCACGTGTTTTCAATGAGAATTACTTGGCTATGTTACAACAAAACGACGCTGAAAACAATCAGGCAAATCTCAGGCCATCGATTATTTTAATAGATGAATTATTATTATTAGGGGTAAACAGGGTAAGACCGCCCTGCGGGGTGAGACCGCCCACCGTAGTTTTACTACCAAGTTATAAAATAATTGAAAAATTTCTTTAACGTGCCTATTACAGTATAATTACATAACATTATGCACGTTTTTCTGTTTTGATAGTGCACGAACGGTCGCAGAATTAATCAAAAGCAACCTTTCAGCTGGCAACCAGTCAATGTGCTATTGTTTTGCGGCAACGGGACTTAAGGTTTTTCAGTCTAAAAATCTATTGTTTTGTTCGTGAATATACGTTTAATCGCTTGCCTGAATCTATCTTCTTTCGGAAATATCGAAGGCCGTGAGTAATCTTGTAATTTTGACTACATTTTCGGTCAAATATGAAAATGTTCCACTGGGGGTAAGGTCGCCCACTATACAAGGGGTAAAACCGCCACGAATCCAACTGCTTGTTGTTTTACTTCAAGACCCAAATGCCTCGACACTACAAAGGGAATATTTACAGGATCAGTAAAGCAACTTCAAGCCACATAAGACATCGATGTTAATCGACCATTTTCGATTTGGTTTAAGCTTTTCTAGTAATATATTTTAACAAGACTTATTTTTGAAAAAAGTGAACCTGTGTGAAAATGGTGTTAATGAACCAAAATAATTTTAGAGCCAGGACGGTGTGTTTGATAGGTATGACGTCTCCGGCAGAATTGAAAATAGTAGTTTTTTACTTTCGAAAAAAGTACACACTCTAAAAAAGTTTAAAGAAAAAATATAGAAATAGAATTAAAAATATTTTTTTTTTCAATTTATTTTGAAAAAAACATGTTTTTGCCTGTAAAATCTACAAAAGGTACGCTAAAATTTTATGGTTGTTGGATCATGGAGTAATAGAAATATTAATAGCTCAATTTTTGTGAGGAATTTTTTTTTGACGGTTTATTTGGTGTATTTGGTCGTTGGTAATTTTGTTCTTCAAAAAAAAAACGTAGAAAATTGAAAATATAAATAAAAGAAATAATAATTATTAGTATTTTTCTATACATAATAAGTCTTCAAAAGAATCATACAGATAGGTTCAATGAGTTTTAATTTTTAGCTTAAAGATAGGTATATTATGAATTCAATATCTTGGAAAACCCCAAATCTGAAAAATCTATTCATTTTGAAAACCAAAAAAGTTACCTAAACATCGATTTGAACTTGAATAATCAGAAAACAAAATAAGTTAAAACTTAGAAAAAAATTTTTTTTCTGATTTTTCACAGTGTATATTTTATTTAAAAAGAAAAAAAAAATACCATCTACAACTTTGTCAGAGACACTATACCGATAGAATCAACCGTTTCGGCCCTAAAAATATTGTTTATCCTCAAAAAATGGTGTGCGATCTTACCCCGCTGGTGGGCGGGCTTACCCCGCATGAAAAAGATCTGCACATTTTCAATGATTTTTTAAAATTTCAGTTCTTATTTTTTAAATGCGGGTATTGAATAGAAGAACCTCTTAGCGAAGAAAAAATGAAATTGCAGCCGCAACTTTGTTTTCTATAAACAGAATTGCTTAAGGGGGTGGTCTTACCCCGCTTACCCCTACGTTGTTAAATCGTTAAAACCAAGTTGATATTTTCTTACAGAGCCCTGAAAGTTCTTCTACTTTTCTTTCTTATGACAAAACATAAGACAAAACAGTTCGTTCATCGGTGATTGTTCGAAAAACACAGAAAGATTATTAGCAGAACACAAAAAAAGCAGAAGGTCGACAGGGTAATAATTGATCAAACTGTGAAGGCAGCGTATAACAGGACATTACAGCGAAATCAGTAACAATAACGTCTTTCAAGCAGTTCCAGTCGATTTAGAATAAAATATTTCATCTAGCTTTCAACGAACGATAATAGCGGACAATGGACGCAGCCCTTTTTGACGTCTACTGTAGGTAAGTATCAATCGCAGTAACGGAGAGAAAAACTTAGCAACGTCGTAACGGTGCATAGCAACTACAATAAACAACGATTCGATCTATAAACATTATATATATATCACGAACTTCATATCAAAAGGTCGAAAGGTAAGTGAGGGATGTTTTGACATGAGTTCCAAGATAGATACGAGCTAAGACAAGACGCGACAGCTGGTCACCGTTACATTCAACCAATTTGAACCGGTTGCTGATTGGCTGAATCCGATAACGCAATCGTCACGTAGAAAATACAACGAGGTTACTTTTCACTGTAAAGCAGTGATGCTGGAGTCATAATTTAGCTATTATAATTGTTCATAAATAATGATGAAAAAGTATGCAAGGTACATGATATTACCGAGTAATGTATTTCACTGTTATAACTTTAAAAATGCATTGATTAATTGTTTTTTACTATTTCGGTTGAAGTCCAAGAAACTTAGGAAGAAAAAATTTGAGTACCAAGAAACTTAGGAAGAAAAAAATTGATAGTAGAAGTATGCTTTATTGAACATAAAATAATAAATAAAAATTGAGTATTTTTCGCCTATATATTGCAATTTTAATTTGTTTTATTTTCATTGACCTGCAGAAGTTGTTAAAAATAATCACTGAGCAGAGCAACAGGTTCACTCCATTAGCCATACGGCGATTGGTCAAAGCACCCCTGACGTCCGCCATTTTTCGTGCAATTATTGGCCGATCAGCCGACGATTTGTGTGCACAGAAAGAAGAAGAAAAAAAGAGTTGCATGAATAAACTGCATTTACTTGCACGTCATTGTCATCATACATGTAAAGGCCTATGCCGCACGACCACGGATTGCATTCTTTCCACATGCGTGCAAGTGCATATCTGCTGCATCGATGTTCTCCCCCCTTTATGCATTTACCGGTTTGTTGCCTGGTGTTGTAATTGCATTTTGCACCGTTGTGTGCGAAGTGCATATAGGCAGTACTCGCGTATATTACAGATATGCAATGGAAAACAGGTTTCACTCCCATGGGGACGCAATTTTTCGAATGCAAGTGCGCACTTGCGGGTGTCAGTGTATGCTGCATTGAGAACCTAGGTAAATAAATGTGTATATAATAAGTTGCACCATGAGTTGGCCATGGTTTTCATGTTAGGAGTGTCGTGTTTGGAAAATGTTTTCACTTTCGTTTGTCGTTATTATTATCATTATCGGAACATGGGGGTTAGCCCTCTAGTGCCCAATGCCGCCTTTAGACGGGCTTCAAACCTCTAAAAAGCTTCAATAAATACTTAAAAAATGTTTATAAACATTCATAGTAGTTAATAAAAACTAATTTGGGCACTAGAGGGTTAATTATTAACCTAAAGGGAGATAGAGTTAAAGTATAATCGAATTTTTTAATTTTGATTCATTTCTAGACTTTTAAATCTAATACCTAACTGAGTTGTATGTAGCTTTTGTTTTTTAGATGTTATATTTCTGATTACTTCGGGCATGTTTTCGATGAGTCTTGAAATTGGCATTTTTGTCAGTTTGGGTACTTTTGACAATTTTTTCCTTTTCTTGCGTCTTGATTTTTTTTTTACATTTACAACTTACGTTCAATACTGTTTATTATATATTATTATTTTATTTAAATTTTTGAATAGCTAGTCACTGCTGTATTAGTTATTTTTTAACATTAAGCGATAGTTCTCAAACAGATTTTCTTAGATTCTAGAAAAAGTTATGATTATTTTAGCGATACTAGGAATGTAGAAAAGTGTAGAAAATTCATTATTTCTATTGTGTTGTCCCAAACACATCCGAAAAACCACCGTGCATAATATTCAAAACGGGTCAAATCTGGTTCCGAAAGCCGTCCCGCAGCCGAATGTTACTAACCCGGACTTGCAAAGGGTTTGCAGTCCCCTCTGATTTATCGTTCAGCTTTGAAATTCTCGCCGCTCGGTCTATACGAATAAATTTCCCGTATTACATTGCAGTTGGAGTTGACCTTTAAATTCCCAGGACCCGAAACAAGCTGTCCGAAAACGGAATGGCTCTCACAGCATGCCTATAACCAGACCCATGTAAGAAGTGTCGAGATTGTCAAGGTCAGGCAAACCTGTTCACCGTATAAAACTGACACCGTATCTATTGACAATCCATTGGAATCCTTCATGCTTAAGAGATGACATTACATAAGCACCTTTCTCGTGTGATGTGATGGCCCCTCTCATAAACGCCCCTCTTCTAAACGGGAATCCGTTCCTTGCATATATATTGTTGTCGCATCTTTTTGCACAGGAGGAAATGAAAACAGCATCGAGCGTAACGAAACTTCCTGATTCTCAAGCACCTCTGCTGTTCGGGGTGTTCGGGGATCTCGGGGGCAGCGAACCACTCCGGCGAAGGACGAACCTAGGCGAATCGTTTCCGCGGTACATAACAACTCATGTAAACAATATGGAAGATAATCCTACCGGTTTCATCTCCCGAATATAATAGGCGATAATTTGGAAACATCACAATCATCCCTTTGCACTTTAGTCACCAATTCCGGCATGGTGCCTGGGTTGCTTCTGTGCGCAGCCTGCCGGCCGCCGCGCCAAGTTTTCTAACCGATCTCGATGATGTTTAATTTGTTGCAAAAGTCCACGATTTCCCAGCGACTATCGAGTAGCGGAGGGCTGCTGCAGCTTGAAGTCACCTCTAGCGGTACCTATAAAATATTCATGACTTTATTGCGAGCTCAGCAGCAAACCGGGAGGTTGCATGTTCGATGTGAATATGTTTAGCACTGTTTATGGTTGGATTTTCGCCACACCGTGGGTACTGTTTTCCACCCGGGACGACACCCATCGCGGAGTTGGGGTTGAAGCCCCGATAGAGAAGTTACCAACTACGCTTGTGAAAATCAATCCATTAGTTTATCACTGTAATTATTTTCTTCAATAGTAAGGCTGATACAAATTTCGAATTCTTTTTATGTCCAAGGTTATCAAACTTAGCAAAGGGGGTGGCAAAAAATGAACAACACCGAGACGAAAATAAAAGAAATATCTTTGATAAAAGTTTGTGTGTAAGTTATGACGTTTGTAACTTGCACTCAAATAAATGTTAAAAAATAACACATTATTATTATTATTATCTTTTCCGCTTGCCTTTTGACGACACTCTCTCTGTCACTGGACTTGTTCATTGCTAAATTAAGCATTAATGCTGTCGGAAAACAAATAAGATGAATTAAACGGTATGAGCTTTTTTTCTTCCCCTTCCAATATTCAAGATTTTTGAAGGGTAGGGGAGGGGGGGTAGTTTTGACATAAATCGAAAATAAAATTTGTAACGGCCTAATAGCTATCACTAAACGCATCTTTTAACTGTCAAATCCAAGACATTGGAGTCACTATGCGCAAACTGCGCAAACATTTTTTCAAGAATATTGAATTTGTGCGAGGAAATTATACTTTCATACATTTATTATTCCAAAACTGATTGTCAATTGAACATATTGTGTTAATTAAGTGTAATAATTTAAAAAAGGCAGAGTAAGACTCTATTTCGGCAAGAACTTTAAACATTTCAGCTTGCTTCTTACATTTCGCTTCTGGAGCGAGTTGAAATGGAAATTCAAATCGACTATTTTTACATCGAAATTGGTTATTGTCGTTTGAAACTCATACGAATATACGTTAGATACACGATTTCCACATATTCAAAGAAAGCTGGAGGCAATAAATACCCGGACATCCTTCAAGATTGTTGTGGAACTAAGGCACTAAAATAGAGCAGAACCATCCCGATATGAATTTTTGGCACAGACAAACAGATAACGATTATTTCGATATTTTGAGTAATGCCACAGGTGTTGCTAAGCCAAGCACTTACACTCATCAGCATACCTTAAAACTTCAAAGTGAACTTACGAAAAACAGTCGTCGCATAGAATAAAAATCAAATAAAAACTAGGCACAAAACTCATATTTTAATCCACGGAACGGGCTTCTCTAATTCTTTTGATAAATTTGATTTCTAAACATATACTGTTCAAAACCAAAACTCATTGTTTTTGTACAGCAAACAAGTAAAATTGCATTCGACAGTACTGTACTGCCTGTAATCGCATACCAGTCCCACCTGCATTCTTGTCGTTCCTATAGAGAAGTTATGGTAAATGTCTATCTCATTATATCATGTCGAAAATATGGGAATAAACCACGCTCAACAGCTGAAATAACTTAAGCAAGCAAAATACCTTTACTCGCTGTTTTCTCAACTTGATGAAAATGAAGACGGGACTGATATGCGATTATAGGCAGTGTAGTTTGTTAGAGTACGTACAACATCGGTAACCTAGGTAACCAATCACGATGTTATGCAGCTTTACAGGGTATTTAATATAAACCGTTAATCTCCCAGATGGTCTCGAGGTACGATGCTGGCTTAACAAGCTAGTCGTCGTAGGTTCGAGTCTCGGCTCGGGAGAGACTGTTAGTGTCAGTAGGATCGTAGCGCTAGCCCCGTAATTGTCCTGCACACTAAATAGTTGGCTGCGAAGTCTGTGTATAAATAAACAGAAGGTCAAGTTCCGAATCGGAATGTAGCACCAAGGCTTTGCTTTTAATATAAACCGTCCCTGAGAGAAAGGACACACCATAAGTTCGCCGAAATCTGAGTATTTTTATTTATATCAACTTTTCCTCTAACATATGATTTCTCAACATTGTTTATCAACAGTTCATGAACGATTTTTTAAGACTTTTTCATTTATAAGCAAGTTCTTAAACTTTTCCTCTAACGTTCTTTATAAGGTTCTGCACAGACTGATAAGCAACAATTTTAAACGAACTTGTCCAATTTCATTTGAATTTTTCCTCGGTATCCACCAAGATACTTCTTGGCCAGTATTTTTTCAAACATTAATTGACGACAATATTTGCACTCATTGATCCATTCATGATGGAAGGCTTTGTAAATTTATCGCAAGAGCAAATTGTCTGCCACACCACGTTCTCCAGTATCGCCAACTTCTTAGTGATAATCCCGTAACAGTGCTCCATTTGTGCACGATGGCACGTCGTTTGTAAACGGAAATCTTTTCTATCTTTCGATATGTACATGAAACTTTACTAAGCGTTGTGTTCGATTTGATGTTTGAGTCTGAATATTAAGACGGAGCTAACAGACTACCCGAATAAAAACGTTTGTTCGAATAACAGCCTTTGAAAAGTGTGCCCTTTTTTCTGGGACAGTCTGTAAGTTCGAATACACACTTAGATTTTATCACCGAGTACGGTAAAATAAATTACCGAGATTTCAACAGCTGAGATCTCGGTAAAAATCTCGTTAATACACTAAAACACCGAGATTTTGTAATAGCAAAAATCAAAAACCTGTCAACTTTAACGAGATTCTCGGTAATGTTCAACTGTCAAAGTATTACGAGAACTTCGGTAAAATTCACTGAGGTACGTATTTTGCGATTATTGTTCGTCACATAACCCAGAATATCATTAAAACGATTAAATATACAAATTATTTTTTATTTACTAAGTCAACTGATTCAACTAAACACAGCTTTGGTAAAAACTGGAGAGATGTATTGCTTCCAGGAAATAAAGTTACATCTATCACTCTGTAACTTCCATCCTTCGAAGCAAGTTGGTAACCTAGAAAATTGATTGAAGAAAGAATCAATCGTTTTCTTCAAATAGCAGCGAAAAACAGGAGGGTTGTGTGCAAAGCCACGACCGCAAGTTGAAGAAGAATACTTTTACAAGAAAGATAACCCGGCTGCTTGTGTGTCAGTCATTTTTTCTAGTAAATAAACGTTGACTAATCAGATCAATCGAATTTTGCGCTTCAACAAGGACTGACCATTTTCAATAATATAGTAAGTTGCTTGTCATGGTTGGGGCTTGACAATTTTCAAATTTTGAGATGACATTTTTTTGGATGTCGTGCTCATGACTGAAGGAAAAGATAATTCAGTACGTTTTGAGACACGGAGATGAAGTAAAATTTATAACTTTTACAGATTTGAAAATTGAGAATCAACTTATTAGAAAATATTAACTCTTCAAACAAGTTTTTATTTCATCCTGAAAAGGACAATTTGTTGTTCATTTTAGTATCGGATAAGATGTCGATTACAACTTTGCGTTATCACTGATAGCGTGAATAAAATATTCCTTGTGATGAAATAAACAGTGAAAAGCTGATTTAACACTCAAAACTAGACGGCTCACGTGTTGTCAAAATGAGTCAACTTTTCATTGAATGCATTTACTAGTGCCCACTATCGCACAGAGACTGCATTTCACTAAAGTGCCTCACTGCATCAGCCGCTATCGTTGCTGGGATCCGCTGCAACTAGATCGCTATTTATAGCCATGCCACAGCTATGGCCGCTATACGCTGCCATTGGTAGCCACTGTCCCTGCATCAGCTGGCCCAGCTGCTATAGTTGCTGGGATCTACTGCAAATAGTGCGCTACCCACTGCTACGCCACATCTGTGGCCGCTTTCCGCCATCTCTGGTATCCACTGCACTGCTAGTGCTGCTGCTGCTAAGGGAGGACAACTGCTGTTGTCGCTGTCTAGAAATATTATGAGCGGCTTCGGCTGAAACAGGCTCTCATCAGGGATGCCACATGTACAGATTAATCTGTATTTTAAAGATTTTTGGCCGAAGTAACGGTACAGAATCTGTATATACAGATATACAGATGTTCGTCGAAAAGTACAGATTTACAGATTTTTCGAAATTGACATAAATTTTTAAAACGATCCAAATTTTATTTCATTAAATATTAAGCAAATTGAACATATTTTCAACTCCTCACACGTTTTAAGCTACAAATTTTGTTTATGTACCATAAAAACCTAAAAAATACAAAGTTCTTTATGTTTAAACAATACCGATTTTTTTACAGATATTTCTGTTCCAGATACAGATGCTCAGATTTTTTTATGGAAAAACACAGATTTAAATGTGGCAACCCGGGCTCTCATATAGGCCAAATAGCATGTTTTCAATTGCAAGGTATATGATTCTGTCGATCGTGCTTGGGAAGCAATCAAACATCGACCAATCAGAGGTCGAATTTTTCGTTTTGACAAGGCTTGACTATTTTCAATAGTACAATAGTGTGAATAATAAAATTACAATGATCTTCTTTTGGGAAGAATCTTAAAAGATTTTCCAATCTATTGCTGCAAGAACGAAGGAAATCGAATACTAACCGATTTATTAGCATTTGAAATTGGACATATCTTTCACTTTTTTCGGTTTTAGATTTTCATTTCACATCCCTATGTAGCCGAACTCCTGAGAGAAGTATTCTACTTCAAAAACTTTGGTTGGCAGCTGAACGAGTACCGTTGTAGCCGTATAGAACAATGCGCGGATTTTGTTTTCTGAGGTAGGTGATTGAATTAAATCAGTTTACGAGTGCAGATGCCCGACTATAATATCAAATTTAGAGCTTTTAAGTGAGTTTTTGAGGATTCTACTTTATAAGAAATCTAAAGTGAACTAATAAGAATCCATTCCACGGATTGGCAGACTGGCTTAGTTAGAAAATATGTGTTTTTTCCTGTTTTCAATTGTCTTTTCATGTTATATTATATAAATTTATGGGCTGAGATGAATAATGGAGCAGTTTCCCTACTGTTCGAAACCAAAACTCAGCAAACAAGTAAAATTGCATTCGACAGTACTTGTAGTTTGTTAAAGTACGTACAACATTGGTAACCTAGGTGACCAATCACGATGTTATGCAGCGTTACAGGGTGTTTGATATAAACCATCCCAGAAAGGAAGGACACCATCAAATCGCTGAAAACTGAGTATTTTTATTTATATCAACTTTCCGGGACCTCTACGGGAAAGATCATTACGTCTTCCAACAAGACGGCGCACCAACCCACACGGCGAATATCGTCCCACCGTGGTGTCAGAATAGTTAGACTGATTTCCTTGATAAGACTTTGAGGCCTTCCAGCTCCCCGGACCTTAATCCCCTGGATTTTAATGTATGGTCGTACATGCTGGCCAAACAGAGCGGACATAAAATGAGCTCTATGGACTAATTTAAGAAGCTCATTTCCAAGATATGCGACTAGATGTCGGTGAACCAGGTGCTATTCTTTTAAAAAACTTCTTCAGTTCGCCATACAGAACAAAGAGGAGGAGAGTCGCAGCTCATATGTCATAAAAATTTTCAATAAACATTAACACAATAAAAATTTTATTTTTATTTTTTAACACATTTTTGTAGTGTATTCTAACTTATTGAACACCCTGTACGTTCCGTTACGAAAAACATTAACAGTAAGATGAAAGTTGCACAATTTGGTCCCGAAGCTATGCCAGTTGTTATATGTCTTTTAAGAAAGATGCGTTTCCTGCACAAATCATGATTTAAAAAAAATGTTTATCGTCCTTCGATTGTTAAATGAGAAGTAAATAACTTCTCAAAAGGTGTTAAATGACAGCTGTCATTTAAGAGGGGGCCGTACTCTGGAAAGTTGAAAAATTATAATTTCTCGTGATTGGTTTTTCGGATGTTTAGGGTAAGGTTAAGTATTCGGGTGTTTTGGATATTGATTGAGGTACATTTGAAGATGTATTCTGCATGTCGTGGGTCCAAATAAAGTGAGTATTACGCTGTTGGCAGCGTTTTTCTCGAAACCATGTATTTTCAGCTGGTGGTGAGTTTTTCTCAGCATCTACTGAACCGATTTGGCTGAAATTGGTAACTGATTTTTTTCAATTTTCTATTATTGTTTCAAATTTTTATGACTTTCAAATAGTGATTTCAGCCGAATCGGTTCAGTAGATGCTGAGAAAAACTTACCACCAGTTAGATACTGATTTAGAGAGAGCATCCACGTTCCCAGCTGCGAACAGCGTAATACCTTAGATTATTGAAACATAGATATCCAACTCAACCAACAATACGGGCAACAAAAATGTGGCGCCCCTTCGAGTATGATGGTGGTTGGGTGAACTGCATTTAATGAGCACACACAGAAAAATATTAAGGTAATTGCTATCTTTTTGGGCTTGGTCAGATTTGTGCGGTGTTTTTAACAGACTAATCTATATGGTCTAGATAATAACAATAATTTATTACAACAGGCTAAAATAAATGTCAATGTGTGAGATGACCATGATATAAATTATTTATTTTGATGATAGTATGACTAATCGTTCATAGTCGTTTCAACAATATGTTTTTAAGCATAACCAAAGATGACTAGTACACAATACGTTACTCTTGCAGTATGCAGCGGACACGAGTTTCGCTACGCGTGAATGAAAATTGAACTAATTTGTATACTGTTAATTGGTGATGACGACAAGGTGGTGAAAGGTGAAGCATGTTTTTCAATATCATTGTATGGTCCTATCATCTAATTTTCAATATCCTTATACGATATTGCCATCTTGTTTTTGTTTTCATCTAGCGGATTGAGCATGATAAATCGATTTTGCTAATAATCACAGTTTTAAGGTCATCAGATGGCACCGTTATAAAGGTGTTGCAAGCAAAATGTATGAAGTCAGGTATCTTGCTCTAGTCATCATTAGCATAACTCATTTGTTGTTTGTACCAATTTTAATAGTCGATTGAGAACCAAATCATCTAGATTATATTGTAAAGTCGATTGAAAACCGCCGTACAAATCTGATTGAAAGTAACATGATATTTTTCTGGGTGTGAGAATCTGGTCAAGCTCACTACACTGAAACAAGTCGACATATATTCTCTATTGAATTTGTCCAATGACGTACCAAAAGATCTCTCAATTTTATATGATTCCATTAGAAATCCATTTATCAATTAAATGTGATACAATAATTTTTACGAATCGCACAATGAAATAATTATTATCGGATTTTCACATCCATTTTATTTGATATTCATTTACGTCTAACATGTGCCGCAAAAATTTGAATTTACCGGCAATATTGCGGAATACATTTTATAAAGTAAATATATAAAACCACCATGTTTCGAAACCAACATAAATTTTATTGATAAATCTAATGAAAAACACACGTCGCCGCACTTCTTGTCAGTTCTTCAGTACTTGTGAAATTTTGTTTTGACGTTTGGATTTGGTATCGAATAATCCAGATGGTTATTCAAAATGGTTACACAACGAAAAGACGGCGTCTTATTGGGCGATTGGAAGGATATTTGCTTATCTCCAATGGGTAAGTTATTTTTCTATACTTCATTTGAGTTCAAACTTACATAGATATTCACAACTATAGATCACACCGAAGAAATTGGCACTTATCAAATCGTCTCTTTAGTCTATGGTAATACTCACTATATCTGCATCCACGACATGCAGAATACATCTGCAAATATACCTTAATGAAAATTCCTCAATGAACACTCGAAAATTTCACTCTACATTCGAAAAAAAATCTGGAAAATTCATTATTTTTCGGCATTCCCTAGTAGGGTCCCCCTTAACGAATTTCGAGCAGTTCTTAATACTGTGGGTCAAAATCCCTAAAAATCTGTCCACGTGGTATGTGGATGGCCCCCTTCATAGTTACCATAATCGTTGACACTACATCTTTACACTCATTTGTGTTTGCGACCAGAGTTTTTTTATTAAACTGGAAGAGCGAGCTTTTCTGTTATGGATACTGAATCCAGTGTCAGTTTTAAATACAGCAACTTAAGAGATATCACCTCGCAAAAAAAATCACTAATTTTAATCAGAACTGTTCCATTTCAAGCTTACATTTTGTTCATATTTTGGACTTAAAAATCTCCTTCAACACCAGCAAAATTAGAAATTACGCAATCAATCTACGCTACGTTACATCACCGAAGTTTAAATTCAAAATATCTAATTATTCAAACAATTTTCGAATTGCTACGCCACAGAGAATAAACTTGAGAATGCCGCTGCTTTAACATTATTGAGATCAATTGTTTTTTTTTGTAACATATTAACCTAGTATTGAAATTTAATTTTGTCAGCTTTAATATAAAGTTTGTCTGCTTCAACATAAAGTTGACCTTACTAGCCTTTATGATCTCATTCATGCCATGCAGTCCTTAATTTGCCCGTGTTTCGTGCGAGAAGATATAATACTGAAAATGTTGTTAAGGGAAACTGTGTTGAAGCTACAAATGGCCAACTTCAAGCCACAACTTCGAATTTTCAAAAGCACAACACTCGAAAATAGTTAATGCGTTCCCTGTGAAAACGCTATTTTATGTTTACTTCACCAAAACAAAGCGTTTTCGGGTAATTTATTTCTCGATCAGGGATATCAGGAAATATTAGGGAAAAGTGTCAAACGATACGTTTTTTTGCGCTGAATTTCGAGAAATATCAGGGAAATTAATGTTGTATTCTAGGGAATATCAAGAAAAAATAGGGAATCTAATTATGAAAACATTTTTGTCACCCTGTCAATAGATTTGGGTTGATAAGCTAAATCAGTTTTTTATAACGTCTGAAAGAGCTGGATTTTCTAAGCAAAACGTGGTTTTAAAACATTTTCTATCGTTGTCCTTCAATTTTTGAATCACGAATAAAAACTGCTCGAGGTCGCTACAATGACAGTTTGCCCAGATACATACTGTCATTGTAGCGATTTAGAGCGAGTTTTGTTCTAAACAACTCATTTACCGATATAAACATGGAAGAGAAAAACATTTCGCAAAAAAAAATCACGATCATTATGGTTATTAGTGTAAGAAGAAAAGTTTAGTGTAAAAAAAAATTACTCGTAAGTACCGAGAAAAAATTTTCAGTGGTCACCGAAGTAAAACTCGAAGTAAACCTGAAGGAAGAAACTAGTGGTATGAAAAAATAGCTGTTTGGAGAAGTACAATAAATCGAAGAGTGCAGTTTGATAATACTTTGGGGAATTGTAATTGGCGATATTGGCACGGTGTATGCGGTTTCGATAAGATTCGCTCTTCTTGACATAACAAGTCCCTCTCGGAATGAACCTGGCCAGAGAGAAACGTTGGGGGAAGTCTCTCTCCAGGAAATTGTAATTGGACGATAATAATGGGATTTTCACTCACAAGCACGACTGTAAATGATGAGCGTATCATTTACTTCAACAGTCATACTGCCAATAATATGAAGTCCGGAGTATAGAAAACACCTGGGCTATATCACAATAGATCAAATGTCGCTGGTCGCACAGTGATGAGTCCACACAGAGAAAAAATATATTTGAAATAAAATCGGTACATTATTAGCCATTAGATACATTGAAAAAACAAAAATTCAAATCTTAATAAAATTTAATTAGCTAATTGTAACAAATCGAAATAACATTTTAGTAATGTCGTGGGAAATAGTTGAAGCGTAATTAACTTATAATAGGTAGTTTTACCTGACAAGATGGATAGGATAATTTTGGTTATAATTTCCAAGGGGCTTTAAAATTCATGTCTGTATTTCATGTGGGCATAACAATTCCACATCTACCAGAACGATAAATACCTTTTGATATGAGATTTTAGGCCCTCCAAATGTCAAAATCATTGAAGTATTGTTTTCTAATTTCAATTAAGATGGCTTCATTTAGAATGCGAATACACTAAGGTCGCTTTTTACGCGGTTTCTTCACGCGGATTCTGGAATTTACGCGGTTTTTTACGCGGATTCCGAAATTTACGCGGTATTTTGTTTGCGCCGATTTTGGTTTTCCTTCACTCGAAATGCGGAATTAACGCAGGTTTTTTTTTACGCGGACTCCGGAATTTACGCGTTTTTTTACGCGGATTCCGGAATTTACGCGGCACGTATCCCCCGCGTAAAAAGCGACTTTAGTGTATGTTGTCAGTTGTAGAGCAGCGCCTCTAGTGGTCGGATATAAAATGTTTTAACAGCTAAGTGAAAGTTTTATCTCGATACCTGAAGTTTGAAGAATGTTGTGCTAAATGAAAGACGAGAGAACAAAAATAATTTTGCACAACCTCGTCGAGAATCCGACGTGGTTCGCTTCAAAAATCGGATGACCGTGACCCAGAAGGATCAGAATAAGCGTCGCAGCGGAACATACGATTGGCAGCTGAGCTTGAAGGTATTGAGAACAACATCAGGGATATCGGGATATCGCCAAAAATGTGGTGGTTAACAATAGTACTGTCCAGAGGATCCGTCTAATAGGTTCTTTTTGTGCCTGTAAGAAACCCAAAAAGATGCTTAAGTAAAACCTAGTGGCTAAAACACGCACTAGGAAGTTGTACGTGAAGTTTCTGTCGAAGTACAAAGCCTGCTTGCTAATGGACGACACAACACACAACACAACACAAGTGGACAAGATGATGGGTCTCAACGGTATACAAGCAGGAGTGCCTCTAAAAGGCACAGAGAAGTCCTGTTAAGTTTTGGCAAGCTGCCACTCAAATCACCGAAAGAAAGCTGTATGTATGCGGAAAAAAGTAATCCCATAAGTAAAAGAGATGAGATCTACAGTCATTGATTTAACTGGATCAACTTTGTTCACATTTCCAAGTAAAGAGAAAGTTTTGTTGGTTGCGCTTTTCCTGTACGTGAAAAAGAAATATTTTGCATAAGATTCGATTTCGCTTTGACAATAAACAGGACTTGTGAGGTAAACAAATTTTATGATATCAAATGTAGAAAAAGTGAAGAGTTTCCATTGAGTTCTACTATCAACTTCAATAGTAAGCATCACTATTAGGAGAAGCTGGTATAATGAATTTAAATGCCGAACAAGTAAGGCAAAATTAGGAAAACTTAAAAATTAACTTAATTTACTGTTATTCGTAACCCACCTGCCGTTATGAAATGTTTTTAGCATTTCAAATCGCCAATTATATCTGTAAAATCAAGCTTATTGAAGTTTCGTTGTAAATTTGCCCGTTCCCTCTTGTTTTTTTCACCAAAATGCAGTCTATTTCTTTTATATTTTCAAAAAATTATTTGCGTATCTCATCGAAAACTGAATGAATCCTGTGAGCGGACGTACTTGGCAGAGAGTATTGATTATGGACGTATATATTTGTACTGATGATAAAAACTGATTTTCATCATAAAGAAATGCTGCAGTTTAACGGTTTATTATGCTGAATTATGACAATATAATTTTTAAATTATGGTGAGAACACCCTCAATAGAATGATATGTACCTACTAAGAATATCGCTAAAGTTTGACATTTTGTGGTTTCACGGCAATTCGATGTTTTGATTAATTTTCTAGTTTTTCTACCGTTATCTCAGCTAATGGAACCTCGGTGATTCTTTTTACTATACTCTATAACAAGAAAGTGCGCAGTGTAATAAACATACACACAAAATAATAAACAATTTCAAAACATAGGAACATTGGATAAATTTCAACCTTCTTCAAAGAAATTTATCCAAAATCAAATCAAAGCCATCCAACTGAAAACGGGTCACTTTTTTCTGCTGGAAGGGAAAGCAAAATCACTGCCGCAAAGCCACAACCGCGCGCGTTCAAGGGCAAAGCGCACACAATTCCGATTCGGTGGAGTGCGCATTAGCTAACCAGTGCAGTGGCGGCTCTCTACACCGCTCAGCGCTGAATGTCATTGTCAAGTTTAACATGCCGGCCGGCTTTCCTTTTTATTTGTTTAATGCTTCTTTTCGGGTGGGACACGTGGGATCCGCGTGCGTTTTCGCTTTTCTGCTGGAAATGGATTCACGAATCGTCCGCCTAGCTATAGAGAATCTCCGCCATCTTGTTGGTTGGTGCGCTCGGTGGGCGCGCAGTAATTTGGCGAGGTTGTCGCCGCTAAGTTGCTTGTTTCACGCCAGAGCATCTGAGTTGGCATGAATGACATACATACATTTCTGCTCGACCGACCGTCGGTCGGCGGTGATGATGATGATGACGATGATTGGCTACAACATTTTCAATTTCACTCGATGCCGCCCCGCGGGTCGCACCCGTTCGTACCCAGTAGGCGAGCTTCGGCTTCGGTGTTAGTTTCAGCTTGCGCTGCTCGCTTGTTGGAGCTGGCGGACGTTATCTGTGTAATTTTTTTCCTTCGGGTTGGTGGAGGCGAGGGATACCTAAAATTACTGATCGCACGACTACTTTGATAGCTGCCCGCCTGAGTACATACGGAATAGTGCGTTGGGAGAAACGCGCGCGGTACTATTCAATCCATTCATAGGTGGCGCGCGTATGTGGTGCGCTTTGATGGGGTTGTATGTGGCAGTTCGCACACTTTTCTGGCTGACACCGTCAGCGTTTGAGATGGATTGGTGCGGTGCGTAGTACACAGAGTGAAAATGTAGTAATTTCGCAGCCGGAGAGAATGAGTGCTCCAGAGAGCGTATTAGTGTTCAACGGGGCCACGCACATCAATATGGGCTCTATACCGCCCACCGATTGAACCGGTTGGAAAATTGTCAGCAGTGTGAAGTTTTTAAATTTCCCTCCACGGACCAGTTAGGTCTCAATGCGCATCGGATTACGAAGGAGGAAAAATGTGCCCCGACCGGAAGGTTGAACAAGTTGATGTGGTTTAAAGGTCAAACTCTGAGGATATCTAAAAGATAATCCGTGATACAGGTGTGATTTATCAAAAGCTCCCGGTATGTTGCAGGTATAGATTGGAAACGAAGAGGTTCTAGTACACCCCCCCCCCCCAGTTTGATCCGTTGGGATACAACCTTTGCCGAAACACAGTAATGATTGTGTGGAAGATTGTAGCTAGTTTGTGCAGCAGCACCCGCTTCTCCTGCTCCGTCCGCACCGGTGCCGTACTGCTATCAATGTGTTGAAGTAGGGAACCTTCTTTTCGTGATTTTTTTTCTCGCTATATTTTTCATCAACAATACCATCGTGGAGCTCGTGGCTGCAATAGAAGAGCTCAGTCTGTTGGTTGCCACAGAGCACTAACGCTTATGGGACGGTTGACATCAGAGGGGTTTCGAGGGGGGGACAGGGTGAGGTCGAGTGGTTGACTGGGGAAGGGGCCTGATCGGGGGGTGCAAGAGTGGCCCGAAAAGAACCGGTACCAAATATACACACTCTCACACTTACAACTCATCGGGCCATTTTAAGTTATTCGCGAAATCAAACCGGGTACTCGTGTTTTCCATACTGAGTTCAATAGTTTGATTATTTTTGGGTTAAAATAGCCAACCTTTGCATCAATTTCCCCACCTTTGACGTTCGTGATTGTAGTTATCTCCCTGGCCTGTTTGTTTCGGTGCGTTCGGTGTGAATCAGTCGGGCTATTATCCTATTTCTAGATCATGAATTCCAAGAGTGCTGCAACAGGTACGTGGTCGCCTTCATCATTTCTGTGCCTTTCCTGGTTGACGTTCTGCTCGGTGTGAAATTGAGCTGCAAAAAAGAATTACCAACCAAATTTCGAACAATCCCGATAGAAGAAGTTTTCGATCGTTTTGCCTTTCTCCGCGGTGCATTTTGCATAAGCCCACCTGAGCGAAAGTTGAAGCGATATTAAGTAAGTGATCATATCCGTTTTCGTTACATTTTAGACGGTTTTGATAGGAGTTTTAAAAAAGAAGAAAAAAGCAAATCTCCCGCATGTCATCCTCATCACCGTCATCGATCATTACGATAGTCTTTTTTTTGCTGCTGCTGCTCACTTGCTGTTGCTATTATTGTTTCTCGGTTTATAGTAATAGGACGATATACTTACCGTACGACTATCAGCACATCTCAGGCCAACCAACCCCGAACTTTATTAGGGGTTGGTGGTGCGCGGCATAGCAGATAAAGAGAGAGAGAGAACGAGAGCTGTAATAATAGATGCATCCGTACAGACTTTGATACTTTTTCGGTATGATACCGTTCTGTTACTGTTGCTCGGGTGCGTGACCGCGACGGGAACTTTGTCATCGTCGACGTCGTTTGGTGATGATGAGTAAGTCAATCGGACTCGTCTCACCACATATTGTACCGCATCCGCGAATGCCATTTAATTTCGAGCCGGTTGTGTACCCGTGAGCTCGCGTATTCGCCAGCAGTGGCGCTGCATCGCATCGCCTAAACAAGCACACGCATGCTAATATGGCCGACTCACACAGAAAACCAACACCATCTCACGCGTCAGCTTGCTGTTTCCGAGCTCGTTCGAGCGGAGGGGACCGGTCTTACATATTTACTGATTGCGATGCAGGAGCGTAGTGGTAGCTGCTTGAGCGTAAATAAACAGACACGCACACTCGGTTGTTCCGCAGCTTTCTCAGTAGTGAGCGAAAAATGTACACACAGCCATGCAGTGAATCACGCGAATGGAGTGGGATTTTGGTGGTCTTTCCACGCACGAAAAGATGAGCTGTGAGACTCCTATACTGTTACAGGCCACTTGCACGCAAGTTTGGTGTAAATAGTGAGCTAAAGTTGTGTCAATGTGTGTCATTAGTGAGATCACGAGCTGGTGTTGGGTGGAGTGAACTGGCTGTCTGATGGAGGTGTTGCGTTTGCTATTTGTAAACAACTGCACCAAATTGTTCGGAATTTAGGCGGATTTCGCTAAATGTACTAAATAGATTTGGAAAAGTTTATTCTCCTTTTTCTAGACTCGCTCGCCTTGGCGTTTTAGCGGTAATCCGCGAGATACGGTGGCAATGCATTGGCGCGAGTGTTGCGACTCGAGGGAATATATGCAACGTTTGAGATGTAGAGCAGTAGTTACCGAAGTCGGTTTGATAAATGGAGAGCAGAAAATATTTCACTATAATATTTGATCTACAAGAATTTTTTTTTGATAATGTTGATTGTAAACCATCAGTGAGTACAAACAAGTGTTGGTAAATGTGAGAATTTATCGTATTTTTTGCTTCCCAGATTTACTAATTTACAAAGTATTTAAGTAAATTGAGAAAAAAGGGGGTAGAGAGTAAACGGCATGGCATTTTTGTCATTGCACAAAAGGGAACGACACGCTTGAGAATATTATTTTTTTCCCACGGGTAGAATTTATCGATTCATAAACGAAAATTGAATAATTTTTAAAATTCTCAAGAGTCAGAACGAAATACATTGGACTATTATGAAATTTTGGAGAAAGTTGGCGAAAAATAAATCCAAAAGAAAATTGCTATAATTGTTTAGCATGAACTTTTATGCTTAAATAAGAATTAGAAAATTGACTACAAGCTCTTGGTGAGTACACATATTTCTAGAGAAACATTTCAAAAGGTCCTATCTGCTTTAATCGATCACTTTCATTCAACCACCACAACTCATTAAACACCTTTTATGACAGGTTATTTGATTTTAGGAAAACAAAAGAAAAACAAATAGAGTTTTTCAGTAAATATTCATCGAAAATTATTTACTCTTATGATTCCGTTTATTTTATCATCTTCTTTTTGGTTCAATTATTTATTGGTTCCACAAAGATTTATGTGAATTTTATTTGAATCTATTTTTCGAATAGCGATTCCGAAATATTAGTATATATGTTTAGTAATTCGTTGCTATAAAATTCTATCTCTTTATTTTAATTTTGATTTTACTCTGAAGCGATATTAAATCAGACTTCATTCAAATCAGTTGTGTATTTATTTGAATCGAATTTTATCCAGAAAAAAAATACAAAATAAAAGCAAAAGATTCAATCCAAAGCTTCATCCTCAAGCTTAATTTGTTGTAGAAATCTCTTGGTTATAAAGATTGAACGATTATTTCTTAAAAATAAAACAAAATCTTTTTGAAGTTTTACCACTAAGAGTTACAAAAGATTAAAAAACAACAGATTGATGAATAGATGATTCGCTGCCCCCATTTTGGTCATTTATTCGCTGTCCCCATAAACATTATGGTGATTTTGTCTATATTCACTAGGTCTTTTTCATATTGCTAGGAATATCCCAAAGTGAATAAATACACTAAGCTAAATCCTGCGATGTACACGCAAAAGTTGGATGGTGCGAAACCACATCAATGTTGGGCGAAATTCAACTGTCGATTAAGTTTAGAACCTGGAATGTGTGCTGATCATAATATAAATGAAGCTCAAGCGTGTTTTTATTGTATTAGGTGGCTGCAAATCATTACACTTATGAAGCATCAATTGGCGTTGATATCGTCATGATGATTTGTAATGTTTTTCGAAAGGCTGCTACCGTTGAACTAGTGTTAAAGATGGGCAAGCCGTTCATATGAATCGACTCACGAGAATGAACCACTCAAACCAAACCTGATTGTTTGCTCGAAGCCGAAGCTTACGGCCCAAATAACCACCATTCATTTTGAAATGACTGATGATCATCATCGTCACTTTTGAGTGGTTGAAAAATAGTTCGGTGCTTTTAAATAACACTGATCGACAAAAGCGAAAAAAGTTGCCCTAAAATCCTTACAGCTTTTTAACCTTTTCTGTGAATTTTGGTGCCCCTAGTGAATGCAGAAGTGCGTCAAAAGACCGTAGAGTAATTGCTTGCCGGGTTTGTCGCTTCTACGTTTGCTCACGGAAATATCATTTTGGTCACTGAAAAAAATATCTTTGTTAGGGGCACCAAAACTCACAGGAATGATTATAAAGCTTAAATCTTCAATTTTTTTTTCCAGTTTGAGCTCTAAGGCAAAGCCTGTGTTTACCAGTGTAATTTTTCAAGTTTTGGCACATAATATTTCCTGACCAAAACGCATCAGAGCACAAACGACACTCAAATTCACACAAACTCACTCGGTTTTACAAATCTAACCATTTCTTTAAACAAACTATTACGGTCATAGTACATACCGTTTTGACTCAAACTTAGAACAGTTTAAAACTTCGAACACTTCGGAATAAACATCACACTATTATAGCTAGAGTAATTAAAAGTATGATTATTATATACCATTTCCTACTCGGAATGTTCTTTGCCCAGTGATATATAACTCTTCACTGCAGGAAAACTTCCAGGGAACCAGCAGGCGTTGAAAAAAGTGACAGTCAATGTCGAAACGGTTTGCCTGTCTATCTCTTAGTGATTACATTGAAGTGTTCGGAATTTGAATCAAAGCCGAGTTCTGAATTCTCGTTAATTTAATAAACAAAACTTGTTTGAATCTGTATAAATAGCACCTAATTGCAAAAATAAAATAACCAACATGTTAAACCTTCAAGATCGCCGGGAAAATTCAATTTTCGTTGATCTTTTAGTGCAAGAAGTTACGCCTAAGTATTCGAAATTTGCCCATGGTATCAATCATTGATCAGTGCTGACAGAACGATCGTATTGGAAATACTCTTTTATAGACTTATACCTATATCTAAACATTTCAACTCAAAATGGTGTATAATAGTGCAAATTTCCGTACTTGTAATGTATATTTAAACGAACGTAGTAAAAGCGAAATTATTCTCGATTTAGTACCGTATACTATATTAAACTGTTCATCATAACAACATCGGACATCTTACGCTAGAATTATTGGTAACACTGGAGAAGAGTAACTTCTTTTTTCTATTCGTTTCTATGATACCAAAGGGGACTCACTGCTGTCAAATTTCATATATTTAGAGAAACATTTCAAAACGTCCTATCTGCTTTGATCGATTTTTTGATCGATTATTTGCATTAATTCACTACAACTTATTGAACACCTCGTGGGATATTCACTGTTATAAATAATCAACACTTCGGTTTGCAGGGATAAAATCGTATTTTATTCAAGGCGTTAATTAAAGCCGTTCGCGTGTTTCTAAGACAACTCTTTTTCTGCTCTCTCCTCTCTTTCTCTTGTTCAACGAGGGGTGCACACACGGTTGTGTGCACCACATGGTCCCCCCAGTTACACGAGGAATCTGACGCGATGTCCCGAAGGTGTAACTCTTGTGCTTGTGTTTTCTTGAGGAATCTCTTCTCTCAGGATGAACGCTGGTTTTATTCTGTCTATAGATATTCGTTTCTGCTTTCCATTTATCATGACGTCAAAAAATTTTTCGGTGTGGGTGGCTACCTCGAATGGCCCTTCATACGGGGGTTGAAGTGGCCGTTTAACAGAATCAATACGAACAAAAACATGACTGCAGTCTTTAAACTTCTTTGGAATGAAAACTTGTGATTTTGAATGGTTGCTTCCACCAACTGGTTGTCGCAGGGTAGAACGAAGTGAGCGAACAAACTCACTGCGGTCTACATTTTCGTCGAATTTCACGTTGAAAAACTCTCCAGGTAGCTTTAGCGTCTGACCATACACCATTTCTGCTGCCGAGCATTTCATGTCTTCCTTGAAAGAGGCTCGTAATCCCAGAAGAATCATGGGAAGTTTATCACACCAGTGTTTGTTGTCAACGGCCATAATGGAAGATTTCATCGTTCTATGGAACCGTTCGACCATTCCATTTGCTGGTGGATGGTATGCTGTGGTTCTAGTTCGTTTTGCTCCTAACAAATGGCTCAGTTCCCTGAAAAGATCCGATTCGAATTGTCTTCCTTGATCAGTTGTCACTGTTTCAGGTACACCAAACCGAGACACCCATTCACTGCAAAAAGCACTTGCCACTGTTTCTGCTGTCATATCGGACAATGGCACTGCTTCAGGCCACCTTGTATACCGATCGATCATTGTTAGGATATAACGCTTTCCATAATTCTGGCAGTTTTACCGATATTGCAGCGGTAGTTGAAACCAGAGGCTCGTTTTTTTGTGACATTTTTTCGTTTCAAAGATGGCGTCCTAATACGCTGTTTGCGATTTCGTGTTTTCGTCCTTTTTTAGGGTATGAAGGTGGCTTCTCCTGATTCCTTCGCCGATTTCCGCACGTTGGGGTCACCAATGTGGGATATTCACTGTTATAAATAATCAACACTTCGGTTTGCAGGGATAAAATCGTATTTTATTCAAGGCGTTAATTAAAGCCGTTCGCGTGTTTCTAAGACAACTCTTTTTCTGCTCTCTCCTCTCTTTCTCTTGTTCAACGAGGGGTGCACACACGGTTGTGTGCACCACAACCTTTTATGACACGTTATTTGCACAGGTTGATAGCAGAGGATCACTCTAGCCTTCTGAATGGAAACCACGCTTGGAAGATAGGACCTTTTGAAATGTTTAGCTACATATGTGTGAGTTATCGCAGATCAACTCTGGTCCATGACGTTTGTAACTATAAACAATAATGGGGAAAAAACTTCACTACACAACGCATGATACTTGATAGACTTTCGCAATTTCTCAGGTTTTGATAAAAAATCGTTCAAATTCTATAATATTTCGCATCGATCAATTTCATGACCAAAAAGAACAAAAATCAAAACAAACAGATGCCATGTTGCCAATTATGTTGATTACACCATGATGTATAAAGACATGATGTAACGGTATGTCGAAAGCAGAATCGGCTATATTGAAAAAAAAAATACTGACGACGAGTAGGTTTGTTTATAAACAACTAGGGCATAAAAATTAAACAATATCGATAACGAATTCTCCCAAATAATCTAGTTGATCGAGACCGCTTTTAGTCCCAAGGCTAAGCGTGCGATATTGTTAGGGCATAAAAATTATCGCATCTAATAATATATCGTTTGGATGCATTAAAATTTTAAATATGGCAATGCTACATTTCTTGCTACCAATATTCATTAACCCTCTCCCGCTCACAAGGTTCATCATTAAAATTTATAGCTTCACGAGAAAATTCAAGCTAACCACTTTGTAGACTAACGAAAATTACTGTCAACTGTAGTATTTTGAAGAAAATGCCCAGTGATGCTCTGAGGCAGCATATAAACGTTTATGGAACAATCGTAAGCACAACAAACTATTTTATGTCAAGATATGATGATTATAATTCTTGGTGCTCTAGAGTCACCATGAGCGGGAAAGGGTTAATTGAAACAATTTCCAACTTAAAACACCTGAATTTGTGGTATTAAAATGCCTAGTTAGTAAGGAAATTTCAACAAACACGAAAAAGTTATTCGCTGTTGCATAGTGATGCTTCGTCTCCCACCCTCCAAAGTGAAAAAACGCTTTCTCACCCAGCGCTTACTTTTTGGTCAAACCGTAACACCATGTTCTACTCATCATGGGTTACACGATGTTTGACAGATAGGTATATCTTCTGTATGATACGTTGTTAATTTGCATTGTTCCGCGGTTTCCATGGTAATCATGGGTAACCATTATTGATCAGTGATGGCAGAACAATCTTATTGGAATTTACACCTTCTAAACACCAATATCGAACAATACTCTCCCAAAACTCATTCATTTTCATTTTCTAGAGCATTTCTAAAAGAACTCAACAAAAGCGAAATCATTCCCGATTTAGTACCGTTTACTTTATCAAAATGTTCTCGTTATAACACCTCATATTTCACGCAAGAATTATTGATAACCCTGGAAAAGTGGGACTTCTTTCTGCTACAGTATGTTTTTATAGCTAAGTTCCATCGACGATAAAGTTGGTAATCAAAAAAAAATTGAAAATATATCAGTATCACAATTTGACGAACCACTAACTTGTTTTTTTTTTTTTGCTGTTATTACTTGTTAAATCGATTTTTGAAATTGGGTTTTTAATTACACGCTAAGTTTGTTGAGTTTGAAATATATTCAATTTTCCACGCGCGGTAATGGCGGACAGTGCACGCAGTCCATTCTGACGTTTTCTGTAGGTTAGGAAATTTTCAATTGCAGTAACAACAAACAATGGGTGTTGTGTTATTCAAATTTCGTCGTTCGCATGCGCGGATCGAAATAAACAAAACAGTTTGATAAAGTTGCTATGCTACGTATTTTTTTGTTTTTCACTTCGTTGCTGCGATTGAAAATTACCCGACCTACAGAAAACGTTAAAATGGGCTGCGTGCACTGTACCGCTCGTGGAAAGCTTGATAGTATATTATTTAACTTCGCTTGAAATCAAAATGAACATCATCGGAGAATAATTACAATGCTTCTCATGCATCTCCAAATGGTGAAATGGCGATTTCCACTATTACCACCAACACCGCTCTTCTGGCATTACCGATACTATTACACTCAATCACCAACACGGTCATGGTTCATGTAACGAACATTTAAGGTGAAGGGGTGCTCACAGTGCCGACTTCGATCTACCGTGTGGTCGACTTCGAATTTTCAAAGGCACTCTTAGTCGGCCATTTGTGCTACAACACAGTTTCACGTTAAGCTCTACTGAAACATCACGTTTTTTGTGTCTATGATATACGTTCCAATCCCAATCTTTGCCAGTGTGTTCATTCAGGTCCTATCTGCTCTGATCGATTTTTTGATCGATCACTTTTGTTCAATCACCCAAACTTATTAATACCTTTTATGACACGTTACTTGCACAAGTTGAACGGAGGGATCACTCTAGCCTTCTGAACGATAACCACGCTTGGGAGAGTTGCTAAAGCTGAAATATTACCAAAGTGAAGAGACGCGTCGGAAAAATGATGAAAGCATATAGGAACTTTTGAAATGTTTATCTAGATATTTCTGATCCCCAGGAGCACGCTCCGTTTGATGTAGCGAACCTATACATTAGAGAAATGACAAGACACTCACCGTTAAGGCAACTGTCAACATCAAAACGGGCGAGTTGTATCATTTTGCATTGCCGTTATCCGTTTTGATGTTGACAGTTGCCTTAACGGTGAGTGTCTTGTCATTTCTCTAATGTATAGGTTCGCTAGTTTGATGTGTGAATTCTTTTTGGTTTCCGACTACAGGGTGTAACACTGAAATATTAGTTTCGCTCTATCTTATTAGCGTAGGCAAAGGGAAAGGGGGGGGGGGGTCAATTCGTCCTCTGTAAATTGGAGAGCGTCTTCCACGATAAGCGTGCAACTTTTGTTGCGTTACTGTGCCATTTGAGATTTTCTTGCATTTGCATTGGTGTAGGATGGGGAGGAAGATGAGTGATGTCTCCCTTTAACAATTTTGAAGTCGCCGAGCCGGTCATTACTAAGTTTGGTGTGTGGAAGTCATAGAGGGTGATGTATTTTGACGATTTTGAACTTTATGTATTTCATTAAGGTGAAAGGGGGGGAGGGGAGGGGCTATTTCATTATTTGTAAACTCCATAGAACCTAACTTGATTACTGTGCCAATTTGCATGTATAATTTTTATGACATTGATTTTTCTGTATCTCAGTGGCGTAGTCAATTGGAGTGGGGAATAATTCATCTATGTATCCAAAAGATTTCGCGTATCGGGCACTTAACAATAAGTAGCGTTCAGTATGACTTTCCTCCTTAACCAGTAAAGACCCGGGACGGAACCTGTTTTTTGAAAATGCTCGTTCTCAGCACTGGAACGGCCGATTTGGGAAAAGTTGGAATTTTATTCAAGGGGAATAGTTGCTCTAAGTTTTGGTAAAGATGCCACCCCTGTGGACCCCTCCCTGTTTTCGTGAGACGCAAATATGTCTGTGTTTTTTTTTCTAATTTTTCAAACAGATTGAGCAAACACTGGGAATTTTCATACGTATCAATTGCTCCATGTATCAAATCATGTCAGGTAGATAAAATATGGTAGGTAAGAGTGAATTTTGGAGTTTCCATTATTATTTCAGTACAAAATCACAAAACTACGTATTTTCAAATAAATTCAAATAAGAAAACCGTTCTTCAAATTTTAAGCTCTACATTTTTGAAGTAAGGTTTCCTGAATCAATACGCGATGAATTATTTATTTTAGCATGCAAATATTTTGAGAAAAACGAGTTTAAATTCACTTAAGTACGTATTTTAACGGAAACCTGTTTTTCTCAGTCTCCCACAGTAGGTTTCAACTTGGCTCCTTAATTTTCAAGCTCTATATTTCTAGAGTAACGTCTTTTGAATCTAAAGATGCTGAAAGATTTATTCTAGCATGCACAGATTTAGAGAAAAACGAGTTTGAATTCACTAAAGTACGAGTTCTTATGAAAACTTGATTTTCTCCAAATCTGTGCATGCCAGAAAAAATCTTTCACCATCTTTGGATTCAGGATACGTCACTCTAAAAATATAGAGCTTGAAAATTGACGAGCTAACTTGAAACCTACCGTGGGAGACTGGTTTCTATGAAAATACGTACTTTGGTGAATTTAAACTGGTTTTTCTCAAAATGTTTGCATGCTAAAATAAATATTTCATCGCGTATGGATTCAGGAGATCTTACCGCAAAAATGTAGAGCTTAAAATTCGAAGAACGGTTTTGTTGTTTGATTTTTTGTAAAATACGTAGTTTTGTGAATTTGTACTGAAATAATATGGAAACTCCAAAATTCACTCTTACATAACATATTTCATCCACCTGACATGATTTGATACATGGAGCAATTGATACATATGAACATTCCCAGTGTTTGTTCAATCTGTTTGGAAAATTAGAAAAAAACACAGACATATTTGCGTCTCACAAAAACGGGGAGGAGTCCAGAGGGGTGGCAAATGAAATTCCAAGTTTTCCCAAATCGGCCGTTCCAGTGCTGAGCACGAGCATTTCAAAAAACAAGTTTCGTCCCGGGTCTTTACGGGTTAAATTGCGTAACGCTGAGCAGCCTGCTTCTCTCTAAAAATTTTAAGTTTTGACAAAGTATCACAGTTACGTCGAATTACCATGCCCCCTCCCCCCCATATCCCCCATTAAAACTTAGGTGACGCAAATACAACCCCTCCCTCCTTCAAGTGTTATGTGATATGTTTATGACGCCTTACGCGTTTATCAATATGCCGCAAAATTATAATTTTATCATGTAAACTATTGAAAAATGTCGAAACATGTTAAGGTAGATTTCGACCTTGAAGAGCTGAAAACATGGTCAATACCGTACAATATGTGTATTTTTGGAACCGAAATGATATCTAGAGGTTGAAAATTGACCTCAGATGCCATTCGAATTTCAATATGGCGTCTCCCGGTTTCTGGGAATCAGCCTCAACTGGTCAAATAGCACCCAATATGATTGCCGCAATCGTGATGATGTCTAGAGGCCGTTTATATTTTCAATATTATTTTTCCATACCACATATGAACAGTTTAAACAGTACACTGCACACTACCAACACCTGTGCAGTACCCGCTGCAATTAAACTCACGAGGAAATTGAGGGGTCCCAAATTTATGCGTGGACTAAATACAGATTTCATTCTAGGAGCTGCTGGTAAAAGCGGTCTATAATTTGTGAGTTCCGCTTTGTACCAATTATGTTTGCTGCAGTGTCGGGCGGTTGCCATAGGCCCTGGTGTGCTGCATTTAATTTTTTGTTACAACCGAACTAATTAGATTAGTCAAAATGTTTGATTGTAATTTGCAATACTTTGCAGTACTAGAATACTGTTAAAATTTCATATGGATTCATTTTTTCTCTCATACATATATGTGGAAAAGCTCTTCTTAATCCTCCAAAGCCTCAATTAAAGGGCCCATCTACAAATTTTATTCTTCACAGTAGAATCAAGTTTTAAGAATACGTGCACATAGATAAAACCCGTAGGATCAGCGAAACCTCTGACTTTATAGGAGCATATCAATTTTTGAGGGGGATGAAGTCGGCAAATTGTCGTGTTAGTGAAATGTTGGTGTGTAGTAACGATCCTACCGGTGTTTAATCCTCCTTATGTTAGTCCGTGCGACGCAGCGCGAATCGATACCACGGTTCAAAGCAAAAGCGGTAATTTGAAGATAAGTATCGGTGGTGATGTTGGTGATATTTTGTGTAAACATTATTGGAGAGCTGGTTTTTTACGTACAACTTGATGTTACAAATATAAATACCAGGCGATTATTATGGGTCTCTGTGTTGATCGCCTGCGGTAGTTGACTTGTTGGTAGGATGCCTAATATGTTGCTCAAAGTTTAAGTTTACGAAACAGGCGAAGTCGAAATGTTGTGTTGTGGAGTTGTGCTTTTTTGATTTTTCGAGCTTTTGAGCAGATGTTTTATATATTTATATACTATGTCCTGATTATGACTAGTTTGGTATTTAAGCACCAAATTTGCGTTTATATTCTGGCGTCGTGCACATAGAATCGCGGTGATGGACAAGGAGAAAGCACTTTGTGAGCAAATTTAATGGTTTATGTTGATACACAAAAAATGTGCTATTTTGGTGGAGTTTTACCCGAGCGGCCCCATTTTTTGTTTAACTAGGAGAGGTTTGTTTTCGGATCTTGAATAGATTTTTTATATCTTTGGCTGAAATAATTAAATAAATTTAAAAATTATTCAATAAAAAAAAGCTAGTTTCCTAGAATCCTATGTAGTCATTATATTTTTACGATTCAAATAACTAAAACTTAGACATAGTTGGGTAGGTATTTTGTCAAGCTTCATTTCATGATTTTTAAGTTTTTTAAGCAAATATTAATTTTTAAGTGACTGTTGAGTTTGACTTTCGATGATTGTTTAGTCAGCCTGAAATAATCATGATTGGTTTGTCTTGTAAATAATTTTAGGACTTTTGATTATTATTTTTAGTACATCTACACCTGATGTTTGCACTTAATGTTTTAGATGCATCAAGCTTTGTCATTTTTCTATCTTTCCAAGTGCATCACATCCATTATAAGGTAATGAATAACTCAACTTAGTAATGAGCCAACATAACGCATAGTATACCTCGAATCCGTCATCTACCGCGGTTTTGCACGGTCAGGCTTCAAGTAGGGTTCTATCAGCCAAACATGTTCTCACCTCGAGAGCAATGATGTGGTTTGTGGAAGCTGGGAGTATGGTGCAGTCATAATACATGTAATCTTATGTTTCACTTTTTCGATTTTTCTAGCTTTTGGGCTGTTTATGTTTTGTATACTATGTTCCAACAAGGACTAGGTCGGCATTTTGTTAACAAACTTAAGACTATATATTGGTCAATATGGAAATTTGCATTTTTTAATTATTTGTATGGCTTTGTATGCATGAAACTTTGCCAATTTTTCTATTTAATAGGCAACATTCGCATCGACAACTAAGAGAGAATCGGCGTGAAATGTCGTGTCCCCGAGTGTCTGCGTCGGTAGGAGGAAATAGAGAGGTCCTGCATAATGCTTCGATGTAAACCGCGTTTTCGGCTCGGAAAAATTTTACTTATATGAACGTTTTCGGAATATAATGATTTCGAGGGGTATACCCAGATACTTGTTCATGTCTCACTGTGACTGTTTAACCGAAGATTTGGTCCGGCCGATAAATATCGCGATTACCGAAAGCGCGATGTATACCTTCCGCGTCGGCCGACGTGCATTCGTTTCTTCGAAAGTATTCGGGATTGACAAATAGCTGATTGGCTACATCGCGTGCGTAGTACGAAGAGGATCGCGACGTTTGGCAAGAAAAATAGTCATGATTAGTTTTCGTAATAAGCGCGCAACATTGTTATATTCTGTTTTTCAGGTGTGTTTTTCGCGGGATCCTATCGTTTTTTTAGAGCAGACAAAGTGTGAACGAGAAACGTCGTTGATTGATTTGTTAGGAAGATAATGTCCGGTTGACCGAACACCTAGAGACTCCGCGTCGATATCTTCATGAGGTCGATAGGTCAACAACGCGCAATTGATTTCGGTTTAAAGAGGATCACCTTACGAGGAGATATCATATCATTTGAAATTGTTCCAATTTGATCAAAGGTCCAGTACTCTTGCGTACGATTTATTGTTGCGGTGTTACATTGTCAAACTTGATAGGTTCGAATCGCATTACGAATACCGGGGCGGATATAAGGAACCTGTTCGCGCGATACTTGTTCTAAAGAACCCGACACTCGAAACCAGCGCATCGTTTACCAAAACGAACCCTGCTGTGTACTTTGCCCTTTTTCCAACATCCCAGTGATTTCTCGTGGAAGTGCAGAGGTGTTCTCGGCTTCCAATAAGCGAGTATCTCGTCAACATTTTCCTATACCAATTCCTTTTTTGACCTGCATTCGGACGGGGCCGGCGCTGGTATTGCCTATTATAAAGATTAAGGTCATCAGTTTTTACACATTGAGGATGCATGTTGGTCCCAAGCATAACTTTTGGTTCTCTGTGTAATTACAGCTGATCTGGCAATAACGGAGTAGCAACCGCGGGCGGTCAATCATGCTCATGCTCATGCTCATGCATGCATATCAATTTTTGAGGGGAATCTGTTTGGTCTTTTTTTTTCAATACAACTTTTTTGTGTTTTTTCTCTAAATAGAACTTTTTGTCTTAGTATTTCAACGTTAACTTCACTTTTCACCAAAAGACATTAAGGTTTTTTTTAAAGCAGACACAAAGTTGTTAACGTTAAGTTTTTCTGTATTACAGGAATTACAGAAATGACATCGAATATTTAATAAAATGTTTACAAAACTCCTCTCCCTCTTTCTTCCAGATAACCGGAACCTGAATGGCGCATCATATTTAGCTGCTACATTCAAAAGGTAAGTCGCTTTTCCATGTAAGAACTATTGCTGTTCCGAGCTATGTTCCCAGTCTGGAACAGACCTTGGTTCCAGTATAATTGGCCGCCGCTGGCGGTTGAGCTGAGACCGCCGTGCTTAGACGCGCATGTCATCTGTTAATTTGCACCAGTTAGTGCGACCATTTTCCCTTCGAGTTAAAGTTGACGCACCGCGTGCTGTCACATGTTGTCGCTCCTGTAGTGAAGGAAGCAGTGCCGTGGCTTGGTTTCGCACATCGGTGGCTGAAGGTGCTTTTCGGACCCGTGATACGCTTCCGTTCACCCCGCCAACGATGAACCAATAACGATAAGCTGTGGTCGTTGTTTTTTTTTTGGTTCTCTAAATTGTTTCATGACGGCACGCGTGTTAGTCGCACTGGTTGATGAGGATGGTTTCCTCGCGCCGTGTCCCGAAACGAGCGAGACGCTGTCTGCAGTTTGAAGGGAAAAATGTTGAACTTAGAAGTCACGTTGCCTGCTCCAGTCGGTCTCGTATCGCGCACCTGCCGTATGGCGAAGATTGGGTGACCGATCGTAGCGAGCGGAAAGAAGCTATAATCCAATAATGAAAAAGGTGGCGAACAACATGCACTGCCGGTCAGCATTTGGGACCGTTTGGAATTAGTCTCGAGGTCTGTGTACTGTTTGGGTAAAATTCGCAGAGGGGTCTAATAAAAATTAGCAATCATTTGGTATCTTTTTATTACGCCGGTGTTCTCTGTCGGTTTCGTTGCATTACTGACGAACCTTGTTCAGAGAAACAAACTAATAATGAACTAAAGCAAAAGGGAGAATTTTATTTTCATTGTTTTTCTCCACTCGTCCTGTTTTCTAACGAAGTTTTGTTTTGCGATTCACGGCCCCGCGAAACGACAGAAGGCTGCTGCAGTTTAGCATATTTCTGCCCGAATGCGATGTTTCGGGTCGGAAGCCGGAGGCGAAGCCGTCCGAGTTCGGTTCCGAACAGTAAACCATGGAACGTGCCGCGTGCCCTTCGCTGGCCACTGTCCAGGTACGAGAGCAGGAGCAGAACGCGAGCGGGTGGCAGCGACGCACCGCAACGGGGCCGGCGTTTCCGAAAAGATCGGCGACGGTGGACAGGTGCAAGACAAATTGTAATTGGACAACTGTTGGCTTTCTGGCGCAACAAGTAAAGTGGAAAGCAATGAAGTTTTCGCTGGGAATCCGTGTTCCGTCCGTGCGTCGGCTGGAAATTATTGCAAGTTGTGACGGCGCATGCACTTTGCACATATTATGCGGTTCAGCCGAATAATTGGGATACATGATTTGACATCCAGACGGTTTGACAAGGGCTGGATTGGGTCAGCAGCGAGCAGACATTAGACAGAGGTTATCAGCATTCCATTGGACGATAGGAAATTTATTCCACATATTTATTTCATCAGACATACATTCTGCATTACAAGTAAGTTTAAATTACAAGGTAGAGAGGTATTTCAAACCTAGAGAGGTATTCAAACGAGATTCGAATAGGGGTAGGGGTGGTAAATTGGACACCCTAAGCCATTTCCCAATTTCCTCTACAGTGTAACACTACAACAATCAGTCGATAGCGCACATTAACTGAGCCACTAATGGTTGGTACAAAAAATAAAATAAAGTACTCGAATATAGTATTTTTCGTAGTTTCCATGAGCATTTTCGAAAGCAGTTTTTTGGGGGTAAAATGGACACGTGTGGATAAAATGAACACAGGGAGGTGGTAATATAAACACCTTGGGCGTAAGCATTAATTATCCCTTTGCAGATAATGAAATGTTGTTCCATAGCACGTGACACATTTATGCATTCACCAACAGTTCAATTCTCACCGTTTGACGTAGAGTTAACAACAATATATGACCTTATCCGCAAGAAACTGAGAAATGGCGGAAGCTTTTTTTACGAACATTCCGCATTCAACGGTACGTTTAGCCGCGGTCATCTGTTCATCGGTCCGAGTTTAACTTTGCGTTTTTTTGATTTAAACACGAAGCATCTAGATTTTTCAATGGAAATAAACACAATTTTTTCACCATCACCATGGGCTGTCCATTTTACCCGCACATACATATTATTGAAAATACCTCAATATATAAAAAAAAATCATTTAAACTATTACTAACCTTTGATGATTTCTGCTTTTTAGTAGTCTGAGTACAGATATTTGCAAAAAAATCGTTATGAAATACTATTTACACTAGAAACAACCTTATTTTTTGTAGGCCAACAATAACATCACCACCACGAATGTACACGTGTTTTTTGTTTTTGTTTATTATTTTGACTGTTTTACTGTTTCATGTCGCATACTTTGTCTCAAATAGCTTCTAGTGCTTCCAAGATAAGGTGCCAAAGAAGTTTGTACTATTTTTCAACGTAATAGTCGAGATTGAAACGGGTGTCCATTTTACCACCTCTATTCATTTTATCCACAATTCTCCTAGCAACACCAGTTTTGTTAATCAATCCTGTTTATTCGTAATTGACGATCCAAGCAAACTGCGAACGTAAACGGAAATAAAATTGTTAACTTGCAGATTTTGCACAAAGTCAAGTTCAAGATTTTATTTTCTCTCGGTTTTACTGGAAAATATATTTCATGTGAAATGAAAAGTACAATTTCAAGTGATTTATCATACACTAGCTGACCCGGCAACTTCGTCCCGCCTATGTTAGTGTTTAATTTAATAATTTTAAACATTCCAAATTCATTGCTTCCTTGCGATTCGTTTATATCGTTTGAAATGATTGGTTTTATCGGAATGTCAACATCTTCGACTTTTGGCTGTGGTACATCACCTCTATTCCGGAAATATATTGGGTGCATTTCAGTTATTTTCGTTGTTCTCCAGAAACTGGAGGTGGTCATCTTCGAATTCAAAATGGTGTTCAGGGTCAATTCTTGGCTTCTTCACATAATTTCGATTACGGACATATCCATAAGTAGTATTCGGTTATCTTCGGCTGTTTCCCAGAAGTTGCCATTTTACAATTCATAATGGTGCCTGAGGTCAATTTTTAGCTACTTGCATCATTCTGGTTCCGGTGATACTCATATTGGGTGGTATTTGGTCACTTTAGGCTATTTTTGAGAAACCGTAAGTCGCCATCTTGGATTTTAAGATGGCATTTGGAGACAATTTCTGGCCCTTGAGCGTCATTCTGGTTCAAGAAACACCCATATTGGGTGTTAATTGGTCATTTTCTGCTGTTTTCCAGAAACCGGATGTTACCATCTTAGAGTTCAAAACAGTGTCTGTGGTCGATTCTAGTTCCTGTGTATCATTCTGGTTCCGAATATATTCATATTGTCTGGAAATCGGCCATTTTTGGCAGATTTTTAGAAACCGTAAGTTGCTGTCTTACTATTCATAATGTTGTAAATTTCTGTCCTCTGGGTGTCATTCTGGCTCCGAGAACATTCACGTTGAATGGTATTCGATCATTTTAGGCTGTTTGCCAGCCACCAGAAGTCGCCATGTTTGAATTAAAAATGGTGTCTGTGATCAATTTTTAGCTTCTCTGCATCATTCTGGTTGCGAAGATACTCATATTGAATGGAAACCGGCCGTTTTTGGCTGTTTTCCAGAAACCGGAAGTTGCCATCTTACACTTCAAAATGTTGTCTGAGGTCGATTCGTGACTTCAGTGCATCATTACGATTCCGGAAATACCCATATTGGGTGGTATTAGGTCATTTTCCACTGCTCTTCAGAAACCGGAAGTCGCCATCTTGGGTTTCAGAATGGCATTTGGAGACATTTTCTGGCCTCTGAGCGTCATTCTGGTTAAAGGAACACCCATATTGATGTTTTTGGTCATTTTCGGCTGTTTTCCAGACACCGAAAGTCGCCATTTTACAATTCAAAATGTTGCCTGAGATGAATTTGTGGCTTTAGTGCATCATAACAATTCCGGAAATACCCATGTTTGGTGGTATTTGGTCATTTGCCGCTGTTTTTCAGAAACCGGAAGTTGCCATATTGGATTTCAAAATGGTATTTGGAGAAATGTCAGAAGACGAAGGGGTGTCGAAACATTATGGACATGTTTGTTACACCCAAAAACATTCACCTGCCAAATTTGGTTGTATTTGCTTGATTGGTTCTCGAGCTGTGCGAAATTTGTGTTTCATTTGTATGGGACCCCTCCCTTCCAGAATAAGGAGTGGTCTCGAACTATGTTAGTAACCTTTCTCGGCCCCTAAAACCCCTATATACAAAATTTCACGGTTCAGTATTTTCCAAGCCTATATGAATCAGACAGACAAACAGACAGACAGACAGACAGACAGACAGACAGACAGACAGACAGACAGACAGACAGACAGACAGACAGACAGACAGACAGACAGACAGACAGACAGCCAGACAGACAGACAGCCAGACAGACAGACAGACAGACAGACAGACAGACAGACAGACAGACAGCCAGACAGACAGACAGACAGACAGACAGACAGACAGACAGCCAGACAGACAGACAGCCAGACAGACAGACAGACAGACAGACAGACAGACAGACAGCCAGACAGACAGACAGACAGACAGACAGACAGCCAGACAGACAGACAGACAGACAGACAGACAGACAGACAGACAGACAGACAGACAGACAGACAGACAGACAGACAGACAGACAGCCAGACAGACAGACAGACAGACAGACAGACAGACAGACAGCCAGACAGACAGACAGCCAGACAGACAGACAGACAGACAGACAGACAGACAGACAGACAGCCAGACAGACAGACAGACAGACAGACAGACAGCCAGACAGACAGACAGACAGACAGACAGACAGACAGACAGACAGCCAGACAGACAGACAGACAGACAGACAGACAGCCAGACAGACAGACAGACAGACAGCCAGACAGACAGACAGCCAGACAGACAGACAGACAGACAGACAGACAGACAGACAGACAGACAGCCAGACAGACAGACAGACAGACAGACAGACAGCCAGACAGACAGACAGACAGACAGACAGACAGACAGACAGACAGACAGACAGCCAGACAGACAGACAGACAGACAGACAGACAGACAGACAGACAGACAGACAGACAGACAGACAGACAGACAGACAGACAGACAGACAGACAGACAGACAGACAGACAGACAGACAGACAGACAGACAGACAGACAGACAGACAGCTGCATTTTTATATGTTTAGATTTGAAAGTTATCTCGGAGTAGTACATAAAGATGATGTTAAGTTTGTGCGTAGGAGAACTGGAGAAACATGTGATGTTAAATTAGTGCGTAGGAGTAGGAGAAACAACATATCCTATGGCCGATTCGTCGTGCATTTGCAGACTTTAAACACGTCGCAAGGAATCAATGAATTTGGAACGTTCAAATAGTACAAAACCACATTTAAATTATGTGGAGACCACATATCTCGCGTAATTTTTCAAAAGGACCTATCTAACATTGTGAGACTCTCTTTGTTTACTTTCTCTTTGATCGATAACTATGTTATATTTTGCATATTTCATAACACTCAATGCATAGTAAGCAAAACAGTATAACAATCTCTCGATTAGGGGAAGAGAGCTTGGAAAATATTTATAATGACGACGTAATTAACAAAACAAAGTTAGAGAGGAGAGAATCTCTCATTGTTACTTACGTCCTTTTGAAAAATTACGCGAGATATATCAATCAAAGCAGGTATAGTTTTAAATAGCCTTTGAATTTCTTTTCTTTCCATTACTTTTGAGCCACATATTATGAGCCACTAGTTATGTTCAAATGAGTCATGTAATCTTTAAAATAATAGACTTTCGTTGTTTTATTAACAATTTAATACATAACGGTGGCTCAAGTTCAATTATATTCAAATGAAATGGGAACGTATAGGGCAGCCAAACTTTGAAACTACGTGTTCAATCATAATTCATCAGTTAACCCTTAACTAGCCCGCTCATCTGATATTAATATTGATCAAATCGGTTGTGTAGTTTCTGAGATAATGAAGTTTCGTGATTTTCACATTTTGGTACTTTACAAACGAAGTTACAGTCCGATTACAGTAAAACTCAATAGGGTGTTACGAGCAGGCTTTGTTTTGCTCATCTTCATCTTTAAGAGAAAGAGTTTTCTTCCCTCTTAACAACTGCGAGCTTACATTCAATGTGCATCACACCATCTGTTGTAGAGAGAGCGCAGCGTAATAGTTTCTCTGACGAAAAAAACGCTCCTAATTTGACAGAGCAAAAATACTCTTGTAAATTGCTCATCCGCACACGCAAGAAAACGAAATAAATTGCTCGGCGACCAACTGAGCATTGCGTTACCGTTCTCATCGCTCTGGGGTGCTACAAAAACAGTATGAAATCGAACTTTCTGCAGAATACCCAAGTAACAAAACGGGTTTTATGAAAGTTTTATAGCGCTGTTTTGGCTGTATTGAGCACTATAAAACTTTGATAAAATCAATATTGTTACTAGGGATACGCACCCATGGTGAGTTGTGAATCATCCTATAATATTAAATTCGAAAACGGTTTGGATGTGGCCTCAATGTGAACCTAAATGTTTTGATATTTGGCCAACTTCTCTTCTAGTAAAGGAGAAGCTAACGAAAACTACTCCCTCTTAAACTGAGAGAGCAAATTAATGTTTATCTCTAACACGTGATGATGAAGAGTGAAAAGGAACTCTGCGACTGAAATACTCTTCGCCTAAATGTGGATAATTACTCACTCTGTGTGAGAGAAAGTCTAGTTCTCCAAGGGGTTTGGCAAGTAGAAAAGGAAATTTGGGCAAAAATCAAGAGAACGGAAGAAGCCTGGTTACGAGGCAGCTTGACTTATTAGTTGACACTAATTTTGTGGAAATCGAGTTAGCCATCTCTGAGAAAAGTGAGTGAGTTCAAGTAGTCTTCGGTATATGTTCCTTTCCATAGCTGGATTTCACATTTTTAAACATAAGAGGCAAAGTAATAGTCTGATTACAAAACAAATCAATAGGGTCTTATGGGGCAACTAGACCATCCATTTGACACTGATTTTATGAAAATCGGTCCAGCCATCTCCGAGAAACATGAGTGAGATTATGCAGTATTCAAAACACGTTTCTTGCAATAACTTTTGAACCACTAGTTCAATCTTTATAAAATTTAAAAGTTAAGGGTATTTTAGGTAGCCCGTTCATTTGGAACCAATTTTGTTCAAATCGGTTGTGTAGTTTTCGAGATAATGATGTTTCATGATTTTTACATTTTGATACATAACCTCTAAACTAAAAATCCGATTACAACGAAATTTAATAGGGTTTTATGGAACAACAATGAAAATCGGTCTAGCCATCTCTGAGAAAAGTGAGTGAGAAATAAAATCTGCACATACACACACACACATACAGAAAATGCTCAGCTCGTCGAGCTGAGTCGAGTGATATATGCCATTCGGCCCTTTGGAGCTTTTTTATAATGTCGGTTTTGCAAGTGATTGCTATACCTTTCTAGGAGAAAGGCAAAAAAACTGTTTGGGGGATGTAAAAAAAGCTAATTTTTCTGGTTAACCGATTCGAATGTTTTGACAATTTCAAATATGATTATGCGGAGTATTCCATTGCATTTTTTTGCTTTTCTCCTAGAAAGGTATAGCAATCACTTGCAAAACCGAAAGTATAAAAGTGCTCCAAGGGCCGAATGGCATATATCACTCGACTCAGTTCGACGAGCTAAGCATTTTCTGTATGTGTGTGTGTGTTTGTGTTTGTGTGTGTGTGTGTGTATGCAACTTTTTATTCTTACTCACTTTTCTCAGAGATGACTGGATCGATTTTCATGAAATTAATTGCAAATGAAAGGTCTTGTTGTCCCATATGACCCTATTTAATTTTATTGTAATCGGATTTTTAGTTAAGAGGTTAATGAAACATCATTATTTCGAAAACTACACAACCGATTTGAACAAAATTGCTTTCCTGAAATTGGGCTACCTGAAATACCCTTAACTTTTAAATTTTATAAAGATTGAACTTGTGGTTCAAAAGTTATGAGAAGAAACGTGTTCTGAAGACTGTTTAATCTCACTCATATTTCTCAGAGATGGCTAGACCGATTTTCATAAAATAAGTGTCAAAAGGAAGGTCTAGTTGCCACATTAGACCCTATTAATTTGTTTTGCAATCGGACTATTACTGTGCCTGTTATGTTAAACAATGTGAAATCCAGCTATGAAAAGGAACATATTCCGAAGACTACTTGGACTCACTCACTTTTCTCAGAGATGGCTGACCCGATTTTCACAAAATTAGTGTCAATCAATAAGTCTAGTTGCCTCATAACACCCTATTGAATGCTACTGTAATTGAAATGTAACTTCGTTTGTAATGTACCGAAATGTGAAAATCACGAAACTTCATTATCTCAGAAACTACACAACCGATTTGATCAATTTTATTATCAGATGAGCGGGCTAGTTAAGCGTTAACTAATGAATTATAATTATGATTCAAAGTATTTCAATTCGCATCCATATTCCAAAATGTTGCCGTAAGTACGTAATCCTACGTACTAAAAATGTTATTAGAAAAGTTTATGATTTTCTTCTTTTAATACACAGTGGTTATAGCTAAAATTACCCAAAAGTTACTCAAACCTGTAGAAATTGTAAATCTGTTGAGTACTAGGAATCTTTTGGGCGTTTTTATTTACATTCCTCAGGGAATGTTTAAACCCCATATCCTTCTACCTTTTACCACAATATATCTAACTAATGGTAGCAGTGGTCATAGGCTCCTACAGGATCCTTCTACCTCCTGCTGTGCTTGCGTTGCTTTAAAATGCGCCCGGCGAATAAATTCGCTACATTTGTTACCCTTGAAAATTTTCTGCTACACGTAAACACGCATTCGCATTCGTTGCGTCCACCAGACCTTGGTCTGGAAAAAAGAAGGCTCTTAAAATTCGCCACCCCACACTATTGGGTCCAATGTTCGGCCATAACTCATTGTATTTGATAAGTCTTGCCTGTTGGGATGTTTGTGTTTTTGTTTTCTTCCGTTTCGGCTGCCGTAAATTTGAGGTACTGGCGCGCGGCAGTTGGCGTATCCTTCGCCCGTGTCTGTCAGGATCTCTTCAGAACACTACCAGACCGAGAAGCACGATCGAAAAAGTGCACCGAGTTCAATAGCTCCGTACGGTGGGTCTCTCAGTCCAGACAGACCACAACTGCAGTTGGCACCAGCCGGAAAACCGTTTGGATTTGGGGAGGTTTGTCTGCGTTCTAATTTCGTCGTCCTGTGTTTTAGGAAGTTATATACTGGGATGAGACTGCAAACCAGACGAGACGAGGGGTCCTGTTTTCGCAACGGTTTTGTCTCGACGGTTCACTTTACCAAAGGTTAAACACATATTTTCCGGATATTTGATGCTTACGGAATTACGGCGGAGTCGTTTGTGAACTTCGTGTTGTGTAGTGGGGTTTACCACCTTTTTTAACCGCATTAGATTTGGGTCCTTGAGGCACCCGGTTGAGTTATGGGTTTTACGATCACGTTCGCATCGCGAGGGATTAGGATCGAGAAGGATAATAATCGCCACTTATGATAGAAGCGCAGCTGTTTTATATAAATTTATTAAATTAGACAGTATATTGTTCGAAATTATAGTTAAACGGCTAAATGCTAATCGACAGCATGTGTATTCTATACTAAATTAGTTTAGCTGTCAGGTTTTCGCCATCTGGATATTTTTTTCTATTAGAGTAAACTTTTCGGCAACTTCAAAACGAAACTAGGTGATTGAGTAACCCACAACCGAATGCCTATAATGCTAAAATAATTGCATCGTCCAGGGCTTTTATAACTCAATAACACATTTTCAATCCTCGCTAATGACGGTATTCCCGACACTGGACGGCATCGAGTGGCGACAGCAGATTGGACTCGATAATTACAAATAAAGCGTTGAGCACCTTGCCCCTTTGGGAAGGGTCATTGTCACTTCTTTCTTGAAGGTAGGTTTATCGACGGTCCTAACCATCTTATTAGCGCAATGACCGTAGCATCAGGATGGGCAGACAGAACAGGATAAAAACGATCGAGCTTCTTGCCTGCCGGGGTCTTTTGCGGAGGCCTTCCTGCGGTTGGTTCCGTGAGTTACAGCGCTGCGTTTTTCGCGAAAAGGGAGATAAGACGTATAATAACAATCTGTGAGCAAATATGAAGCCTTCTGTGCGCACTCGGCGTACATTTTCGGCACGCGTCTGAGGTCTGAGCGGCGGCGATAAAAATGCATCTGCGCTTTTGCGATTTCGTTTTCCGGCGCTTCGCCGTAATTCCACTCCACACTGCACTTGTGATGCACACGCATGCACCAGGAGCCAATGCACGGTACATAAAAAAAATTTCAATTACACTGTGTACACTCGGAGGGGAAATCGGACCGGCCGCCGGAATGATCAAGGATTGATGTGGGGGGAGAATGGGTTGGAAACGTTATCAAGTTCCTTCTTCTCACCTTGCGCGCTGATTCGGGTTGGCTGATTAAGCATTCCTTGGCTGAGGATGGCACTTCGGTAGGGTGGTTTGGAAAATTTCGTACATAAACTCTCATGATACAAGCATTATATTGAGTTATGGAGTTATCATTAGCGTGAGATTTAAGCTAGATCATCCTTTAAGTAACTAATTCACCGTCATTTAAACTATTTTTCCTACCCCGGTCGCCACATTCCGGTGATTACGAAAAAAAAAATCATCAGCAGACTGTTAAAGATTCCCGGTGTGAGGGGCGCGACTTGGCGGCTCGTGATATTAATTTTCAAGATAGCTCCTTCGGGAGCAGTCAGAAAATTCGAGGGGCGTAATAATTTGTTTTTAATGCTAAGTTAGACTGCAGCTCATAATGCAGTGCTACCGGTTAAACGCAAGTGACTCGTGACTGCTGCTGGTATTGCTTGCGTTCATCTTCGTACCAGGCTGTTGTAACAGTCCAAATGCAATCTTTTGACAGTTTGGTTGCATTCTGCAACTTAACTGACCTGACAAAGTTGTTATTGTTTATAATTATCCTTTCTCACAGTGTTGACATATAATAATCCAAACCAATAACAAAGCTCATGGTTCTGTCAACGAATTTAATCCGCATATTTATAATAAAAAGTTGAAGAGGTTGCTTATAAGACACGACCGCAGAGGTAACGTAGAATACGACAGCCTGTCTTATGCCAATGTATTTCTTGGAATAGGTTTGGGAATACACTGAATTGGGGTTAATTCTTCAGATAAACTTTGAGGTTAATTGTGTTTGTCAATGCCATTTATTGACAAGTGAATATTTTTTCAACATGGCAAATTTTTTATTTAGTTTTGAATGATTCACAGTGATAATCAAATTCTATATGAGGTGATTTGTTAGCAATTACACTACCCGTCATAAGTTTGGAATCGATTTACTGAGTATTGCAACACCCAGTTTGAATATTGCAACGCCTCCCGAAAAGTTTAGCATCACCTGGAATAGGCGGATATCTCGTGTTTTTGACAACCTAGAAAGTTGCGGTTTTCAGCAAACTTGTTCCGAAGGTCAAAGGCTACTGTATGGTGGCCAATTCAGTGTGAAATTTCACCGCTATGTGGTGCTAGTGGGCACACAATGAGTCGTATTTTGAACTTAACTAATCTCACGATTCCGAACTTGTTCAGAAGGCTAAAGGCTTCTACATGGTAGACAATTTAATACTGAATTACCCCGCTATGCGGCGCTAGGGTGCATGCAGTTTTTCATATTTAGACTTCAACTTATCGCGTGATCATTACTACCCACAAAGTTGCGGTGTTCGGCTTGTGCCACCAGTTCTAGTCAAGCATATTACAGTTACAGTTACAGAAATTTGCCCATTTTGAGTGATGCTAAACTTTTCGGGGTGTTGCAATATTCAAACTGGGTGTTGCAATACTCAGTAAAGCGATTCCAAACTTATGACGGGTAGTGTATATATGAAAATTTCAACCGCTATACTGCTAGCCACGCACGCTATATAGCAAGCCACACGCGCTATAAACATGCACACACGCGCTACAGGCATGCATACACGCCATAAACATACACACACGCTTTAAAGCAAGCCACACACGCTAGCCACACACCTTATATATTAGGGACACACGCTTCAAATATTCACACACGTTATGTGCATACACCCTGTATATACATACGCTGGATGATGGTGGCTTCTCAATCCACCTGGCGGTGCGAGTCTCTTTCAGTTTCGGGTTGTTTTTTGCCCAACGATATCTGAATCGGATTACCGCTGGTGGGGTCCAACTCAGACCGAAGGGGAGCCGAACTGAAAGAGGTAGGACTGCAGCTAACCACTACCACCGCCGCTGTTGCCCGTTTCTGATCCACGCTGCCTTCGCCTACTGCCATCGGTGTTGATGTCCGATGCTGCTGCCTGCTGCTAGTCAACTGATTTGCTTGAGGAGAAACAGTCTCTTATATAGCCCAAAGAGTGCATTCCCGGCTAACTAGGTACTCCATTCTGTCGTTCTATTTAGGGAAAGGCAGCAAACGACCAATCAAAAATCGACATTTGCGTTTCGACATTGTTCAAAAATTTTCAATATTACAATAGTTTGAACAATCAGATTACAATTTTCTGCATTTGGACGGGTGCTTAAATGATTTTCCAATCGATTGCTGCAAAAATGACAGAAATCGGTTGGAAACTGACTGGGTTTAAAACGTTTGAAATTGGACAATTTTTGTGACGCTCTCGATGTTTTCGGTTTTGAAATTGGATCCCTGTATTGAAATTGGGTCACTGTAATTGTTGCCGTAAGACGTATTCAACGTCAAAAAAACTTGTCCCACTTGCCCACGACCATAATCACAAGTTTATTCAGAGCCGGATTTATGGGGGGGGCCCCCACAAATTGATAAAAAGATTTTTTCTCTTTAAAAAATGAGATTTAATCAAAAGTTCGATTTACAGTAAGAAAATTTGATCAGACCATTTCAATCTGACACTTTCTTTCAGTGTTATTTTTTCGCTAGCGCCAATATCACAACTACATCCATAAGAGCTCACCTTGGATCAGGGTTGCCACATTTATTTCTGTATTTTTGCTCGAAAATGTCTGTATTATCTGTTTCACGGGCTAAAAAATCTATATAAAAAATCTGTAGTCTGTGTAGAATATATTGAAACAAATCACCATTTTTTGCTTTGGCCTAATTTTTTATTGGTTCCAAACTTATAATTAGGCGAGTTAATCAAATGTAGTAACTGAACACGATATTGCTTATTTATCTTTACGTGATGTTCATGCATGTTTTTGTTAATTTAATTCTAGTAGCTCCTGCTTGGTTAGCAACGTAGCTTTTAGCTTTGAAAATTGAGCTCATAAGCTTAGGGGCCATGAGATTGCTGGCTTTAGACTTGCTGCAATTATATATTGAAAATATGCGTTCTACAAAAGCCGAAGAATGTGGAATTATTGAAAAAATTCGCACAAATGATCTCAGTAACGGAAACATGAATTTACCATTGGCATTGTGGCGTCCAACTACTCAGACCTAGTTAAGTCATCTGTTACATCGAATCTTCCGGTCAAAAAGTTTGTTCTTAGCGAGTAAAACTCGTTATTCATGTCTTGTCGATCAGTTACTGTTACGAATTTTGGAAATCAAATCATTTAAATTTTCCAATTTCACGAATGTTTAGAATTGAATAAAGCTACCGTTTTTACAACAGAATCGATAAAATCGAACAGCTTTGCAATTTGTTTCACAAATTTTAAATAGAAATCCCGTCAAATATTTCGAAACGTTATTTTCCGCCTTCGTCCAAGCCTCATCCCTCTTCTTCTGCAACGATACTAACATAAACAGCATCAGATTTTTTCACAAAAGTTTGAAAGTCGTTGAATTGAATTTAACCTTCCAAAAAATTGATTTAATTACGAATAGCAAAAGATTCTGTAAAATCTGTATTTTTGACAACATTCTGTAATACAGATTCTGTATTGCTTTTTTAGTTCAAAAATCTGTAAAATACAGAAAAATCTGTATAGGTGGCATCCCTGCCTTGTATTCTCTTGGAATGACACACATTAACACACCATTTGAATCGAACCAGCGCGCATGGGAGATAAAGCAGAGAAAGAAAACCCACATTTTTTTAATGCATTGCTTTTGCTAACTTGTCCGAATCAGGAACACCAGATGTGCTTTGCAAAATGCAGATTTTCTGAGTTCGTGTGCAGATTTTATTGACCTGCAGATGTGTGTAGTTTTTTCCTAGTTTCTGTAGATTATTGTCAGAGTCGTCTTATATTTGCGCAGTCTTTCTCAAATTGTGTGCAAATTTTTGCCTGTGGATCGCAATTTTTCCAAATTAGGTTTTTTTTTTAGGTGTCAAGAAAAAAAAAATCGAAGATGAAACTAATTAAAAATAGGTTGCGTACGACTGTGGAGAATGAAAGGCAGTCTTAGCATTATTAAGTTTCGAGTACGAGTATACTGAAGGAGTTAAATGTTGATTATTTAATTAATAAGTTTTCTGCAAAACAACACGAAAGAAAAAAAATTAACAAATTTTTGATAACTTTTCAATAGCAAATAAATATTTTTAACTCGTACGATAAAAAAAAGGTTTTGTTTTATTTCGGGGCCCCCACTATAACTGGGCCCCGGGCCCCCACAATCGTAAATCCGGCCCTGAGTTTATTGATAATGTTATCTCCAGGATTACAGTTTCCTCTTTTGGCATCGAGTTTAAAGCTCCCTCTGGTGTGGCTACTCAAAACTGAATGAAAATTCTATAGAAATTGGCATTCTCATACTGCCGCTGAGTGCAGTCCCCACCTTACTCCTCGGCACTAATCGTATACTGCAAGCAAACATGCCAATTTGATATTTTTTTTGGTGTAATTCAATTTTGCATGCTGCGGACGTGCGCCGTCCGTGGGGGCCCGGGTCTTTTTTCATACAAACCAAAGGAACAATTTTTTTCTTGAACAAAAGGCAAACTAAATATATTTTGATACGATAATAAGTGGACAATCTATTAATAGTTGCAAAAATATTTGACTGTTAATATTTGTTTTTTTTTTTTTTTGTTTTTTTTTTTTTGACGTAGAATTACATCCTACGATAACCATCAATCGATAAGCAAAAAAATATGATTTTGGGATGGTAACTATTGTATTTAGCCTAGCTTAATTCTGGCTGTACATATCAATGGTTGCTACTCATCACGTACATGTAATGTGGTATGAATAAAAATGAATTTGAAAATACAATGTGAGGACATGTGAAGAAGATTTCGGATGACAACCTTTTATATGAACACGCAAATTGGAATAAGTTATTACAGCAGCTAAGGGTGTGCGAAATTTCGCGAAATTTCGAGTTTCACGAAATTAGACGAAATTTACCGAAATTGAGCGCACATTTTTTAAATAAATAGCAACAAAGTATGATTTCTAAACCAAATTTTCTGCTGTTATAAACTCTAATCAAGGTCAGGAAATGTTTCAAAACTTTAGGTCTCAAAAAAATTAAGAAATCTAGAGTTAACTATATTTTACTTAATTTCCGAAATTTCCCACTTTAATGAACTCAAAATATCTCTAAGCTTTCTTTTTAAATATGAATCTATAAAAAAATTCACTTAAAAGTTATTAATTTTAGTCATTTTTTGAAGAATTTCGAGAAAAATTTCGTTCAGTTTCGGAAACCTCGAAATTTCGCAAAATTTCGCACAGCCTTAACAGCAGCAAGCACTTGTTTAGACGTGTCGCTCCCTTCTACAACCATTCATCGCATAAAGTCATCCAAACAGATCATCCATACGTTCATACATCTGCTCCCTCACCAAAGCCTAAACCCCTCTGATCCTGATCTCTGACCCACAAACGTTATTGGCGAATCATGGCAAAAATCGCAACAACGAGATGCAATAATTCATAGATTGAGGAAAACAAGAACAATCCAATACGCGTACACACGTTTGCCAGTGTATGTATGAAAATTAAGGCTGTGCGAGATTTCGAATGATTTCGTATAATTTCGCAAAACTCGAAATTTCCCGAAATTTCGCAAAATTTCGGTTTCGCGAAATTGCCGAAAAATTTCGTTGAATTTAGCTAAATTCCGCCTAAAATTTCGCGAAATTAAACTTCCAATTTCGACGATTGCGAAATTTCGCGAAATTTCGGACCAAATTTCCGATGCACATTATTACATTATTTTGGTTTGTGCTCATTGCGACTATAAATTAAATAGAATATATCTCGACAGATATCTGGAAAACTAAGTCAGACATAGAAGAATAAACTCTCAGCTGGTAATTTTTGTTTTTAAAGACAAAACCTTAACATCATGCGGGAGGTATTTTTTATTCACGCAGAGCATAAAATTCATGTCATCACTGAAGTCATGTTCGAGGAATATGAAGCCGTCCATACAAGGTATCTAGTAATTTGTTTGTAGGAATAAATTTCACGAATCTTTTAAGTACATCAAAATGTGGTTATATTTGAAGCCCACAAGGTTAAAGAGGTCACTTTTTGTCTTTCGTTTAGGAGGGCATAGCAATTTTTGTCAAAACTAAAGCTATGAAGCTCTATCTTACAGGCCAAATGTTCTATGCTACTCGACTTGTAAAAATGTTCAAGCGTTTTTTCGGATTTCTCTGTGTTAGAGGACTCCTCTTCGCACACCGTAGTGTATTTAAATGTGTTTTTTCAGATAGTTCATTGCTATCACTAGGCTGACCAGATATCATGCCTTATAGTGTGCAGACAGAGTGATCGATGTGTCAAGCAGAAAAAGTCGTAATTGCCTGAATTTTTAGTATTGTTTCAAAACACTCTGACTTCAAAGTCAGCATAGGTTTCAAAATTGCCAGGTCCCTTATCAAAAATATTTTAAACGTGTTACCAAAAAAGTATACTTTATCAATGAATGAATAAAAAGTACATGGTTCGCTCTCGTTGAACACATAACTGAGAAATGTTACTTTGTTTTAGGGGACACAAAATTTTACAATGTCAAAAACAAGTTCAGATTATAGCATAAAAGTGATTCTGACTTTGCACTTGACGAATTTACAAGGTAGAAGAAAAGAAAGGTTAGGTTCCCAAACCACGTAGTCATATATAGGGGAAGGGGGGGGGGGGTTATCAAAAGACCACGAAAAATCACGCGGGGGGTGTGGGGGTTAACGAATAGACCAAGTAGTCTTTTTTCTGACTTATAATTTATTATTGCCACTAAGTCAAGACGAAGCTTTCGCAATTTTTTAATTAATAAATTTTTTTGACACGCCTAATTAATAAGTGTCACGGAAAGTTTGATAGTTGTCAGCAATTAACCGTAATCAAATTTTTGAAACATATTTCAAATTTATCCGAACGAAGAAAATTTTTTTTGTTTTATTTTTTTTTTTTTTTCTTCACATAACATTTATTTGACACGGCACAAATACAATTTAATGTTTAACGGCGCCAATTATATCTGATGACTTAAAAACTAAAGCAAATTTTTTATCCTCGCTGCCGACTACGAGCTGAAATTAAGTCTAACTCAAAACTAGCATGGGATTTCCAATCAGTGTTTTGTTGTTCAATGGTCGTCTGATAATCGTCGAATGGCATGTATGGATTCGTTCTGCTGAGCCACGATGTCGTGAGTTGGGACAGAGGCTCGTAGTCCTTGGGTCCTGGTTCTATTGTGCGGGGTCTGGTTGCTGGTTTTGTGCTTAAGGTTCAAACGTGTTCTTGTCGTTTTGTTGGGTGTAGACGGAGGGGAACGGGACTAGACTGGGGCGTGGATGGATTTCAGGAAAACGTATATAAGGGACATGTAGGATAGGTCACGGCTCGCCAAGACATCACGAACAGGAACAGCCGGCTGTCTACCCTCGGCCTGCAGGGAAGCTATTAATTTAGACCTGGCGTCACGGTGTACAGACATGACCAAACCACATGCTCTATGTCGTGATAACCTTCACCACAGGCACAGATACCACTTTCCCCGAGCCCAACACGACGGAGGAGCGCGTCAAATCTATAGTGATTGGACATAAGCCGGGACATCACGCAAATGAAATCCCGACCTACATCCAACCCCTTGAACCACGGGTTCGTCGATACTTTGGGGATTATGGAATGTAACCACCTTCCCAATTCCCCTCTGGTCCAAGCATTTTGCCAACTGATGATCGTATTCTGACGTACAAGTGCGAAAAATTCATTAAAGGCAATTGGTCTTTCATAAATATCACCGTTTGTTGCGCCCACCTTAGCCAAAGAGTCCGCTTTCTCATTACCCGGTATCGAGCAGTGAGAAGGGACCCACGCTAAGGTAATCTGAGTAGATTTTTCGGATAAAGCACTCAGATGTTCCCGTATTTTCCCCAGGAAATACGGAGAGTGCTTAACATCTTTCATCGATCGGAGAGCCTCAATGGAACTGAGACTGTCCGTAAAGATGAAATAATGGTCCGTGGGCATTTTTTCGATAATCCCTAGGGTGTACTGAATTGCAGCTAATTCTGCGACGTAAACAGAAGCAGGATTATCGAGCTTATGGGAGACGGTTAAATTGTTATTGAAGATACCGAAGCCAGTGGACCCATCAAGAAGTGATCCGTCAGTGTAGTACATATTGTCGCAGTTGATGTTTCGATATTTATTGGAAAAAATTTTAGGGATCTGCTGCACGCGTAAATGATCCGGGATTCCACGAGTTTCTTCTATCATGGATGTATCGAAAAACACAGTAGAATCAGAAGTATTTGATAAGTCGACACGATTTGGAATATTCGAAGAAGGGTTAATATTTTGGGACATGTGATTGAAATACAATGTCATAAAACGGGTTTGAGAATTAAGTTCGATTAACCTTTCAAAATTTTCAATCACGGGACGGTTCAAGACCTCACATTTGATTAGAATACGAGAAGACAGGCTCCAGAAGCGGTTTTTCAATGGTAGTACTCCAGCTAAAACCTTCAAACTCATCGTATGGGTCGACTGCATGCAACCTAAGGCGATACGCAAACAACGATATTGTATTCGCTCCAGTTTGATCAAATGTGTGTTTGCTGCGGAGCGGAAGCAGAAACACCCGTATTCAATAACAGACAATATCGTTGTTTGGTAAAGCCTTATAAGGTCTCCTGGATGGGCTCCCCACCATTGTCCGGTTATTGTACGAAGAAAATTCACTCTTTGTTGACATTTTTTCATCAGATACCTCACGTGACAACCCCAGGTGCCTTTAGAGTCGAACCAGACACCAAGATATTTGTGTACCAAAACCTGAGAAACCGTTTTACCCATTAATTGTGTTTGAAGCTGAGCAGGTTCATGCTTCCTAGAAAAAACTACTATCTCAGTCTTCTCCGGAGAGAATTCGATACCTAGCTGTAAAGCCCAAGCAGACAAATTGTCCAAGGTATCTTGCAATGGTCCTTGCAAATCGGCAGCTTTGGCTCCTGTAACAGAGATTACACTGTCGTCTGCAAGTTGTCTTATCGTGCATGAATTTGCCAGACATTCGTCGATGTCATTTACATAAAAGTTGTAAAGAAGGGGGCTTAAACATGAGCCCTGGGGAAGACCCATGTAGCTAATGCGAAAAGTTGCCAAATCGCCATGCGTAAAATGCATGTGCTTTTCGGACAACAAATTGTGCAAAAAATTGTTCAAAATTGGAGAAAATCCTTGTCGGTGAAGTTTACCCGAAAGAATGTCAATAGAAACGGAATCAAAAGCCCCCTTAATGTCCAAGAACGCAGACGCCATTTGTTCTTTACGAGCATACGCCAGCTGAATATCTGTTGAAAGCAACGCAAGACAATCATTCGTCCCTTTCGCACGGCGGAAGCCAAATTGAGTTTCTGATAGTAGACCATTTGATTCGACCCAGTGGTCTAAACGACGGAGTATCATTTTTTCCATCAATTTCCGGATACAGGATAGCATTGCAATCGGCCTATAAGAGTTGTGATTAGAAGCTGGTTTCCCTGGTTTTTGGATGGCGATCACCTTCACTTGCCTCCAATCCTGCGGTACAATGTTTTGCTCCAGGAACTTATTGAACAAGTTCAACAAGCGCCTCTTGGCATTGCCGGGTAGATTCTTCAACAAGTTGAATTTGATTCTATCTAATCCAGGCGCGTTATTGTTACAGGACAGGAGGGCAACTGAAAGTTCTGCCATCGTAAAAGGTGATTCTATCGCGTCGTGGCCCGGAGACGCATCGCGAACAATATTTTGCTCAGGAACAGAGTCCGGACATACTTTCCTGGCAAAATCAAATATCCACCTACTTGAAGACTCCTCGCTTTCGTTGACCGTTACGCGATTCCGCATTCTTCGGGCTGTGTTCCAAAGAGTGCTCATCGATGTCTCCCTCGACGTCTCGTTCACGAACCGACGCCAATATCCACGTTTCTTTGCTTTAGCCAAGCTTTTAAGCTTGGTATCAAGCTCCGAATACCGTAAATAGTCGCCAGGTATACCTCCCGTCTGGTAGGCCTTAAACGCGTCGGATCTTTGCGTGTAGACATCGGAGCACTCTTGGTCCCACCACGGAGTGGGAGGCCGTTCTTTGATCGTTACGCCGGGATATTTCTTCGTTTGGGCTTGCAACGCGGCGTCGAGAATCAAGCCCGCGAGGAGGTTGTATTCTTCAAGTGGTGAATGATGTTGAATCGACTCGACCGCTTTTGAAATCATTTCATCGTATAACTTCCAATCGACATTTCGTGTGAGGTCATACGGAATGTCAATTGGTCGCATGCGAGTTGACCCGTTAGTAATTGAAATAAGAATAGGCAGATGGTCGCTACCGTGAGGATCGAGGATTACCTTCCATGTGCAATCCAACCGTAGCGACGTCGAACATAAGGATAGATCCAAAGCGCTTGGGCGCGCTGGAGGTTTCGGGATACGTGTCATTTCACCGTTGTTTAAAATAGTCATGTCGAAGTCATCGCAAAGGTTATAGATTAAAGAGGAGCGGTTATCATTGTATGGGGAACCCCAAGCCACGCCATGAGAGTTGAAGTCTCCCAAAATCAAACGTGGCGAGGGAAGAAGTTCTATTAAATCAAAGAGCAGCCGTTGCCCAACCTGTGCTCTGGGGGGAATATATATTGAGGCAATACAAAGCTCTTTACCTTGTATTGTCATTTGACATGCGACAACTTCGATGCCTGGAATCGAGGGGAGGTTAATACGATAGAAAGAATAGCACTTTTTAATCCCTAAAAGTACTCCTCCATATGGGGTGTCTCGATCAAGGCGAATAATATTAAAATCATGGAAGTTGAGATCAATATTTGAAGTAAGCCAAGTTTCACAAAGGGAAAATGCATCGCATTTGTTTTTATTTATCAAAACTTTAAACGAATCAATTTTTGGTAAAATACTTCTACAATTCCACTGTAAGACAGAGATAGAATCCTTCATATACGAGTTGAATTAGGCATCGAAGGATACAATCGCTGCAAGGAGAGGCCATTGGGCAGTCAACTGCTTCAAAAATGATCTAACTGTTGGGAGGAATGCTGTAAGAAAAATTTTAATTGGATCGGGTACATTGAAAGTTTCAAAAATCCAGTCCACAATGTCAGAAAATTTCACTAATCCAGAGTTTGTTTCATCAACTGGGAGTGTAAAAGGAGCAACTGGGGTTTTAGATGTTCCTGGCAGTGCTGGGAACTCCTTCTGGGACTTTAAATTTGCCAGCCCAGGAGGAGTTTGCTTCGGTTTTTCCGCAGCACTGTTTGGTTTGTTTGTAACTTTCATTTCACTTTGAGAAATCTTAGGACCTTTTCTGGGAAGTTTAGGAGAGGAAATATTTTTCCTCTTTCTAGACTCCCCAGGATTGGCGTAAGATGCTCCCGCTGGTGAATCGTCAGAATCGGTTTCCTCAGAGGGCAACAGATCGAAGGGGTTCGAAGTAACGGGAGAAGTGGTAACGGTCTTCTTCAGCATGTCAGCGTAGGAACGCTTTGAACGCTCTTTGAGAGACCGTTTTATTTTATCCCTGCGCTGCATGTACACCGCACATGTCGAGAGCTCATGCAGATTTTCTCCGCAGTGAATACACTTTTCAGCGTTAACACTGCAAGAATCTTCCGCATGAGACTCCCCACACTTGCCACAACGTGCCTTATTGCAGCAGTAGGCGGCTGTATGGCCTAACTGCTTGCAATTCAGGCAGTTCATGACGCGGGGCACGTAGAGCCTCATAGGGAGACGAACCCGGTGGATCGAGACGTGGCTTGGTAGTGCAGACCCGGCGAACGTAACTCGAAACGAGTCTGACGGAGTGTATACTGTTTTGCCACCGATGATCGATGCTGACCGCAATTGCTTGCAGTCGAGCACCTTTACTTCGGGACACGTTTTGTTCTTAAAGCACCCTTTGGCACTTTGCAGTATACACTCGACGGACAGACTCGAATCGGTTATGACACCGTCGATCTCCACGTCTCGTGCGGGTATGTAAACGCGATACTCGCGTGTGAAGAGCTCAGAGCAAGCTATATCGTTGGCCTCTTTCAGGTTACCGACCACGACACGGAGGCCGTTAGGCCGGACCTTGGAAATTTCGGTCACGCCCTTGTACTCCTTCGTCAGGTCTTTAGAAATCTGCAAGAGGTTCAACTTTTTCGATTTCGGTCCTGCCTTTGGCCGAAAATAAACAGTATAGCTGCCCTGGGCTCCGTCTGGGTAAAGCCTGGGGCGAGGGGGGACTGAAGAATGAACAGGGGAGGGGGTAACAGAAGGGTCAGGGTCAGAGGGGTTCGGGGATGGTGGCGCGGGAGGCGAGGGATCTACATCCATCGCGCTAAGTTTAGCGCACTAGCGCTGACAAGAACACGTACCTTTTTATTTCTCCCTTCCAGTAAGGTTGGTTGTCCGATCGTTCGAAGTAGCAGCCGTTACAGCCAGCAGCACCAATACAGCAGCACCAAACAGCCACCAGCAGCGAGCCAGGTGTGAGATCACTCCACACAGCGATACAACTCGCTGACACTGATGGCTTCTTCTTTTTCCTCGTTTGTGTCTCGTCCACTGCTGTAGCACAATCCAGCCAGCAGCCAAATCGGCTTACGCACCAGCTGGCAGTCACGATGCGAAACAGTTGCACAAAGGAACGACCTTGAACCCGGATTTATTTCACTCGACCAGGCAAACAATGCCAACACTTGTTCACACGTCTTTTGTTTTATACTCTATCGGACCGATCACCAAACACGTCCAGTACTGATGCGTGTTCGGCACAGAATGATTTTTTTGTTTTAAACAGGCTTTGCCTTATATGGCATTTACTTCTTTAGAATAATAGTTCTATTTTGCAATGCGTCGGGATTTATGTTATTTTTCCTGGAAGTATATTTCAATACTCAACGACCGGTAAATATATAAGACCTGGATGTTCGTGAACTGAAGGAAGAAAGAAAGATGTTTATATTTTGTTCGACATTCAAAAACTTTGTAATTTATTAAAAAAAAAACTAAGTTACAAATCCGATACCTGAAAATCACTAAAAGTAACGTTTCACTTATTATCAACTAAATATTTTTCTAGATGATTTCTAGATGAGTATACAATTTACCATAACTATAAGCGAAAAATTTATCGTAGATGATCAAACTGCCTTAACAAATTTTATTTATTTTGATACTCAACGACAAATTAAAATCATTTTGAATATACTCAACACAAAAGCTTATTTTAAATTACTTTCCGGTAAGGAAATTATTATATATGTTAAAGACAATGAAATATTATAAAAAATAAACAACCATTATCTATTTGTTATTTTGGTTTTGAGAAAATGATATTACTGAAAATTCTATTTACAATTTGCACAATAACTAATAATCAGTTTTCTTGAACCTTCATTTTTTTTATAAATTTTTCATACTTTTTTGTACATATATTTGCAGAATAAGATCACAAAACAAAAGACCACGGGGGAGTAGGGGGTATAAAAGGGATCAAAATATAACCACGTAGTTTGGGAAGGTCCCAAATGCATTTTATTAGTTTTGGTGTCGCAGAAACTCACAGGGCATATTTTTTTAGGACAAAATTATTTTCTACAACCTTACCAGAGACACTAGTTATGCCAGTCAAACAAACCGATTTAGCTGAAAAAATAATTTTAATCTTCAAACACTCTGTGGGTAATTAAAATATTTTTATAATCGAAACAGTTGGTTTGATTGGCATAGTGCCTTTGGCAAAGTTGTAGATAATAATATTGTCCTTCCAAAAATAAACATGTTGTAAATTTACTTTACGAATTAATTTCATTTTTGTCATATGACTTACATTTTAAGTTTAGAAAAGCGGGCAATGTATGCAGTTTGCGAGGATGCGAAAATGAACGGGAATAGAAGGTGTGACTTTTAGGCTTAGAAAAAAATTTCCCTCGTCCATGTTGTAAATTTTTTTTTTAAATATAACTTTTTTTTTGACTTCTTCATCGCTTCGGTATTTTTTTTGTAATTTTCATGCATAAAAAAAAGGTTTTTGGAAAATAAGCTTTTTTATATTAGTTTTGATGTTTCTTTTAAATTAAAAAAACAAATGAATTTTTTAGAGTTTTTTTTCTCGGAAAGATAAAATTACTGTCTAAAACTTTTCCAGAGACGTCACACTGATCAAAAAACTTTTGGCTCTGAAAATATTTATAATCACAATACCCCTCCCAAAATAGCATTTTAAATAGCTTCTCAGCCTATAGAAACGTTTATGCAAAGTTTAGGCCAAATCTAAAATGATAAAAAATATTGAAACTGGGACATTTTTTATGGAACTGCTCAGTTAAAAAGTAATTTTAAGTTATATTAAAAAATGTGCAAAAATATTGAAAACTTCAAAGTTTACAGAATAGTTAACTTAAATTTTGTTTTCCTCGAATTGATAAAGATGTCACTTAGTCTAGTCTGACTAAACAGTGTTAAAAAATTCAATAACACTGGTCGACAAAAGCGAAAAAAAGTTGCCCTCAAAAGGTTTTACAGCTTTTTAACCATTCCTGTGAATTTTGCTGCTTTTAGAGAATGCAGAAATGCATCAGAAGGCCGCCGAGGAATTGCTTATCGGATTCGTCGCTTTTACGTTTGCATAGGGAAAAACTCTTTGGAAAGGCTAGGGACACCAAAACTCACAGGAATGGTTGAAAACCTACCTACCATCTCTCATGTTTTCCAGTTCGAGCTCTAAGACAAAACTTGGATTTTGAATAATGAAAGTGCTATGACAGAAGGATTACTATTTTGAACATAGTTGCATTCAAACCAAAAGAATCAGTTCAGAAGTTTATTAAATTATTATTTACAAAGACATTTCGAGTTTGACCTTTATATCATTTGTATCTATCGCGCTACTATTACCTGCAATATAATTTGTATAAATGAATGCATCAAGATTTTAGTTTTTAACATTTTTGATTTTCTCGTCATTGTCGGTTTATCAATATCTGAATACCTACGTTACTCTTCGTCGACCAGGTAAGCACCTTGCGATCAGCTACTGAAGGGTACTTCGTTAGCGTATGCTCCAACGTTACAAATCATTGTAATGCTATGTTTCAGAAACATTTATTTTATTTTTCGAAATTTCGCGAAATTTCGCGAAATTTAGAGACCAATTTCGTTTCGTCTCGAGAACTCGAAATCCACCTTGATTTCGTTTCGACTAATTTGGCGAAACCGAAATTAAGGGTTAATAATGATGATGATGATGATGATGATGATGATGGTCCCACCTCATACCCCTACATCGGTTTGAGCTGGTCGATTTATCTAAGTAAGATATTATATAGATTCATACATTGTAACCAGTTGGCAAACAAATAACGGACTGGTTATTAATACAGACATAGTAACCCTACAAAAGAATACCAATAATTTAACAATGAGTATAAAAAACGATTTTCCAATACCATCATGGATCCAAGGCTCATCCAGAACGTTTCCAACCCGAAAATTATCTGGACTTGGTTAGGAATTGAACCTAACATTTAGGAGTGTTAACTAATCAGAATTGATTCTGGATAACGATCCAAAACTACGAGAGAGATCCTGTGATACTATAGTTCTCGATAACGAGCTTTACAGTCCACAGGCGAACCCAAGCCTTTTCAGTTTTTTCTCCCAACCCTAGTTCAAAATCGTAAAAACAGATAAATATCAAAAATCAGAATAACAGCATAGGGTAGGGAACATATTTTAAGCAGCTTTAGGAACCGCCTGTGTATTCAGAAGAAATACTCGAAATGTGTTGGGTGAAACTCAAACAGTAGTATATCAATCTGTTCGCTATCGTTTTCTCTATCAGAACTTGTTTTCAGATTGTAAAACTAAGTTAGCAAACTTTGACAATCATCAATCAAAGTTACGAATCGAGGGACACTATTCCAATCACCCCGAACCTATTTTAAGCAGTTTCCATCAGTTGCAGGCGTTTTTTTTTCAGCACCCGAAGTGGCTCCTGAATGGCTGCAATATAGGTCGATTTGTTTCAATTGCAATTGTTCACAGATTTCTTTGTAATTAACGGTATTACTTATATTCGTAAGGCAGCTAGACAATCAAAGTTTTCGTTTCCATCATTGAAATTATCGATATTGATCAAAATGCAGGAGTATGAGGCCTGTTTTCTTCGACTGATTAAAATAGGCGCTACTGCTTAAGCCGTTCCTTACCCTATATGCTATTTCATACCAAAAAGCAACTTTCCAACCCGATATGCTTTTTGTTTCAATTTTAGGGGTTTAATCCTGATGTACTCAATATCCAGATTGTCTATGTCAGTCTACGCGCGCGTGGCTCAAACATGTGTAGTCGACTCTTTTTTAAACTCTACTATTAAATATTATACAACTGATTCAAACAAAAATCCATCATCATCAGTGAACATAATAGCTTAGTTTACCCAATAAATTAAAAAAAAAAATACATAAATTTTACAATCTTCGTCATTAATTTACAAAAAATTCTATATAATCTGTCTACAAAACAGACTTTATGTGTGTTATACAAAGCCTTTTAAACTCCGCCATTGTTGCTGCACGTTTTACCTGTCTTGGCATCGAATTGAAAAAATTTATTCCTTTGTACAACAGAGAGTTCTGTGATCTTCCAAAAAGAAAATCTGGTGTTCTAGCATCATCCGCGTTTCTAGTGTTGTACCTATGAAAATCACTTCCCATATCAATTCGATTACACAAATATCGAGGCAGCATATTATTAAAAATTTTATATAGAAACACCATTGTCAGAAAAAATACTCTTTGCTTCACAGAAAGCCATTGCAATGCGTCCAGCATAAAACTCGAGGAAGTGTATCTATTACATCTTAATATTAATCGCATAACTTTATTTTGTAAGCGCTGCAGTCTCAATATTTGTGTATTGTTTGCAAGAAATAAAATGGATGGGCAAAAATCTATATGTGGTGAAATGATTGACTTATAAAGACTAATTTTACTACTAACAGTCAATTCATTTTTCAAACGGCACAGAATACCGTATTTTTGCCATTTTCTTGATGACATTGTCAATGTGAGACTTAAAAGTTAATTTGTCATCAATAATCACTCCAAGATACTTTATTTCGTTTACGCGATCAATCGTCTCACCATCAATTGCAATATTTACGTCTGGTCTGGAGTTGGCAGAAGAAATGATTAAGTACTTTGTTTTGCCAATATTCAATTTAAGCTGTTTAAATTTCAACCAATTCGCCAGATAATGTAAATCTTGATTTAAGAGTGCCACAACGTCATTAGGATTCTTAGCCGCAATGAACAGAACAGTATCATCAGCAAATAAATTGATATCGCATAATCCTAAAACTCGCTCCATGTCATTAATATAAATAATGAACAAAATGGGCCCTAAAACACTTCCTTGCGGTACACCAAGTGTATTAGCAATGGAATCCGATTCAGAATCATTAAAACGAGTCTTCTGAGTTCTAGCACACAAATAGCTCTCAAACCATTTGTATGCTGTCCCTACGATACCAAAGCGCTCCAATTTTTGTAATAAAAAGGGCCTAGAAATTGTTTCAAAAGCGCGATTTAGATCCAAAAACACCGCAAAAATAGTTTCTTTAGCCTCGATTTTTTCTTTCCATTTTGCTAACACCAGATTTAAAGCAGACTCACAAGAGTGACCCTCTCGATAACCTGATTGCTCTGGGATTAGCAAATCATTACTATTTAAATAATCCATCAGCTGGCCTTTCACAGCAGATCGTGTCCAATGAGATGGAAGCAATCTTGTATTACTTTTGCGTTGACATTGTCGATACCAGCCGATCTCTCAAGAGAAAAACAAATATCTTTCAGCTGTGCAAAAGTAATAGGATGAAAACCAGAAAAATTACAGTTATTATGGACCGGCTGTATTATTTCGAGAGGTTCGTTGACCAAATCAATACTCTGATTGATCGATTGAACACTATCAACGAAATAACTGTTGAATTTACTTGCAATCACTCGCGCCTAATGTTCTTCTAAGCCATTAAAAGTTATGGTTTGCGGGCAACTATCTTTACTTTTTATTAATGATTTTAAAATTTTCCATAACTCTTTGCTATTATTTTGATTTTGATCAGTCTTCCGTTGTATATATTCACATCGTGCCTTTTTCAAGGTGCGTGAGTATATATTCCGCGCAGCGGTGTACCTATTCCAATCATTGCTATCATTACTTCTGCAAAATTGTTTGTACTTTTTATCTCTTCTACGTTTTAAACGCAAAAGTTCTAAAGAGTACGAGCTGTTCGAATTATGCAATTCAACACACTTTTCGGAAACTAGGCTATTGGTACACTCTTTTAGCGTGTTAATTAGAACAGCTGCTTTATTGTCGAAATTCCCTGTTATTGGCTGAAAATTCAGGCTTCTCGAAACAAGCTGAGACATTGCTTGCTTCGAGTATCTATTCCAACACTTAATTTTTACTTTATTATCACGGTTTTGATCATTCTCAAGTACAACACAAATTGTCTCATGATCTGTGATTTTATAATCGGCCTCAGTGAAAGAATGAACATTATCAAAATTCGAAAACACGTGATCAATTAATGTACGAGAGTGTCTGGAAGTTCTTGTAACTTGAAAAACCGTTTGTTGTAAATTGAAAAAATCTGCTAATTGCCTCAATTGGTTCGAATTTGGTATATTAAGCCAATCGATATTAAAATCGCCAGCAATAACATTTAATTTACTCAAGTCAATAAAATTATCCCAACACTTTTCTAAAGTTTCTAAAAAACGCTGGTTACTTGTACTGGGGGAGTGGTACACAATTCCAAAATTTCCTACCGTCATGCCTCTTTCAACTGATATTCCTAGGAACCAATTATTTTTAAAAGATTCGTTTAATCGAATATTGAATTTGATTGATTCCTTGGCGTAAATAGCAACCCCACCAGTATGTCTGGAATGTGAAAGGCAAAAAGCAACTTTGTAACCCGGAATGCTCTACTGATCAAATGCATCAGCTTCCACTATATGAGTTTCCGCTAGCAATACTAACATTGGACGTGTTGTTTCCACAAGATGCCGTAAAGCAACATAATTTGTAGATAAACCAGCAATATTCAAATAAATCATTTCTAATTTCCTTTCACATTGCGTTTTCTTCAGCTGCTATTTACTTAACAACATGTTGCTCTTTCTTTTCTCAAACAGTCTCCGAAATACTGGACACTGTGTACTATATGCTGGATGTTTAGCATCCAAATTTAAATTGAAGTCTTTATTAGATTTTAAACAAATTACGCAGTTAAAATCAGTTGAAATTTCGTTTCGTTTCGTTTCGACACCAGAGAAGCCAGTTTCGCACACCCCTAATGAAAATGTCACTTATTTCTAGAAACAAACGCCTCCTTTCCCCTCCTTTCTGCTTGAGAACGAGACTTATATGCTACGCTTCTCAAGTCTTTTGCACACACGCTTCCGAGATACCTTTCTTCTGCACTGGCACGCAAAAACTCTTTTGTCTTGCTTCTCAGCGACTGTGGAAGAGTACGCGAGTTCCTGCTCGCGAGTAGGAATACTATACTGAAACTAGTGCTCGAAAACGAAAATGCTTTCTTTATCTTCCCGGTTTTGCTTCGTAAACCGACACCCGAAAGTGGACGAAGCATCTGTTATGTATTGCCTACTGAAACGTGTAGGGTATCGGACTGCTTTGGTATGTTTTTTACAGCAGTCTAATGCAAAACAAGACGAATCAAACGAAAACAGCTAGAAAGAACCAGAAACAGTTTGAATGGAGAGTATTCCAGTATGTTATATGGGTAGCAACGGAAACCTCACATGAGGAGTTGCTGTTTATGAGTGAGACTAACGACACGGTTGTCTACAACTTTGCCAATCAAACAAATTAATTTTTTCCTTTTTTTTTTTGAAAATTTTGCCTTTTAAATTTATTTATGATTAGACAACCTTTAAAGTTTAATTAATTTATTATAGTCTTGATAATTTTTTTTTTGAAAAATGTGCTTTTTGAGATAAATAGTTTGAATTGTTTTTTTCGTGTTTTTTGTTAGTTAAAAAAGTTTTTTTTACGGTGTACATTTTCATTCGGACAAAATTATTATCTACAACTTTGCTGAAGACGTCACATCGATTGAACAAACCGTTTTGGCTCTAGAAATATTTGATTCCATCAATAACCTTTTTACACGAATCAGACACATGAAGCTACAAATGGCCGATTTCGAGCCATCACTTCGAATTTTAAAAACTACAAATAGTTAATGCGTTCACTATGAAAACGCTATTTTATGTTTGCTTCACCACAGCGATGCATTAGGAGAATTAAATGTGTGAACAAAGAAAACACAATAGGCAGAAACCGGAAACCAACTTCTGACGCCATTGAAAAGTTTGAGATGGTAACTTCCGGTTTTTAGAGATGAATCAAATACCGTCCAATATAGGGATTACCTGAATAGAGTTGATGCCTAGATGTAGGGAATCTACTCCAAACATCTTTTTCAAACCTAGGATGATGCTTTTTGGTTCTGGTGAACAGCCAAAAATAGCCGAATACTATCTGTTAAGAATATTCTGGGACCAGAATGAAAGTCATAATTGACCATAGACATAATTTTCAAAATTCAAAGTGGTTTCTGGAAAACAGAAAGAATGGCCCGGGATATTATCAAGTGACCATAGATGTTATTTTGAATTTTTATGGCCACCATATTACTTCCAGGTACTAATTGATGATAAATAAAAGTCATTGACATAAACATATTGATACAAAGTAGTCTATCGTAATTTTAGAGTCTAATATGTAATATATGACACTGGTCGACAAAAGTGAAAAAAATGTTGTAACTTTATGAATCAATCAATGGCCATCAAAATGGTTTTAATTGGTCTTTCACCTATTGCAAAAAAAAAAAACAAATTGACAAAAGACAGGCTGTCATAACTTTACGTTAACCTTGCGGTCATATTTCATACACAACCTTTCTCACAACCTTCTTCAGTTCAAAATAAAATCTGATCAAAGTCGTAAATCCAGAAAGCACAAGCTTAATAGTCGGAGTATGCTGACACGATCAACTCATTCAAAAATTAATTGTCTACGATATGTGCTAAAAATGAGTTAAATGTAATATTTCATGAGTTTGGATTAATCTAAAAAACTCCATGTGTATTAGGGTGGCAGCGAAAAGGGCCATTGTGTTTAGAACCACCATAGTACAAAATAAATGAACCACCCTAATAAAAATCGAGTTTGAGATATCTAACTCGTTCTTTCCTTTCGGTTTTCAATCTTTATTATAGTTTGTTTTGTTCTAATTTATTTTCGTATTATTATTTTATTTTCGTATATTTAAACAAAAGTATATCTGGAACTTTTTTAAAATGCCTAATTTGTGTTCGAGTCGTGTAGAATATCATGTTATCAGTCCAAATCATTATGTCTGTTGCAATAATATATATAAAGGAAGCATTTAATATCCAACTAAAGACCTCAAGGTGCTACGCGTCTTCAATAAAAAAAAGTAATTGTTTTTTTCTTAGTTCTTTGTCGACAATATGGCATTACTTTTTTACTAGAAAAATTTGCAGGGGTTCTACTCGTTCGACACGGTCAATTTGTTGTAATTGCTTCTATCAAAACATTTTGATCACCACTCAGAACAGCAATTTCGATCATAATTAAACACTCGCGAAATTACTTAATGCTTCGTGTCTTCCAACGCATTCTCGTGACACATCGTTGAAACAACAAGTACAACCTGTTTTACGCTTGCAGTCGGTCAAATGTAGAGTGCTGCATACGGATGATAATTGCAACGGACAGAAAAAAGCCTCCCATCTTTTTGTCGATGCAAATGATCTTTTTATCACTGACACTTCCACCCGGCAAAACGTTTTTCTCCGAACCTTCCATCCCACTTGACATAGCACCGCATGCTTGGATGACTTGCCGCAATCTGTCAAAATTTCGTTGCAGGCAGCAAGTAACAAGAACCTGACGAAAGATTTCGCTGCAAAAGCAACAAAAAAACCTAAATCAATCCACCTAGCGGTCAGACCCAGCCTTTCTCATTCAAACTTTTATTTGCTTAAATAGATTTACATGAACGCTTCAATCCAATAAATGTAGGGGAACTGCTCCATTGTTCATCTCAGCCCGTATATTCATCTCATTCAACATGTAAACACAATTGAAAACAGGAAAAACGCATATTTTCTTCTTATACTAATCTGCTAATCCATGGAATGGATTCTTCTTAGTTCACTTTAGATTCCTCATAAAGTATAATCTTCAAAAACTCACTTAAAAGCACTAAATTTGCTTCAGCACTCGAAAACTCATTTAATTCAATCACCTACCTCAGAAAACAAAATCCACGCATCGTTCTATACGGCTACAACGGGACTCGTTCTGCAGCCAACCAAAGTTTTTCTCATCACTAGCGGACCACTTTTCAATTTAATCACTAAACAAAATCACTCACTAAACTAAAAATACTTTAATCTTTGAAATGTTCACCTCAAGTTTCCCAAAACAAGCTTGAATTAGCAGAAATATATGAGATGAATCTCTACAATTCCTAAATTTCAACTGTATGTATTTTCATCTGTTTGCCCTGCGTTGAAGAAAATCAAGAGTTGCCAAATCAGTTTCTTTTAATACGAAAAAATCATACTGAAAATGTTGAATTATTCCGACATAATTGACATAAATCTACAGCACTGTAGTGGTTACCTAAGTTACCAACTTTTCAAGTGAACAACTGCAGCGGATATCTAGGTAACCTACTACGACGGGCTGCAGCTACGTTCATTCATGATAATGTGATTCATTCATGATTAACAGTGAGATGAATATAGGGGCATTGTGAGATGAATAATTGAGCAGTGATTCAAGTTTTGAGATGAATATGGAAGCGTCGTAAAAATGGTTTGTTTTACAAAATTCAGGATAAATTTAGCTAATTTAACTAAATATATAATGCTAAACGATTCCATAAGAGTACGTAAGCATATTTAGCTTATTTGTTCAATGATTTCGTGAAAATTTGGTGTTTAATCCGTGCATTCTTCGTGAATATCGGCTTAATGAGATGAATAACGGAGCAGTTCCCCTATATTCACTCATATAGGTTCTAAAATATTGATGTTGTAATCTATACATGTAAATATGCAGTCCGGTCTGTCTGTCTGTCTGTCTGATCCATATAGGCTCGAAAACTACCAAACCAATGGACGTGAAAATTTGTATGTAGGGGTTTTTGGTGCCGATAAAGGTTCCTATGATAGTTTGAGACCCCTCTCTCTTCTGGAAGGGTGGGGTCCCATACAAATGAAACATAAATTTCTGCACAACTCAAGAACAAACCAAGCTAAAAACGGGCGATTTCCACCCAATATAATAATATCCGGATCTAGCATTATACACAGGAGCTGAAATCGACCACAGATACCATTTTGAATTCTAAGATGGCGACTTCCGGTATCGGGTGTTATTCGATCATTTTCAGCTGTTTCCCAGGAACATGTGCTTCTAGAAGAAGTAGGGGCCATTATGGACATATTTGTTACCAAGCATGGAAAAGTTCACTCACTAGCAATATTTCATGCAAATGTGTTCTTTGAATTATCAGTTATCGTTCAACTATTTCCACTCGCGTACAAGTTTTCCATAGAAACGCTGCTGATTGTTTTTCGCTTTTAAGAGTTCCGAATACCATAGAAGGAGACTGAATGATTCAAACACGATAGTATTTATTGTTTCCAAGTTCACTTGCATTCAACACTATTCCGAGAAGCGTTGAGATATTATTGCCAGTGATACAAAATTATGAATCCAAATGAACGTTAGATTGCGTTCAATTGTTTGCTTGCCGGAGCAAATAGGTATCATTAATGCTTACGAAAATTGTAGCATGATGCATTAGCATCTGATACTTGAAATCACCAAGAATCATCGTGGTATATCACGGTGAAAGCACGACGTGGAGTAGCCGAATTACGCCTACAAGCAACCAACATTTGAAAGAATCATTGCGATCGCTTGTGTGCAATCGTTTACGATTCTTTCGTGAAACACTCGCTATATGTTGCTCGCTCCGCCTAAAGCAGGCAATACTGAAACAAAATCATCACAGAAAGCTACCATATATTTCTTTGCTCTAAGTTGTCTCTTGCAAGCTTGAGAATGTGTAACTTTTAATAGCGATGGTTTGCTAGGATTGAAAGCTTATAAATAGCACGTTCAGAAATGATACCCGAATGATTGTTATGCGATACGAGTTTTTCCATCCTTGTTTGTTACCACTAAAAACATTCAACCAGAATGACGCACAGAGGCCAGAAATTATCTTAAATACCATTTTGAAATCCAAAATGGCGACTTTCGGTTTCGGAAAAACAGCGGCAAACGATCAAATACCACCCAATATGGGTATTTCCGGAACCGTAATGATGCACTGGAGCCACAAATCGCCTTCAGACAACATTTCGAATTGTAAGATGGCAACTTCCGGTTTCTGGAAAACAGCCTGAAATGGACGATTTCCATTAAATATGAGTATCTCCGGAACCAGAAAGATGCACAGAAGCTAAAAATTGATTACAGACACACTTTTGAATTTCAAGATGGTGACTTTCGGTGTCTGGCAAACAGCCGGAAATGACCAAATACCATTCACTATGAATGTTTTCGGAACCAGAATTACGCCCAGATGACAGAAATTGATTTCACAGGCAATTTTAAGGTCCAAAATGATGACTTTCGGTTTCTGAAAAACAGCCCAAAGTGACCAAATAACACCCAATATGAGTATCTCTGGAGCCAGAATGTTGCAAGAAGCCAAAAATTGACCTCAGACACCATTATGAAATGTAGGATGGCAACTTCTGATTTCTGGAAAACAGCCAAAAATGGCCGATTTCCGTCTAACATGAGTATTCTCTGGATCTAGAATGATATACAGCAGCTGTAATCGACCACAGACCTCATTTTGGATTCTAGGTTGGCGACTACCGGTTCCAGGGAAACTGCCGAAAATTATCGAATAACACCCAATACGGGGGGGTTTCTCCAACCAGAATGACGCTCAGAGGCCGGAAATTATCTTGAATACCATTTTAAAATCCAAAATGCCGACTTCCGGTTCATGAAAAACAACCTAAAATACCCAAATACCATCCAATATGAGTATCTCTGGAACCAGAACGATGCAATGAGCTAACAATTGACCTCAGGCACAATTTTGAATTGCTAAATGGTAACTTCTTCGAAAATGACCGAATAATACTCAATATGGATATTTCCGTAATCGAGATGATGCATAGAAACCAAACATTGACCCTGGACACTATTTTGAACTTAAAGACGACCACTTTTAGTTTCTGGAATACAATCAAAATAACTAAATACCTCCCAATATGGGTATTTCCGGCGTTAGATTGATGCCAGAAAATCTGCTGAAAATGACCGAATACCACCCAATATGAATATATTCAGAATTAAGGCGATGTACAGAAGCCAAAAGTCGGTGATGTTGTCATTTCGATGAAACCAATCATTTTAAACGATTTGTTATTTAACCTTGATCATATCCTATGGCCGATTCGTTGTGCATTTGCAGATTTTGAACACATCGCAAGGAATCAATGAATTTGGAACGTTCAAATAGTACGATACCACATTTAAATTATGTTGAGGCCACATCTATCGATCAAACCAGGTATAACTTGCAAAAGTCTTTGAATTTCTTGTCTTTCCATAACTTTTAAGCCACATATCAAATTGTTATGAAGTTTGTTATTTGTAAGTTTGAGAGATGACTCGTTCGTATGGCACTAGTTATGTTCAAATAAGTCATGTACTTTTTGAGATAATAGACCTGCGTAGTTTTATTAACAATTTAATACATAACGGTTGCTTAAGTTGCTTAAGTTCGATTATAATCAAATGAAATGGGAACGTATAGGGCAGCCAAACTTTAAACCACGTGTTCAATCATAATTCATCAGTTAACCCTTAACTAGCCCGCTCATCTGATAATAATATTAATCAAATCGGTTATGTAGTTTCTGAGATAATGATGTTTCGTGATTTTCACATTTCGGTACATTACAAACGAAGTTACAGTCCGATTACAGTAAAATTTAATAGGGTATTATGAGGCAGCTAGACTTTTAATTTAACACTAATTTTGTCGAAATCGGGTCAGCCATCTCTGAGAAAAGTGAGTGAGTCCAAGTAGTCGTCGGAATATGTTCCTTTTCATAGCTGGATTTCACATGTTTAAACATAACAGTCGAAGTAATAGTCCGATTGCAAAACAAATCAATAGGGTCTTATGGGACAACAAGACCTTCCCTTAGACTCTGATTTTATGAAAATCAGTCCAGCCATCTCTGAGAAACATGAGTGAGATTAAACTATATTCAGAACACGTTTCTTTTCGTAACTTTTGAACCACAAGTTCAATCTTTATAAAATTCAAAAGTTAAGGGTTTTTCAGGTAGCCCGTTCATTTGAAACCAATTTTGTTCAAATCGGTTGTGTGGTTTTAGAGATAATGATGTTTCATGATTTTTACATTTTGATACATAACCTCTAAACTAAAAATCCGATCACAATGAAATTTAATAGGGTCTGATGGGGCAACTGGACCTTTCATTTGCAATTAATTTCATGATAATCGGTCCAGCCATCTCTGAGAAAAGTGAGTGAGAATAAAAATCTGCACATACACACACATACACACACACACACACACACATACAGAAAATGCTTAGCTCGTCGAGCTGAGTCGAGGGATATATGCCATTCGGCCCTTTGGAGCACTTTTATACCTTCGGTTTTGCAAGTGATTGCTATACCTTTCTAGGAGAAAGGCAAAACGAGATCAACAACTTGTTGACTGACTACAGAAAGCTGCATTGTGCATCCTGTGTGCGTACGATCTGGTAACTACAATGTAATAACATAATAAACATTGGCATATTTGCACTCATCTCCTCCCCTTGCTTGTAAATGGACACGTGCGCCACAAACATGGGACGGGAGAAATTGTAGAAGAGTGCAAAGAAAAGAAATTACTGCAGCACTGTGGCGTGCGTTTTGCGAATGCACTTACGTACATTGAAAACTGCATGCCCAGCATCCCTGCTCTCCTCCACCACAATGTTCGCTATATACCGACAGAGACGACTCGCTTGGTGTTCCTGCGCACACGCTCACAATCTGACCAGAGGCAAAAAGTTGCTCGAAATTGCTATGCAATTTAATGCATTTACTGCCTGTGCACTCCTGCTTCGACATAACCCCAAGTGCGTATGTTGTACATTTGATTGGAAACCCGTCGGCGGCCTCTTGCTGGCTCTTTCTTCCCTCTACCCCCTTTTTCAGGATTGGTTCGTGAAATTCCTTTGCTACTGCCATTTGAGAGAGAGGTAAATATCCTCATTTCATTTGCATAAATTTATAGGCCTGTCAACTGCTCCCCTCGAGGGCTGACGACAAGTACAGACTTGATCCTTGGGTCGGTCTGCAGTGCAGACATTGCTTGAATGCGGGTGCATCCCGATAAACCATCAGCTCCGGCATTCATTAACAGCTGTTATAAAATGGCATTCCGGGATATTCTCCCAAGATTCATTACAGCGGGTAATCCGATCCGGTAATCCTATTTTACTGGCAGAACTAGTGCGGAATATCATTCCGGCAGCTTCGAAACTTTATTGTTGGGGTGATATCGTCGCCAAGTCTGACTATCATCGTTATCCGAACTCAGCTGTGATCCTGTGCCGCCGTCACGGAAACGCAAAGCAACCCTGTCTGCCAGACGGGAACCGCGCCGCCGTCGCCGCCACCGCCGCAACTAAAAAAGGAAGTGCAGGATAATTTGAAGGCGGTGCCGATCGTTCGGAGTGTTTGATTAATTCACAAAAAAGCGATACAAAAAGCAGCAAGTTACAATAGAATTATTACAAAAGTCCTCTGTTTCGAGTGGTGTGTTCATGTTTGCCAGTATGCCGACAAGCAAAGTAGAAGTGAAAGAACAGTAACACAAGACGAAGCGTAGAATCGCTCCCCTTTCTTCGACGGGGTAGACCCGTGCTTACCGACAGATTCAAGCGATCCGGCGCGACAGCGATCGTTCCGGGAATCGCCAGGATAATGCAAGCACGCTGCAGTACCACGTTACGTGGGCATGTGCATTTTCGGCATAGCGCAAACGAGGCGCGCGCGTAGACGGAGAGGGTTGTCGGTTTTTTTCCCTTTCGGAAGGTCCTGTGGGACCTGTGTGTGTATAACTTATTTTTGTTTTCCCGCATTGTTTTTTTCTGTATAGTTGTATATTAGTTTCCGAGGGTCTGATCTTGAAACAGTTTTTCAAGGTTGAAAGTACACACTCGACCCGAAGTGCGGGGTTCCTTCCGTTACTGGCGGCTTAATTAAAAGCGAATGCGCAGTAACAAGTCGGGACGATATTTTTGTTGTTTTTTGTTTCTCCTTTGAAGTGTGAACGTTTACAGCGAAAGCTTGCAGTTTTTGGAATAATTTTTAACTTTCCTGAATGAAAAGTTTTCTAAATAAAAGAGTTTTCGGGAGACCCCTGGTTTGCTTATGTTCAACCTAAAAGAAATTTTCAATCTGGAATCTGTCTCCAGAGAGTTTCATTGCCTGTGCCACTAAACAGCATATCTACTTTAACATGATAAACAACATAAGTAGTATCACTACCTTGCAGTCTTGCGTCATCGCACACGACCTCGGCAAAGGCAGCAGACCCAGAAAGAGAGAGTGTATGTATAATTTCACTCCCAAGGACGCGCGCGAACTGGGTTTTGCTTTCACATGGGGTCAGTGACCGCGGGCGCAACCCCCTGAGGCCCTGCCGTTTTGGCGGGATCCTCTGTCCACCCCGGAAGCGCCGCTAGGTAGACTTCGTGCTTCAAACTACCAAGCGGCGCACGAATACAGCTGCAATCGTTGTGCGATTTTTTTTTCTGTATATCATCCAGAGGGCCTCCCGAGATGGCGTGGCTTGCAAAAACCGGGAGTTTGCGCACTAAGACCCGTCGTTGGATCACGAGACGGAGCCAATGTGCTCCACGGTTTGCTTGTTCCGCGCTGGACACACAATGGCACAAGTTGTGAATTTTTCGTGGCAACAACCCGGATACGCTCTCGTCTGTACAGTGCTTAATCCAGTAGAAATGCTTATGTAGCGTCTAGGGGACGGCATTAGCAGACAATTGAATTTAGATGGAATATTTTTTTTTGTTTTTGTTTCTTCCTATGGAACGAGGGTTTTCCTAGGCCCCCTGAGACGAATGCGTGCGAACATAATATTAGTGCCGAAGCCCGCTCTCAGAACAAGGTACACTTTTTTTCCTTTTCGGCTATCTTCTAGCTGGCAAGCAGAACTTCGTTCTCGTTAGGGGCTGCATGTCTTCCGTTGTCCCAGGAGCTAGAGGCATGCACGTTGGCCCGTTTTCAAATTTTGTCTATTCTTCCTCGCACAGTCCTTGCTTCTAATGTATACGTCCTAAGGTTCATAATTTCCTCTCCGATCCTGTCCTTACTGTTTTTCGATTGTGAGCGTGAGCTGAACTACACTCTCGCTCGAGGACCCGGGAAGGATATAACGTTCCTTCCGAGAAAGAAATCTTTTTGTTCATTACGATTGTCACGCATACACACGAGGGTAGTGAAGATTTTTTAGGTGTCTTTGCCGGTCAGGCAATGGCATTAGATCGATTTTAGTTCACTTCACCTAAACCGTTTAGCAATGTAAAATTGACCCTGCTTAAAAGTTATTGTGTTTTATTGTGATTTAGTAAAAAGATATTTTGATTATTATATTTTACTTATATTTTTTTATATTTTCCAGTGTCCGAATTTAAAGATAAAAAAATATTAATCAGAAATGCGCGTTTTTGACCATTTCAAAGTACATTTAATGCCATTAAATTTAAATATAATTTTAAAACATACATGAAAAATTAGGTCGAAAACTATGTAGATTTACTGAAAATTATCTCTTCACTTGAAAAGGCCAAACTATCTAAATGCGTTTCATAACCGCATGGGTAAACTTACGAGGTTATGAATATGCATAAAACATGTTCATGTTTTGAATTGATAATGATTGTGAATGCTGATTTTTTTAATAATGTAATTTGTTGGCCTATAATGACAATCCAACTCTTTGTTTAAAAATCGCTGCCCGCTGTATTTTGCTGAAAGTTTCCTTTGTGGGCGCTTTTTTGGAAAGGTTCTTCAGAGATTCAGCAACCTAGAAAAAATATTTCTGGTAAAACAACATATTTTTCTTCCGTTAGCAGAAATACTTTGAAGTTTTTGAGACATTTTAAAATCATTTTTCATGAACTTTGTTTTAACTACTTGAGGCACTTAGAACTTAGCTGTGAGTTAATAAGGAATCTATTTTGTCTCTAGACTTATCCATCTATGGAACCACTTCAAACATAAATTTGGTATAAATTTCTGCTTTGCTCTTTTTTGTCAGCGTTTTTCAACTATTAGGTTGATTTTGAATAATTTTCTCTTTGGTTTTGTCCTCTTGTTAGAATTACTTTACAGTCGAGTCGCTTTATAGCGACATCTCAAGGGACCGTCGTTACAGAGAAATGTCGCAATAAAACGAATAATTTGAAGGTATGTAAAACAGACGGGACCATTGAAAATGTCGCTATAGAGAAATTTGTCGTTATAGAGGGATTCGACTTTATTTTTTGTTCTTTATTCCAGGTTTGTTCTCAAGCATTTTTAGTTAACTTTAATTTATCATTGAAATGGTAAGTCTTCAAAAACTAAAGCAGGGAGGGAGTTGGTGTAGAAGAGCAAAACTGCGATTTAAAACGTTGAATTTGAGCTAAAAAAACAAAAATGCTAACCACATTTTTTGTGAGAAAACTTCAATATACGTTTAGAATAATACTACTTTTGACCATATTTGCTTCTAAAGTGTTATAAGCTGCATCTAGTAGGAAGTTTTCTCAGCTTTCAAAAAGGGTATTCTATAAACTTAAAAGTTAGATAACTCTAAGTAGATTGACGTTAGAGTATATGCGCAGAAGAGTTTTTTTCATTAAATGTGGTCCTTCATCAGCCCCTGAAGCACCCCCAATATGGAACCAATTACCATGTATTATTGGACCATTTTTTTCTTTTATTTCTTCTGTACCTGAGAAGTATTATTCAGCCATTTTTTGCTAAATTTTGATCAAATTTTATTATGACACTTTAGAGCGTTTTAAACCATTATTTCCATCGTTGGCTTATTCTAGCATTCAGAAACGTTTTTCAACCATTTTGAACTGAATTAGGAATAATTTTTTTTATTTCTAACCTCTTGCAATGTTTTCAAATGTTTCAAGCTACATTTGGTAGAGTTTTTATGAAGTTAAGATTAAGTTTGATATAGTTTTGAGTTTGGTGTTTTTAACGCTTCCTGAGCTAATTAAATTTTTTATCTTATGACTGCAGTTAAGTTTAGTATAAAAAATTGAGCCATAAGACAAAAATTGTAATCAGTTTATAAAGAAATTTCAGCATATTGACGAACTTCCGTTAGATGCGTTTCGGTAAAAGTTTTGCCACCATCTGAATCGTTTTGTTCGATACTTACTGGTAGATTTAGTAAGTCGCTGTTCAAAGTGTGAGAGAGACAACCTCTCAGTTACCAAAAGTAACTTCCACAAGGCAGTGTGTGTGGTTGATCGAGGCGTGCTTGGAACGGGACACAATAGTAGTGGGTGATCGATGTTATTCTTAGGGGAGATAACATTTCCAGTAATTTGATTGGCCAAAACACCAAACTGGAGACACCAGAGATTGCGGGTTCGAGTTCCATCTGGATGAGCAAAATAAGTCCTCTTTCATCGCATATTTTCGTAAAATTACATACATTGCCCACCTTATTTCAACTGGTTCATAGTTGATTTTTTTTACTTTTTGCTGTTGTTCTGGTTTAGAGCCGTGTCTTTGCTCCTTCGAACGGTTTGCTTTCAATTGAGCTAGAGCTAGAGCTTCACGTCCGCACATTTTGTAATTGTTTCTCCGTGATCTATTTGAGCTAGTGAAGTTGCACTAGGAATCACATATGGGTCATTCCATGTCAAGTGTCCGAGGAAATGCATCGATCATCTCCGATTTCGACCAAAATTTGTGAGTCGATGTATTTGTAGCCGGAACTTATAAGTACAAAGTGTTGTACCGATTGGTGGACCCCTCGGCCAATGGGACTACCTCCATTTTTTGCCAATTTAGCAAAATACCTTTTTTATTTTGTAAATATCTCGGGACCCTGAAGAGCTACAGGTGATATTGATATATCATTTTGAAGGGTTTTAGATGTCGAACTACGTGATCGATGTTTTTCTGCAGTGTTGCCAACATTGCATTTTTTTCAATTCAAAACTAAATTTGCAATTTCCTAAAAATACCCCCCCCCCCCCCTCTTCGATTTTGATTTTGACCACGCCAGTGTGTTTAGCAGACGATTTTACATAGGAATCACTTATCAGCAAAAAAAAACAAAATGTAGCGTTCCAGAGTTACAGCATTTTCAAAATTGCAAGATTTTGGATTTTGTCTACGCACGCAAGCGCTTTTACATAAATTGCTGCAATCTTAATGGTATCCTAGCAGGCGTTTGTGTAATCAAAGAGATGAACCTTAGAGGAGCATCCGTTAATGATGTAACGCAAAAAATCCCGCTCTATAATGATTTTCACGAAAGGTTACATGAGAGTTTTGGCTACACTTTTCGTATTTAAATTCAAACTGTTTTGTTAAATGTAGACTTTTGTCCATGATTCTAATTTTGAAACTAACTTCAAATTATACATTGTTAATAACGTGGAAAAAAATGCTGATTTTAGATTTTTTTGCATATTTACATTCAAGACCACATGTTCAAAAAAATCTCCGAACGCATCCAAAATATTTTATCATAAACTAATATCTTAATTTGCTCATATCATAGCACGTCATACCACGTCATAGCACGTCATATAACCAATACCGTTTTCCAGCGACACAAATTTGTTTTAAATACAATCCAATTAAACACACCATCTTCAAGAATGAAATGATTGCACCCGTGAGACACATTGTTTACAATTTTGAAATCATAGCAAACCTTAAATCAGGACATAAACATGACCATTCGCCTGTTAGGAAACGGTTTTAAATTGAGAGAGGATAATTTATACAATGTGATAAACCAATAAAATGAAGATTCATGTGAAAAGTGTAACCAAAACTCTCCTGTAACTTTTCGTGAAAATGATTCTAGAGCGGGATTTTTTGCGTTACATCATTAACGGATGCTCCTCTAAGGAACAACTCTTCGATTACACAAACGCCTGCTAGGATACCATAAGGATAGCAGCAGTTTATGTGGAAGCGCTTTCGTGCGTAGACAAAATCCAAAATCTTGCAATTTTGAAAATGCTGTATCTCTGGAACGCTACATTTTGTTTTTCGCTGATAAGTGATTCCTATGTAAAATCGTCTGCTAAACACATTGGCGTGATCAAAATCAAAGTCGAAGGGGGGGGGGGGGGGTATTTTGAGGAAAATGCAAATTAAGTTTTGAATCGAAAAAATGCAATGTTGGCAACACTGCAGAAAAAAATCGATAACGTAGTTCGATTTTACATCTAAAACCCTTCAAAATGATATATCAATATCACCTGTAGCTCTTCAGGGTCCCAAGATAATTACAAAATAAAAAAAGATGTTTTGCTAAATTTACAAAAAGTGGAGGCAGTCCCATTGGCCGAGGGGTTCACCAATCGGTACAACACTTTGTACTTATGAGTTCCGGCTCGAAATACATCGACTCACAAATTTTGGTCGAAATCGGAGATGGTCGATGCATTTTCTCGGACACTTGACATGGAATGACCCATATATGGCTACTAGGGATTAGTTCGCCATATTCAGTGTATGTACAACAATTCAGTAGCTACCGCTTTATATGGATCGATATTATAAGGAAGGAGACGTAACGGTCGTTGTTGTCGGAGACCTAGTTTACATCCGCATCTCCATGACTGTGACGGAAAGAAAGGGTTATGTCACCGTGGTAAGTGACAGAGTCAGACAATGTTGGGCGCGAAGTTGACTCATTGCGAAGACGAACGATGAGTATCTTTCTTGTACCACTCGTGGCGTTCAGCTGTCTTCGAGCGGTTTTCATTTCAATTATAAATTGATTCTACTATGGTTTTTTCCACTTTTTTACCGTTTCCAAGCCTTTTCAAGGTGCTCCCACAGACCGTTATTATAAAAAGTAGGGGGGTGGTATTCAAGACACGACCGCATGACGTTGACTACCGTATTCTTATAAAAAAAAAAAAAAAAAAAAATATATATTCTATTGAAGCAAATAGTAGAGGGAATTGCAACGCTTCTTTTACAAAACTTCTGTAATGAAATTTCGAGGCACCAAAAGGTACCAGTTGCCGATTATTCTCGTTTACTGGTTAGTCCGTCCAGAATTCCAGCCATTTTTAGTATTTTGCAGTAGCCATTTATTACTAACAGCCACCAGCATAACAGGTGAAACCGGCACGAGATGACCGGTACTATTTTGTTTTTCCTCCTTTTAGCTGCTAACACCGAGCGTCCGTATGTATCCGGTACGGTTTAATAATGAAACTGATGGGGTAAAATGTTCGAACGATACGTTTTATACCAAGGCTTCGTCAGATAATTAGAAAGAAGGAGGGGCCACATAGATGATGGAATGGTAGTGACAAATGTTTCTTGAAAGCTGCGCCGGCCACTGTCGTAATATTAACACCAACACAAATATGCATTTTTGCAAGGTTTTTTCCGCTAGCAGCAGCATTTGGTAAAACAGAAAATTCAATTAGCCGCTTCTATTACACAATTTCGAGGCACCAAAAGGGGCCAGTTGCCGAATATATCCTTGTTTTTGGTTAGTCCGTCCAGAATTCCAGCCATTTAAGTGTTTTGCAGTAGCCATTTACTACTAAAAGCCACCAGCATTACGGGTGAAACCGGCACGAGATGACCGGTACTCTTTTGTCTTTCCTCCTTTCAGCTGCTATCACCTAGCGTCCGCATGTCACTGGTGCGGTTTTGGAATTTAAATGATGGGGCGCCGGCCGCTGTCGTAAAATTAACACCAACAAAAAGATGCATATTTGCAAGGTTTATTCCGCTAGCAGCAGCATAAACATCGGAAACAGAAAGTGACAACAACAATAACAACAAAGTCAGATCGATTGTATCCGTTAGTGTCGACTGTGCTTGGGAAGAGAGGTAGTGATTGGCTGCGCGGTATGATTTAGACAATCGATATTAATTACCAATTTTTCAATAGTGTATCTCAAACAATAGTTTGTTTTTGTTACATAAATTTAACCGTAAAAGAATTTCTGATCGATTGATGCCAAAACCTCGAAAACCTGATTATAGATGACGGCAAAATAAGCGCTCAAAACCTGACCACTTTTCTCTGGTTTTCCCTGGTTGAATTACTAGATTTTCAAATTCAGGGGCCTAACTTCGATATAGACGTTAGTCAACGTCAAAAAAATGCACCAAAGAATCTGAGTACACCATTCGATTCGTTATGACGTCCGGAACCTCTGGTCACGGACACGACAAAATAGATATTTTTTGTAGAACACTCCTCTTTAAAATCAGTTTTTTGTCTATAACTTTTTCCATGATTGTCAAAACAATAAATTTTACGAAGTCTTGACGGAAGCTTAGTTGAATGAATAAAATCTTAGAACATTTTGCTTTGTTTTGGCCATTACACACAAAATTATAAACAAAAACAGTGATTCTGAGGAAGGGTGTTCCACAAAAAACTCTATTTTGTTGTGTCCAACATACAGATAGGACATCGCAGTATTCATCAATTGTTTTTCTTTTAAAATTCTTCACAACTTTGCTGAAGGAAGCAATCTGGTATATTGAAAATTAGAAAAAATATTTTTTTTTATCTAACTGTTAGGTGGGTTGATCGAAAAACTAAAAACACCAAAAGTAAGGTCTTGTTCTATAAAATAATTTTGCTGTAGACATTAAATACATAAAATTAATTTTTCACAGTCAAATCTAGAACGATCACGATTTTTCGAGTTTAGACCAATGTGCACTGTGGGATTTTCAAATAAATCTTTCCAACAATTGTTAATGTCTTGAAATATAGCCCTTGGAATGTGTAGAAACTAATTTGGAAGTTATTTCATAAAATTGAAAAACGTGCTTTACAATAAGTATTTCATCGTTTTTATATCACTTTTATGTACTTTACGACCTTCAAAGGACATTACTCAAAAATGTACCGTACGATGATTTTGAAATTTTGACCAGAGATTCTGGACGTCAAATGAATCGAACGGTGTACTCAGATTCTTTGGTGCATTTTTTTTATAATAACGATCTGTGGGAGCACCGTTCTTTTGGATTAATTTAAACCATGTTTTTTCTTGGTCGTTCCGTTTTATAGTAGTTGGCTTTTCAATATTGTTTGAGTCTTTTTCTGATGGAAGGTACATTTGAGCTCAATTTGCTGGTTTCCTTGTTTTTCTAAGAACTTGTTGAACTTAAATTGAAATATTTTTTGTTTACATGCTGTTCAACATGTTGTCGTCAGTTTGCTACTCTAACTTGCAGAAAAGATTTTGTTTTTTTAAGGCGGTTTATTTTGGTCATTTCTATATTCAAAAGCTCTATTCAAGATTTTTGAACTATGTATTAGCTATTTTCTATTTGGCTTCCAATTTTATTTTGTTAGAAGTCATTTTAGAGTGAACTTTAGAGTCTATTCTGTTGTTTTTTTTTTGCGTTCTAAATTGTTTTCGATTACACTTGTCAACACAGGTTTTGTCCTACAGCTCAAAATGAAAAAAAAAAAGAAAGATTGTAGCTTTTCAACTGTTTCTCTTAATTTTGGTGCCCCTAGGAAGCTCGAAAAGCCGTAAAAGGCCGCAGAACAATTGCTCGCAGGGATCGTCGCTTCTACATTTGCTTATGGAAAAACTTCATTCAAGTATATGATTTCTTTGTGAACAGATTAAAGAGCTTTAATCTTTCATGTACATATTCACGCTCTAAGGTAAACCTGTGTTTACAACTGGTCGACAAAAACAAAAAAATACCTTGAGTTAATCAAAGACTTGAGTGAAGTTTCGCGGTAAGCAAACGTAGAAGCGACGAACCCGGTGATAAATTACTCTGCGGCTTTTTGACGCACTTCCGAGCTTGCTAGGAGCATCAATACTAACAGAAACGGTTGAAAAGCAATAATCTTTCATTTTTTTTCTGTTTGAGCTCCAGTGCAAATTTTTGTTTCGCTTCGACCAGTGACATTCAAAGCATAATAATGATTTATATTTCATTCAGTTTCTTTTGTACTACAGAAAGATTTGTAAGCATTTGGTTTACTAGGTTAAAGAGAAGTTATTGATTTTTTTACAACAGTATGTAATATGAAATCAACATTTTAGCTCTTTTTTTTAACAAAAATTTCCTATTTTTCCCTTTTAAACTAGTTTTATTTTTCTTTCTGCTCCTTCTTCTGAATCATTTACCGTAAAATTTGGAATTATTTCTACTTTTTGTTTTAGAGTTGTTATCATATATTTTTACCTATTTTGTAAAAGCAAAGCCTTGGTGCTACATTCCGTATCGGAATTCGACCTTCTGTTTTACTATACACAGACTTCGCAGCCGAATGTTAAGTGTACAGGACAATTGCGGGGCTAGCGCTACGATCCTACTGACACTAACAATCTCTCCCGAGCCGGGACTCGAACATTAATTGATATTCTTATTTGGTCTTTTCAAATTTTCGGTACGATTTCAGTTCATCATTCATTATTTTGGTAGTCCTTTTCTGGCCTTTGGCTGTGATATTCGACTATTTCAAGTGAAACTCACGATCATAGTGAAAAGATTTTTAACTCTTCCAACTTATTTTTGGAAATGTGTGTAAATTATTGTTTCATTTTTTTGAGTGCGTTTAATGGAACTTATAAAACTTAACTCAAGTTCTTTTTGTATTATTTTTTTTTTCAACATTTCTAGTTGTAACTAGAAGTTTTTCTTCCCAGAAGCCATTTCAAGCCTAATTTAGGATCATTTAAAGGTACTTTTCCTCAGTCAGGCTTGTTTTTCTCCTCGATACGTGGAAAAAGGAATATTCACCGCCCACTTCTTGTCCAGCATGAAAGGTGCGTGTAGAAATTTTTTTCGCCACACTTCTTCCTTCTGCTTTGTGCTGTGTTTCTGCCGCTCGCAGAAGAATTAAAACAATTGCTGCCTACACCACAGCTGAGCGAAACAAGAATAGTGAATCACTCTAGTGAGCACACAGAGATACACCGCGGTACGCACTGCTGAGATAAAACAATCGAAGTACAAACATGCGTGACGGGCGGCTGGGTTTATTCTTTCAGTTTCGCTATGCAAAACAATCAACGCAATCTACTTTCCTACCTAGATGCTCCCCTCATTCGATACATGCTTACAGACACACAGTAAAAGCACTGCAGTGAGCTCTGTTGTCTAGTTATTGATCCTTTCGTGTGAGACACCAGTTTATTATGTCTCTGGGGAGATATTTCAAATTTCACCGCGGTGTTTTTTTGCTCACCAGTGTGAAAGCAGTTTTTTCGACAGTGTGAGGATTCTCCTACACGCTAGTGATTTTCTGAGGAGAAACGACAAGCCCGTTCTCAGTCTTTCGAATCTTTTGAGTTGAATTTTGGGCTTTTCTTTTAAATTACTGTTTTCTAACTTTTTATGGTGAGTTGTTTTAGATTTAGATTAAACTAGTTGTTGAAAAGGTGTGTATTATCAAGTTGATAAAAGTTTGTAAGTTCTAGTAATTTTTCCGTTGCTCTTCTAAGTGTTTTCATACATTTAAAGCATAATGTGCAATTATTTTAAAATGACGATTTTTCTGTCCACGCGAAATGTGGACAAATCTAAACGAATGCAAAGTGTTCTCAACAATCCAGAAAAACAAAATCTAAAAAGGCTTTCGACAAGAACTCTAACGATTTAAGGTGGATCGCATAGACGGATATAATTTAATGAATAATTTTGCTTTGGAATTATCTTTACAATTAGAAAAATTTGATCTAGACAAGAAAATTACAAAAAAAATTACAAGAAAGTAAATTGAAAAGTCAGAAAAACTGTTATCTGGATGAGTAAACATTTTTTTTACAAATATTGCATCAAAAGTTTTTCTGAAGCTGAAAATCCGGAGCCATTATTTTACTTTCAGTTTTGTTCCAAAAGGAACAAAAAACAATAATTATTCAGTAAAATTAGTAGACTCGTTCCTTTATTTTTATTACATAAGAATAACGGAAAGTAAGGACTCCACTGCCTCTCCTTCTGACACTCTTCTGTTTGAAATGTTTTTAGTCGGCGAATCAAATGACCATTTTTTGGTTATGTTCCAATTCCATGTGCCAAATGTAGTCCAAAACGCGGTCTAGACGCACATCTTCCACTGTCACGGCCTATACGTGACAGTGGAAAATTTTTATCATCAGGGAGCATTTTTTGAATGTTACAGATGTGACAGACGACGCGGGTAATAAACACCCTAAAATTGAATATGCAACCTTGAGCATAACAAAGTTACAATTTTTCGCATTTCGATGGATGCATAGCTTATTTTCCAATTTGTAAAAATGAATGAAAACCGTTAAGAACTGACTGAGTTTTAAGCATTTAAAAATGGACAATTTTCGTGACGTTCTCGCTGTTTTTGATTTTTTAATTTTCAACCCTAAAATGTTGCCGTAAAACGTAATTCTACGTCAAAATTCACGGTAAATCATTTTAAAAGCGAATGGGTACCAGTTTCAACTATGTATAAAATCCAGAAAACCTCAACAATAATTCGCAATGCAGGTAGTGGATGACTGGCCGAAGTAATGGCTAAAAAGCATTTCGCTCTTCATGCCAAAATCATGGTTTAAGGCCAGTTTCACAAAAGATTAAAACAACAAATAAATCGCAGTGGTCTAAATCTTACAAAAAAAAAAAACAATGGTTTAGCTGTTAATCAAAATATGTACCAGAACGAATGTTTGAAGAAAATTCTGATTCCCTATCTTCAAAAACATCATGCCGATGTAAGGTATGTATGTAGAGCCAGATAAAGCATAATCACATTAGAACGCCAAAAAAACCCAAACGTTTCAGAACAACCAATTGACCCCATGTGTACACAAAATACGCAACTCAAGGAGTCTGAATCAGTGTCGCCCAATCGAAGGTTTCTTCGGGATTTTGAGTTCCTTGGTATACAAAAATAAACGGAAAGCAACGAACTGCAAACAGTTGATTGTTAGAGTCGAAAGCCGTACACCGCTCTTATTCCGGCCTCATGAAAAAGCTTCGTAGGAGAGCAAATCAGGGACCTTTTCCAAATATTAATTCATTTTTTTATTAATGAATGTATTTTCATGAAAAATATTTCAATTTTTCTTTAAGTACACCACCTTAAATAAAACTTAACTTAAATATAATAAAACCTAATTTTATTTGTGTGTCTGAACACAAATCTACAACCAAATCAAACCCTCAGTTCATTTCACTCCGGTTGACGGTGGGACAGAACCAACAAGGTGCACGGCGCGCGTTTTTAATCCTCTCTCCCTGCGACGACATTCCTTCTAGCCGGCCTTCCCAGTGCACGCACTGCAAACCGTACGTCGTTCACTCGAGGCTGCTCGAGGGATGAACATAGGTACTCTTCTTACTGTGTACCTTACACCCTGGTAGGTACCGTCATTGTGATGCCCGAGCAGGACGAAATATGGCGCATGTGCGGGAAGTGTGACGACGATGGTCGGTCATCGAGGCACAGAGCAGCAGCAAAAAGGATCCGATTTGTAAATGTGTGTTAGCGCAAGGAGTCCTCGGTGAAGCACACGCTTGTCAGAGCAAAAGTTTCCCTGTCGCCATGTTGTATCTCTTTCGGATCCTCTAAATTGTACACACACGGAACGTTTTTGAGTTTTTTGTTGTTTTTCGCCGATTTCGGGCCAAACCTGTACGGCTAAAAAACCAGCAACCTTTCGGTCAGTTCAAAATTTCGATTATTCCTTTAGTTTTCGGTAGCGAAATCAGAGCGCGACAAACGTGTTTCAGTGAGTTTTTGCCAGGCGTTAGCGACGAAGAAAAGTGATCCGGGAAGCAAGCAGAGCTTCACTCTGTGAGTGTGCAGCAAGCAAAAAAAAGCAGCGAAAACCGGAAGGACCCCTAGCATATAATTCCTCAGGAAAAGTCTAGTGAAAGAAACATCCTTCCAAAGTCTACTGCATTCACGCATATGGTGAGATTTTAGGAGGAAATCCGTGCTGGTATTACGCTTACAATTTGATTGTGCAGTTGAAGAAGCAAACATGGATTTAAGCTTGGAAGCGCTCTCGGAAGTCCTGCTAGAGGAACCATTTCTTCCAGCTACTAACCGGGACGATTACGATGGCAGTAACCTCACCAACAGCAGTGCCAACAGCAGCAGTACCGGTGATCCGCTGCTATCGGATTACGTCGTTGTGTGCTCGGAAAATATGTACTCCGAAGTTGATGCGTCCCAACCGGGTCAAAGGTAAATGACTTCTCCGGATGATGTGATTTCGAACTGTGAGCCCCGTCCCGTCCGCGCCGCGGTCCACTGAAGCACGTACCGGTGACTCGGTCGCATTCCGCATTCGAGCGTCTTCTTGTGTCGGTTGTCTTGCCCCGTGGTGTAACCGGATGGCGGCATCGAACGACGCATTTTCCTTATCGTGGCACGCGCATTTTGGCGACTGGCACCGAAAATGACATAAACTCACATACTCCCACTTCTCTGCGTAGATTGTGCGTTCGGCCCCGGGGTAACGCGGTTGATCCCTTCGAACTCGAGTTTTCCAACAATAATAGACTAATGCGTAGAACGGCATCCTCCGCTTCGGCTTGACTTACTTCTACGCGGCGAAGCGATTTGGGGAGGAGGCTAAGTTTTTCCCCCTTTTCTGACAACGACTGCAGTTCCATTCTTGGCCGCTTCGTCGTAATTAGATTGAGTAGTAGAAACACGTGGTACGGCGTTGTGTCGTCTTTTTGTTTGAGAAAATTGTTTAGAAATCAATTTTCGATGTTGCCTGAATTGAAGAGAAAAATTATTGGTAAATAATAGATACATTTTTAGTTCAATCTAAAAGATGTAGATCAAAATACATTTTTAGCTTATTGAAAGGCATATTTTTTCGATTTCACAAACAAAACAGGTAAACATGAATGTGACATTTATTAACATTCTTCTTTATGTATGTTTACTTCCAAACTGCATCACTTGAGCACACCTGAACAGTGGTGAAATTTGAAATCGTTTATAACGGCCCTTAACGGGGAAACGATAAAACATTGAAATGCGAAGGATGTGTGCTAATGGGTGTTAATTTTTATTTCATACCATAAATAAAATGTGCTTATCGAATTAATTCACAACTGATTGAATCAAAATGCAGTAAACTGTTGGTTACTTTAATACGAATTTATTTTTTGCGTGATGCCACGCAAAATAACACGGGAGGGAATATTTATTTTATATTTTATTAGATCGATTATGACAATTTTGCAATTCAGGTCAGTTTTGAATTCACTTAGAAACTGAACAAAATCTGCAAGGAATACCTTGTAAGGAACGGTTATTGCTCCTAGGTGATGGACGACGAAATGTTAGCGTTACCATGGCAGCTTCGCTGTGAAAACTGAAACCAAATGCGTATTGTTGTCATGTTTAGCGCACAAAATGGATTCCATGTGAATTCTTGTTTTTGAAAACTGAGCCCTATCTCTCAAAAACAATCCATTAGCAAAAAAAAAAAAAACAACGACGTTTCCAGTTGCAAATTATTGATAAGAATTTAATGCACCATGGTATGAAAATGTTAAATGATTTAAGCAATTATGAAGATGATAAACTTCATTAATGCATCCGTTTTGAGGTTTTAAGATTAGAGAATAAACACTATAAAAAAGTTTCACATATTCTCTTACATTTCAATTATTTTGAGATCAATCAAATTGTAATGTGGTAATATGATTCGAATATATTTGATTTGATATTTCAAAACATAAAGTTATTTTTTCAAAGTTATTTTGGCTGTAATGCAACCCGAATGTGTATTGTGCGCTTTACAGCGTTGGTCTTGAATAAAGTGGGCGATACTTGGGTCCGTTACACTTTTGAAAAGCTTGTTGGTTGGGTAACTGTAATGTTTCTCTAATTTCATCATTTAAAATTGTTTTATATAAAGTTTTTATCAAGATTCTATAGCATTAGATGCTGAATTCTAAACAGTGAAATTCTAAGCAATGTGTTGTATTCATTTGAACACGGGATTTCAGAATATGTTCATATGACGTGTTGTGATTTCGATTTCGTTTCCTGAATTCTGAATATTGAGTATCTGTAATGAGTAATCGCAATTACGTTGTTAACATACAGTCAGGTTTTTTTTACGCGGTTTTTTAATAAGTGGATTTTCTTACGAGGTTTTTTTACGCGGATTTTTGAATTACGCGGTTTTTTTTACGCGATACCGCGCTAATTCAAAAAAATTTTCGCGAATTTCCGTATTAACGTGAGTTTTGAACCAGAAACGTTAAAGTGTTTATCTACTAAAAGACTTAGTCCAAAAAATACCTTCCGCCCACCGAAAGATCCGGAATGACCGTCAAAGAGGACAATTTTACATACTGGTTCTAGAGCGTCTCGTTTTTTTTTAAAGCCCTTCTTGCTGGACTTCTTTACGCGGGTTTTAAAAAAAACGTGTTTTTTTTACGCGGATTTTTGAATTAACGCGGTTTTTTCACGAGGTACGTATCCCCCGCGTAAAAAAAACTGACTGTAATTCTTTGAAATCTATCTAAAATTTGTCTGATAAAAAAATAAACATATTGAAAATGTTTATGATGAACATAAAACGATATCGCACGCTTGGCATTGGGGCTAATAGCGGTCTCGATCAACTAGATTAGTTGAGAGAATTCGTTATCGATATTGTTTTCGGCACATTTTGCATGCGTAGGATAAGCACAACGATACACCGTGCCCCAGTGCTGAGTCGAGAAAATTTCCAGCTCGAAAAGATCCTCGACTCGATCGGGAATCGAACGCGATATCACCACAACCGTGTGGAAGAGCTAGCCGACCGACATCGCAGAGCGAACCGCAGAGCCACGGGGACCACTACTTGATGAACATGTTTATGATGACTATGCGTTAAAATGCATTCCGAGTTTTAATGTGTTAAATCAAGGTTATAAATTGAAAGTTTCAATTCTCAATATTCGGAGCACTGCTATCTTGGGTTATGAAGATTACAATGCTAAAGCATCAGAATATCAATTCCTGAACTCTGTATCTGGAATTCTGAAAACTAACCTGAAGATTCCGGAATCCTGCATCTTGAATATTGAGTATAATCATATAATTTTGTTTCACTAGATTTCCATATCCCGTGCTTAGAACCAAGGTTGCATATTCAAATTTAGGGTACTTTTTCGCCGCGTGCCGACAGCTCGCTTCATTAATACAATTAAGAAATACGATGTATGACAAACTTGTAGTCCCTAAGTAGTACTACAAGTCTCTAGAATAGTCTAATGCTCTAACCCTTATGCCTGAAGCGTAAGAGCCCATATTCAGTGTTATATTCAGTCAATATTCGCGTTGAATATTATAATATTCACCGCGAATATTGGCTGAGCATCCCGCTGAATATGGGCTCTCACACTTTAGGCACAAGAGTTAGACCATTGCTTTCTTCAAAAAACTTGTAGCATTACTTTAGAACTACAAGTTTGTCGTACATCAAGTTAGAAAATTGTACTTGTGGAGCGAGCTATCGGCACGCGGCAAATTGAATGGAATTGACACCCCAAAATTGAATATGCAACCTTGCTTAGAACTTTTGTTTCCAATTTATAAATAAGGTTAACCGGGGCAAGGTAAAACGGTTTTTCGAGAGTTCAACTTTGAAGATTACTTCATCAATTCCATAGGCGCCAACTTCGGGAGGGCAAGGCACTGTTTGCCCCCCCAATATTTTTCCCGAGGGGCAACCTATCATTTTGCCCCCTCAATAATTCTAGAAAGTTGGCGTCTCTTTTTTTGTTTTCTTGATAGTTTTATTTGTTATTATCAAACTTCACAACCCTCACGCTATTTTGCAAAATTGTGGTCTATGATAGTTACTATCGGAACTGCCATTCCAATCATTTAACGTCAAGACGTATCGCACGCAAAATTTTTAAGCAATATATTACTAGAGTCAGATAAATCAGATTTTTTCGTAGTTCTTTACTCCCATGAAGATTTGCACACATGCGTTTTCAAATATGATGCGTGGTTTGTCGTCATCACCCTGTCATACAAGACTTTGCTATATCTCAGTGTAGTAGTTGGGAGGAAGGAGTAGCAACAGGGAATATGTTCTTTATAAATTCCTAAACACAAAACAGGATCAGCGTGTAATTTCGTACACGATGGTTCTCAAAAACGAGGTATACTCCTGTGACATTGACTTTTCTGTATCTCAGTGGCGTAGTTAAAAGAAGGGGGAAATTACATTATCCTTCATTTGTTTTAAACCGTTGAATAGTTCAGCTCAAAAATTTGTATCTTGGACTTTCAGATATCGGTCATATTTCTAAGATATTGGTATCGCTTTATCTCATTAGCGTGAGCGAGGAGGGGGGAGGGGATTTTTCCTATTGAAAAATAAGATTCATTGAGGTTAAGAGGGGTAAAACGGCTCTTGGAAATTTTCAGTGAATCTATCAAGTCTAACCCGAGTTCTCGCAGTTTTGGTGATTTTGACGGCATTTAGAAAAAATCTTCAAGAAATGTTTTACCCCAAATTGCGTATCTTCTGGTAAAGTAGGTAGTTTTAGTAAGGTACAGTGATAATCCAAATTTTCAGTAAAATCTATTAAGTCTAGCAGGAACTATAATGATTTTGGTAATTTTGACGATTTTTCGAAAAAAACCTTCAAGGGCCGTTTTACCCCATTTGGCACACTTGGCTTATACATGACTTTAAAGCTCTTGAGCTGCTCTACAAAACGCCATATTCAGATATTTTTAGCGATGTTGAGAAGAGTAGGATGACCCTGAATATTGACAATTTTTAAAAGTAAAATGCGTTTTTTTCGCCATGTTACCTCTTTACCATATATTGTGACCATGCGCTCTGAAGTACTCTTAGTGTAGAATAATACCACAAATTTTTAGAAAAATCCATCAAGTCTAACAGGAGTTATTGCACTTTTTAGTATTTGGACGTTTTTGGACATATCATTTTCAAGGGCCGTTTTACCCCACTTAACCTCAACGAAAAAATTGAAATTTTTCAAAACCTCCTACCTTGAATAGACAAACAAACGCTGAAAATTTCAGCTTAATCGGAGAACATCAGAACAACGTTCCTCAGAAAGGCGGTTGCGGCTCTCGCGAACTGGCTCTTAAATTACAGTCACACCTCGATATAAGGCAACCTTCAAAACAAAGAATTTTTTTGCATGTTGGATTTTTCTCTAAATAGTCAGGGTGGGGGGTTACGTTATAAGGTTATAGGTATAAGAAAGGTTTAAAAATATGATGGGAAATAGGTTTTCGCGCATCTTTGAGTAACCATCAACAGTCTTGCATCAATTAAAAAATTTTGTTTGTTTGTTGGGTATTGTCCTAAATGGGCATAAGAAAGGTTTAAAAATACTGATAGGTGATGGGAAATAGGTTTTCGCGCATCTTTGAGTAATTATTAACATTCTTGCATAAATTAAAAAAAAATTTGACTAGATATAACGTAACTCGATATAACGTAATGAAAATAAAAATCTTTGAGTAACCATCAACAGTCTTGCATCAATTAAAAAATTTTGTTTGTTTGTTGGAAATTGTCCTAAATGGGCATAAGAAAGGTTTAAAAATACTGATAGGTGATGGGAAATAGGTTTTCGCGCATCTTTGAGTAATTATTAACATTCTTGCATAAATTAATAAAAAAATTGACTAGATATAACGTAACTCGATATAACGTAATGAAAATAAAAATAAAGTTGCCTTATATAGAGGTATGACAAAAGATTTTAATTCCGATCGTCATGAAAATTCAAGTGCGAGTGTTGTTGAGCATATAGCATGTTATTATGGTGTTGGTTTTCAACGTTCATCAATATGCGGCCAAACTGTTATGTTATGACGTGAACTATTGTACTATTGGAAAATCTCGAGACATGTTCAAAATACGGATATCGAACAATCAGACCTGAAAACAAGCTCAAACATAATCTAATATGGGTATTTCTGGAACCGGAATGATATCTAGAGGTCTAAAATTGACCCAAGATGCCGTTTTGAATTCCAAGATGGCGTCTTAACTTAAAATGGCCGATTACGTCTTAATATTTCATGAACCTGGATAGAGCCCAGAGACCGGAAATCAAATTCAGACACCATTTAGGAATCCGCGACATACGATATCCGAAAATGATCAAACAACACCCATTATGGTGGTTTTTGAAACCAAAATTACATCCAGAGTCCTAAAAACCGACTACAGACACCATTATAAAATCCAAGGTGGTGCTTTCGGTTTCTGGAGATAACCAAATAGCACCTATTATGGATATTTCCGTGATCGGGATGATGCTTACAATCCACAAACCGACTCCAAAATATTGAGTGGCAACTTCCGGTTACTAAAATACAGCCGAAATGATCATTCCGGAATCGAGATGATACCCAGAAACTGGAAATCAAATCCTGACGCCATTTTGAAATCCAAGATGTTCGGTTTCCGAAAATGACCAAATACCGTCCATCGAGTTATTTTTGGAACTAAAATGATATCCGGAGGCTGGGAATTAACCTAAAAAAACCCGGATCGATCCCAGATGCCATCATGTATTTCCAGTGAGTGTTTTTTGATGTTGGATAAAAGTTATTTACCTGAAACATAACTGTATTAAATAATCCAACGTAATCTTAGCGTCTTATCCAAAAGAATTATTGAAAAAAAGAAGTTTGTTTCAAATGTATCCCTTATCTCTTTAATGCAAAAATGCAAGCAATGTAACAAACAACCTTAGGTAGTTTAAAGTCAACCTTGCGGTCGTGGCTTTGCGCACAACCTTTCTGGTTTTTTATCACGAGGAAAATACTTCATTAAAGTTAGTTTAAATTGGACTTATGCTGATACTATTGACTATTGGTTTTGATAATTCTTGAATATAGGCCTCAACATTTTTTAGTTTATCCTAAAAATGACAGAAATAATTGTTTTCTGAGTCCTTTCGCCCGTGATGCATGATGCATTTGTTTGGCGGAAAGTCGATATTATAAAGCTGATACGTTACTTTTATGTAATAAACTTTGATCTCTGTTTTTTTTTTTAAGGAAATTTAAGAACCTATGAACTCTATAAGATGAGATTCTAGATTCTAGATACGAATAGGATTCCGAATCTCCGATAGTGAATCATTAAGATTGGGATCTAAACTTTTTAATTTCTGATTATGAATTATATAGGGTATCGAACGTCTTCGTCAGTGGTTTTCTTCGGCCGAAGAAAACCACTGACGAAGACGTTCGATATCCTATTCTAGAGGTTAAATTCTAAATTCTTAATTTATAATCCTTAATAAAATCAAGCCATTTGAAACATGATTTTTGACTGATGAATTCTGACATCGCTTGTGCATTGGATTTATTTATTAAGGATCTTACATCTTCGGTAGTTAATTATAGATTCCTCATCGTCTATGTTTAGCCCGTTTTTAGGGTTTTCACTTGTTTTATACTAGATTTCGAGTTACAGATACTGAAATTTGTGACCTCGGAGCTGAACCTTCGAAATATTGATTGTGTTTGGTTGCCTTGTTCGTTTTGGATTTCAGACTTTGGATTTAAAAATAATACAGGGTGATTGGTTACTTGTTGGGAGTATTCCAGGGGCTGATATAAGGCCACATTTGATGGAAAAAACTTCTACGCGTATGACCTGACGTTATTTTTTGGAGTTATTCAACTTTGAATTTTCTGGGATACTCTTCCATGAAGTGGCTCCAACTTTGAGTGTATATCACTTAGAGAATTTTTGTTTACTAGATTTAGCCTGTACATGTCTAAATGAGAGTAAAAATTGCATTTTGGAAGAAAAAATGCTCAAAGTTAGTGCTGTTTTCAAAGTATTTTAATGTTTTCTCTCAAAAAAAGTGGCTAAAATTGCTGATTTTTTAGCTCAAGTTAAACGATTTCAAACGCTCTATAGTTCGTTCTTTAACACAAACTCTCAATATGCTTCAGTATTCGAGAAATTCTAATTTTGTTGCGGCATGTTTGATGGTTTGGTTACCAGTTTTATATGGATGCAGGTTTGCAATTTTTCGAAAACTAAAGCAGATAGAGAATTGTTGTCAAAGAATGCACCGTAGAGCTGTTTGAAACGTATAATTTTTGGTAATAAAACAATAAGGTTACCCAAGTATTTTTGTGAGAAAACATCAAAATGCTTTTAAAAGAGTACAATCTTTGCACATTTTTGTTTCCAGAATATTATTTTGCACATTCATTTTGATATGTAGAAAAAATTTCTCAGCTTTCAAATGAAACCTAAAGAGTACCTGACCTAAGTGGTATACACTCAAAATAAGAGCCAATTTATGTAAAAATATTCAAGAAACTTCAAAGTTAAATAACTCCGAGTAAATTAATGTAAGGGCATATGGTAGAAGAATTTTATTTATAAAATGTTGCTCTCTATCAGCCCCTGAAATGTTCCTAACAAGGAACCAATCACCCTGTATATTATGGACTGCGGAACTGTTGATTTGCTATCAGATTTTTTTTTATTTTGAATTGTAAGATATACATTTTATTAGTTCTACTATCTAAGTTCTGCATCGTATCTTTGAAGCTTAAAAATCTCAAACGAATTCCCTTAGTTATAAAAGCTTTTACGTCAACTTCAACTTAGGTTTTTCTTCATTAGGCTTCAATTTACAATATCATTCAGCCTGTTGTGATTTACCTTTGGGCTTAACCAGATCGATAGACGATTTTTTGACAGGAAAAAAAAAATAATGCAATGATTAATACTAGCAAGATACCGACGTTGGAACGCGACCCCTGCTATTGCGAATATAAATCAGTTTCAAAGTAAATCAAGCTCACCTGAAACATCTCAATCTGAAAATTACTTGCTTTATCATTACAAGACAAGGGTTATCTTCATGTCGGTGCCTGCTCTCAAATTTTGGATGTAATGTAGTTGAGTTGGGTTCTGAACTCTGGTATCACGACGAGAAATTGCGGTTATACATTTTGTTCATAATGTTATCATATAGTGCTTTATATTATTGAAAACAGAACATACATAACCAAACTCCCATTAAGGGACGTCTTCCCCGTTCGTTGAGAAAACACCCACTACAATACGTTTATTTGTGTCTAGAGTCTTGATAACGCTGTCGGTCAGTGACCTCGGTCAACCGATATTTCGGTCGATAGCAAACTGTCGTAGTGTTCCACCCAAAAAAATGCAGAGTTTCGGTACATAACGTTTCATTTTTGCGTGTGTATGCGGCTGATGCGTCATTAAACCGAAGAAAAGGAAACTGTCAGCAATAAAATTTTGTTAGAAACAAAACAATTTGAATATCTTCGGGGTTATCCTCCGGCTGTTGATCTTCGACAGTTGTGAATTGCGTACGGCAATTACACCGGCTTGATTGCAGTGGTACATCTTATGTAACTGTTGCTTTTCAATTAGCCATTGGAGACCCGGAATCGGAAACCGCAGGCAAACCCAACCGAGCGATCGACGTGTGTGACTTCGCCCGAGTAATTTAGGCCAACTACGTGACCACAAACTTGTGGGATGACCACCGATGAAGGGGAAACCGAAGAAACCGGCGTGCTGGTCGCTACATGTGCACTGCACAGGCTTTCAATTTACAGTTTTAAAGGTAAACAAAGGTAGCTCGGTTTGGAAGTGAGTGAAAATCATCATTTTTTACTATTGCCCTGAATCCATTATCAGTAATAAGTTCAATGAATACCGCGTTGTTTCACATGTACGAAAAAAATCGAGCAACATCGCTTTTCTTCTTTGCAGTCTGATCCTGCCAAACGGGGCGAATTAATCACACAGGGGGAAATCATTTCAAGGACATGTACTGAGAAAAAAAGTTTTACCTACATTTTTTCTCCTCACCCAGCGAAGACAAGACCGGTCCGCTTTTGAGCGAAACTTGTTCCTTGCCTCGTGGTTTCGTTATTGTCCCCGATTTTCAATCCTAGATACCAGAAATCCCATCAGCAATAGCGCAGTGAACAGCGGAGATAGGCGGCACCGGTAAGCTCTGCTGTTTCTTCATCCAATTTAGATTTTTTTCGGTCTCCGACCCGATAAAACCCATGCCTAGACTCACCTCAAAAATCCAAAAATCGTCCAATTCAACTATTTTAGATCCCGTACGTGCCTATTGTACTATTGCGAGCGTTCGCTACGTACTTCCTTTCCGGCGCGTCGTACGTACGAAGGCAGGACTCTACACAGCCAAAGAATTTTGATTGAACATGGTTATGTAGTTGGATGAGTTTTGGGATTAATTAATTTTTTGCTATCCCAAACCGCGGCCGAAAACTATACATATCCCGGGCACCGACCGTCTTCCCGCATGTAGGAGATGCTGATTAGGAGTAACGTAAATGCTCAAAGCGGTGTCTTCCTTCGGCACTAGGATAGAACACGGGGGCAAAGGTTCGTACGCAGCCAGCCCAACACAGCAGCGCTTAGCAGGATAGAGGAAGGAACCAACAACCCGAGCGTTTGTTAGTTGCTTCTCTCTTGAAGCTTTTTTTTTGGTAATGCGCTCTCTCCGTACTGTTTTCCCTTGCTTCCCGTGCCCCTTAACTCTGTGACGAACGAAACACGTGAATAAGCGCGGTGCATGCGGGATGTGGGAAATAGTCGACGGCACACAGGGTAGACCAGACAAAATGATCCCTTTTTCACGAGAGATGCCAGTACAGTAAAAGTGAAATTGTTTGGCTAGAGGTTAACTCTCTAGTGTTCAAATTATTTTGCGTAATTGAATAAATTTACTATTTGTCTGTCGGTGATCTCATATGACTGATCTGCTATTTTATTGTGACAAAAGTTTTGTAAAAAATCAAAAAAAATCTCTTTTAATGTCTCTTTGAATAATTATTAAGAACTACAATTTATATCAGAACATTTTCTTCCGATAATACAAAATGTGTGTTGTAAAATATAAATATCTTCAAACATATCCCGACGAAAAATAGGCTTTGGCCTAGAGTGCTGAAGCCTAGATCCACAACCTTCGATTTCAATTACGGTATCCGTAAATAAACATGCCATTATTGATAGTGTTATTGACTCAAAATAGTCCGGAATAGTGTACAAAAGTCTAACGATTAGCCGGCACCCACCCAGATTTCGATCTAAATTAAAAGATTGTGGTACTTATCTTGCCCCAGAGGTAGTTTCATATGAACATAAAAAATTCTGAAAGAACAAAATTTTAACTTGAAATGGCGCATTTGACGAAATGTCACTGAACACAGAAGTGAGGTCTGATTTTATGCATTTTCAGGTAATTATTTTTTATGCAGAACTTGCAATCTGGAGAGTGGAAAAAAACTTAGGATAATCTTCCATAAGGCTCCTAACTTTGCTAGTTTTTTTTGTGCGAGTGAAGAGATTTCAACTCACGGAACAACGAACTTTGTATGATGGCACATTGTGGTTGCGATGGAGTACTATTTCTTGTCCTCCTCCTGTCATTTGTAACGTTTTCACAATTTTCTATCATTTTGATGTACCATAGTTTGCGTAGAGAATTTTTTCGTTCATCAAACTTTACTTAGTGTCCAAATAGTTGGTGAAAACATGCTTTTGTCAATTTATGGCGATCGCTTTTCAACAGTCTTTTGGGAGAAGGTTTAAAACCAATGCTCTAATAGTACTTGCTAGCATGAAATATTATTAGTCTTTACTAAAGCTATTGTTTCTACTCAGAATCTTCAGCAATCGGCTGCCCCTTAAAATAGTTAACCGTTAACGATTTAATTTATTGGATAACTATGAAACAAATTAAACCATAGTGGTTGAGATCACTATATTTAACATTTTTTAAGCAGTTCTACACCATATTAGTTTGAAGATTATGTTCGAATATCGTATCAAAATGACGATACTTCCAAAATGCGTAATATAAACAAAATATATGACCCAGAGGATCATTGCGGTTTTTTAAATTCGTAATGAAAATCTGAAAACAATGTCTTCTTTTTCTGGTTTTTGTTCGATATTATTTCGACCAAAACAAAAGAAGTAATGGTACTTTGTTGCAAGCTTCGTGAGGCATTTCAAAAATTGTAAATAAGCAGAGATAAAATACTCTTATTTATGACTTATACTCAGTCGCAAGTTAGCAAGTTTATCCTAACTAAAATTCGTGAGCAAGAATGAAAATTCACAAAGTTGAAACTACGTATAATTCTTTTGAAGCGCAACTTTCAATCTAAATAATCATACGTTAGACGTTAAATTACGTCCACTCAGCCGTTAGATTAGTATCAATATTTGCTGTGTTCATTGCCTTGTATGAAGTTCTACCTATATTGTTTTATCGTTCTACGCGCTTTAAACAGTTGCAACCTACTATTTAGTGTAGCACTAGCATACATATCGATATTTTTACATGGCGACCGTGACAAGGAATTGTTCTTTTAGGTGACCATTAGTAGCGTATTTTTTTCTAAAACAAAATGAAGAGTTCACAAGCCAACCGACTAAGAAAATTAGGAAAAAAATATTGGAAAACATTGTCAACAGCGCCCCTTTTTAGAGAATAATATGCGGGGCTAGTTTGGCTATCTTTTCACTGTTCACCTTTTCACTTAAAAAACTTAATCGAGCTGCTTGTAGGAATATAAGCTTGATTTTTTTCTATTTTTGAGCCAATAAACTGGATTTTTCCGGGTTCTGAGAAAACATATGTATGCAACATAATTCCTACATTCAAAAAGATTATAATTATGGAAAATCCGTATTACTTTGTCCAGTCTACTTACAGTTTTATTGAATAAGAGACTGTTTAGTAGCTTCAGAAACGGTCCTTGTGACATATTTTACATGAACCGCAAACGACAGTGTAGCCATATTTATTATTTGTTCATTGCTTGTAAATTTATGCATTACAACCACTTGTTTCTGCTAATACAGCATATTTCTGTAGCTCTACAGTAGATCTTTTTGTACTGTACTATTTTAATTTATTTCAGATACATATAAACTCTGTAAATCCAGGAGTTTATTTCCTACCGTAAATGAAATGACAGAAGAAAGTATTATCAAGACTTATAAACATGAAAGCCGCCTACTAGGTTGCGCACTTTTTAACAGTCCAACAAAAAAAAAACCCACATATTGTTGCAAAAAACATACATTTCATATTTTTGTTCAAGTGAAATTCAGAGAGGTCAAAGCAGACTGGTCCTGATTGAGATTTCGACATGAACATGCTTCTCACAGATGGAACGTCAAAACTCATCATCCCCCACTTGTGGGTTGTACCCACTATCCGCCATTGCGTTCGAGAATGGCTGGATTGCTGCGTTGTTGACGTTACAATCGACATTTTAAAGAGAGCTTAGAATTGCTTTCGAAATTTTTCATGTATAAATTTTCGGTAGGGTTTTTAATCGAGGTCGTACCACCAATTTTCTAGCTGCGAGATTGCTTCATTATTCTACGAAAAACTACTTTAAATATTTACCAGTATCATTAAGAAAATTTCTTCAGATGTTGCTTAGAAAGTTTCATAAAAAAGTTTTGTAAGTAATCATAGTGAAAAATTAAAAAAATCAATTTTCGAGCGAAATTCATCCTTATTAAAAAATTAGCTTTAAAGTTAAAATTATAAGAGGAATGCGAATGCCTGTTTCATAACATGAGCTTACTTCTGAGACTTCACCGTTCGCGCTTTGAAAAAAAAAACAGTTTTCGTTGGAATTTTTATTTTCTTAGAAGTGCCCCATTGAAAAGTCTGGAAGTGTTTGATATCTAGAATGAATTTGAATCAATCCGAAATGAAATAGCTGGTAGGATTATGATACATTTTTTGAATCGATCGCAAATTCTATGATCAGAGAAAATGATGCGATATTAATGATGAAAACGTCACATGAAAAGCTATGTACCTTTAAAATAGTTTAAATTGGTACATTTAGACAATTCATTTGTAATTTAGAGGTACATTTAGTGAATCATGATACATTACCTTAACTGGTTATGATAAACCGACCCCATATTTGGTATAGCTGTTGAGTCTAACATTATTTCCAAAGGCCTAAAAACTTGTAGAAGGTATTCCCCCAAATTGTTGAATCACTCACCCTTGGCAGATTTTTTTTCCCCGGCAAACTTCCGATAACAATCCGCAGGATCACCGCACCGCGGCGATAATATTCTGCCGGACCGCCATTCGCAGCCTCAGACTAGAGACAAGCCCCACCCACCCCCGTCGAGAACGAACGACGCGCACTCGTGTGCTAACTTATCGCTCGGTTCCATATCGTGTCGACGCGATCCGCGAATAGCTCCGGCGGCGGTCCGCCATTTGCATTTGTGCGCATATTATTCGCCAGTGACAACGACTGCGACAGCCCGATGATCGCATCTGTTCTACTATTCCCCACGCATCTCTTGCCGCTACCGCGCGCTGACTACCTCCCCAAGCCACCCCCTGGACTCCGCTACCGCTACCGGGGCACTATCTACCTAATACATATTCTACACGCGAAGTAGACACGAGAGACGGCGAAGCGAGAGGATCACCGTAAATAATAGCAACTCGCTGCAAGTAGACGGCGTGTTTACCACTACCAGATCGCACGAGATCGCGATTTTTTTTTGGTCATTGGGGGCACACTAGTATAGGAGGTTGCCACTCGTGAGTTCCTGGTGAAGTTTGCACTAGTGAACTAAGCTACCCACTTAGTCGAATTCCGATAGCTTTCATACGTGGTTGCACGGGCCTCAAAGTTCAGTACTAGTTCGGTTCAGTTGAGGATCGCAAACGAAGTAAGTTGTTCGGGTTGACCCTGTTATGGATGTACATCGGCGTACCGTTCATGGAACCGGCCAGGATAGGGGAAGGGTAGGAGGGGATTGCACCGAAAATTACCGAAAAAAGAACCACTCCAACGTCAGCGCATATATATACGGGTGAATTGGTCCGGAGCGGAGATCCACTGATGCAAAGTAGTAGGCCCACCAGGCAGAGTAACGGGAGGGTGTCGGGAACAGCCAGGCGGTAGGTTCTTTTATTATGCTTTCGCTTGTTTGGTTGTGTCCTGGTGCTGTTGTAGCATTTACGCGAGTGTGTTAGAAAAATGTTGTGCAACGTTTGCTTGGATCGGTGGGCCATCTAGATAGCGAGCGATAGAGAGAGAAAAAGAGGTGCACGCATACTCGCTCCGTCGACAGGTTGCGAGTGTGTGTGCGTGTAAGGAAAATGTTCTAATGCTGTTTACTGCCAAAGTGGGCTGCTATGCTGTGGTGCGGATCGCCACCACAGCAACACACATGGCATCCATTAGAAGTCGCTAGTGAACGTTGTTGGGACCGCGAGAGCGTATGGGTGCGTATTTTGTGCGTGTGTATTCACTCGGTTTCGTTCATACGCGATTAGTTGTTGGACGAGCGGCCAGTTTATCTTGGGAAAGCCGTCTTGGGTTCGATGCTCCCATCAAAAGAACTAACGAGCAAGCGAGAAGGCATGTCAGAGCGCGAGGGATCTTGGTAGCAGCGTTTGCGATTGTGTGTGTGCGCGGTAAACTCTCTAGAACACCAGCTCAAACGCACGAGCTAAGTCTGAATTCAAGGGTCTGAGCATAAATTTTATGTGCGATGTAATTTAGTTGATACAGCAAACTCGAGCAAAAGACACGCAAGTGCCGACGCTGCGTTGATTGCAGCAATACTTTTCCTACTGACACAGCACCGCCACACTTTTTTGTTTAGTTTTAACTTTCCAAAAAACAACATCCTCTCTTTCGAGTCAAAAGAATAATCGGTCGTCTCGAAAGTTGCCCAATTGGCGGTCTCCGGAAGTAGTTCAACCCCTAAGTTTAAAAAAAGCCGTGTGTCCGTGTCAGGAATCGCGGGAAGTTCTCGTTTCGGCCAAGTTTCGAATCTAAACGGAAAGCAATCTAATCCCGGAAGTGTCGTTGCGTGAAACTTTAAGGGGAAACTCCGTCTCTGAAGGAAAATTTCGTGCTTGTTTCGTTGCCACTGGAAACCTTTCCACGATATTGGACTACGATCATCGCTCAGCGCTACTGTCGAAGAAGAAAAAAACCGCTAAACGTTGCGTGAGTGAGCCCCGTGGGAACAGTGAGTTCCCCCCCCCCCCAAATAAAAGTAACCTGTGTCAGTGTGCGTGAGCTGCCGAAAACGTCCCAAACGACGATTCGTCCGGATTTCATCGTTTCCCACAGTACACCCGGTACTCGTACTCGAGAGCATCTAACGAACGCGTAAAGATACACCCTACTCACGGAGCGCGACTACGACTGCCAGCAGAAAGTGAAGTAAATTATAGTATCCGATGTGCTGCCACTGCTAGTAAAGTGCAAGAACGAGAGGGAGAGGGTGTGAAAGTGGAAATTGGTTTACTTTCTTACGGGTAGAAACAAAATTAGAAGTAAACGAAATCAAACTCTAGTAGTGTAAACGAGGTATTGAGCGTAGTTTTTCTTTACTTTCTTGTCCTTCCGGCGCGCGCGTCTGTGTCTGTCTACTGTTACATCCTGGACCACTAGAATCCAAGGGATTCCGAGAGAGCAAAGCTTCACAATCAAAGAGTAGTTCGTAATACCGGCGTCCGGTTTACCTATGTTAAGAGTCCCGCCTTTCCCCCGCTGGCCCCCCAAGTTAAGTTTCTTGTAATTTACTAATCAACGAAGTGTTTAGTCTATAAAAAAGTATTTATTCCTTAATTAGTTTGTAGAATCGTTCAAGTATTAAAAAAAAAACAAGTGAGTGATGAGTATTGATTGTCGATCAGGGGATAACCAAACGAAAATCACCGTTTCCTGATATTCAGCGAAACGTGGCTGCAAGCAAGCAAGAGAGAAAAAAAAATTGAAGATCAAACCGGAAATAGTTTTGTTATTTGTGTGATTTGTTAACGATAGTTTGAGCAAATGTTTTGAATTTTGCTGCGACGGTATTATAATCAGAAAAAATCAGTTTGACTTATCCAAAATCTACAAGCCTCCGGTGAATGAACACACTCACACATACCGACACACACACACCTACAAACACTCCAAGCTTATTCACTTCGGAGCAACACCGGAGAGGATTTCTAAACACCAATAGTCGGGCCAAAAGAAGCGGCAAGCACCAATCCTACTGAATCAGAATTTCTCGTCGATACCCCAGTTTACCAGAAAAATAGTCAAAATTTCGGACCACGAGCAGCCCGACAGTCCTAGCGACATGGCCTCCAATCTGGACCAGTTTGCCGATCTCGAGCTCTCGAAAGAGGATAGAGAGCAGATATTCGATCCACCGCTGGATGTCCCCAAAACACAAAATGGTGCCAGGTGAATATTACCCTGTTTTTCTCTACACCTTTGCTTGTCGTTTTTTTTTTTTTGTTTTGCTTATACCCCAAATTGACCTTGAAAAATTTCCGTCCAAAGCAAGCCGAAACGTCAGTTTCCGCTCTGTGCGGCAGAGGCAGCAGTTTTCCGCCCTCAATTTTAGGAATGGTAAAGCTTTATATATCCTGCACATTTTTTTGCTGTCTTTTGTTGTTGGTAGATTTACATGCTTTCGTTTTCTTTGCTCGTTTGCATGGCGAGGCCGGTGCTGTTGTTTAGCTGATTTAGAAGCTGTACCGGCAACAACCAGCATCCCATCGCATCAATAATAGAGAGCTGAAGAATTTTTGTGTTCTACCTTCTTGTTCCGTTCCTCGCTACTTCGATCTGGTGGTTCGTACTCTGGCTGCTATACCGTATTAGTATGTGTGGCCAGCTCAACACAAATAATGTGAAATTGCAGAGCGGTGATGCTGCTGCTGTGGCGAGCTTTGTTAGGATGGGAAAGGAGGAAAATGATCAAAATACCTAATTTTTGGGTTGTTGTACTCGCGTACTGGTTCCGTCTTTCCGGCTATTTCCTCCACCGTTCCTCTCTCTTCTTTATCTCTAGCACGCACATACACAAACGCGCGCACGCACATTCATTCGTCTATTTCCATTTTCGTTTTGTTTTGCGGCGAATCTTAAATTTGGATTTTTTTTTTGTTCAGAAGATGTGTTTATAGAAAAAAAGCCGCAAAAATGGGTACACTTCTCATATTTCATCCTGCTTTGGGTATAGTTGAATAAAACGATAAAATATTAGGTTGCCAGACATTGCATAACCGAACCGCACGAATGAACTGAGCCTTTTTCTCGTGTGTCCTTACTTTCCTCGATTTCTTTTTGCCCTGGTTTAGAGCACATTTTTCTCGAACCAACGTGATTGAATTTTTCTAGCTAGTTGTTTCGACTTGTTTGCTAACTTTCACTACGTTTAAGGAGAATTGACTTGAAAGCTTTGGAAATTAATAATTGACTGCTATCAAAGAACGCTTGAAAAGTTTGAAGTGCTTCAATGTGTAGAGTTGGAATAATGATACCGGTTAAAAATGCATTCCAGAAGTATCAACTTGACATTTCTGAAGTTTATTATTGTTAAAAAATGCAATTAGTACTAGTGCAATGCATAGAGAAGATTGACTATCTATAACATTGCTTAGCAAACGAACTTCCCTTTTTGTCTGAATAATTTGACAGCATTCAGAAGTTCAACCAATTTTTCGTACAATCAAACAAAAAACTGTGAAATTGTGAAATTTTGATGAAAAAAAAAACACAAACTTAATGCGTCATCGAAAACAAAAAAAATGCTTGCATAGAAAAAAGCTCACAGCTCATCCCATCTTTTGACAACAGAAAACAAACCATTTTCTTTTTCCATGGGAATACACCAATAATAACTAACAATCTTGAATTGACGTTTCCGTCTGACGGAAAATGTAAAATGTCCATCATAAAATTAAGACGTTTTTATACCAATATGACGCAGCACTGCCTGTCACCACTTTAGAACCATAATAAGACTTTCTCAATTTTACGCTATTGAAAATCATATACATCAATAAGGAAATGATTTTTAATACACGCTTTGATTTTCATAAAAGCAGCCATTGCCAGTAGCCACAGGTTTCATAGAACTCCTGAAAGCAATCATATAACCTTTCAAATTCTAAAAATGCATTGGTGTTAGATGAGTGCACTGAAATAATCTCACCTGTTCATATTATATGGGAGTGTTATAAATTTGCACTATTAGAACTTCCAATCAAAACGATGTGATCGAAAATGTGTCATGAATTCTTCATAGGATAGACACACATTACTACCAAGCTTTTAAAATAGATAAGAAAACCCTTTAAAAAACTAAAGAACATATAATCTATTAGACTCATTGGAAATTCCATAATTTATATCTTGACATACAATAACAATTTCATAGGAAAATCTCATGCATTCCTTGTTATTATCCTTAGAAATAACTTCACTTAAGGGACCCTTTCTTTCATATGATATGTTTGTTCATGAAAGATACAAGAATTTATTATAAAAATATTTATTTTAACAAATTTGTACTTGGTTGTTGACTGTTAAACGGCAATCCTATAAATTAAGGAGGCAAAAATGAGTTACGTTGGTCAGTGACGGTCACAACTATTGAGATTTCACTAGCGACTTCCTGAAAATAAATTACCGGTTCTGAAAAGAAATTACCGGTTCAACGTTGGCCACTTGATCCCAGTTCCAATGGTCTGTTCGTTGTTTGCCCTACGATTTGATAAGTGCCAATTTCTTCGGTGTGATCTATAGTTGTGAATATCTATGTAAGTTTAAACTCAAATGAAGTGTAGAAAAATGACTTACCCATTGGAGATAAGCAAATATCCTTCCAATCGCCCAATATGACGCAGTCTTTTCGTGGTGTAGCCATTTTGAATAACAATCTAGATTAGTCGATACCAAATCCAAACGTCAAAACAAAACTTCACTAGTAAACTGACAAGAAGTCCAAAGTCACGGCGACGTGTGTTTTTCATTGGATTTATCAATAAGATTTATATGTTGATTTGGAAACATGGCGGTTTTATATATCTACTTTATGAAATGTATTCCGCAATATTGCCGGTAAATTTAAATTTTTGCGTCACATGTTAGTCGTAAATGAATATCAAATAAAATGGATGTGAAAATCCGATATTAATTATTTCATTGTGCGATTCGTAAAAATTACTGTATCACATTTAATTTACAAATGGATTTCTAATGGAATCATATGAAATTGAGAGAACGGGACTCGTTCAGCAGCCAACCAAAGTATTTTAATCACTAAAGGACCACTTTTTATTTTAATAACTGAACAAAATCACTCACTACACTATGAATACATTGATCTTTGAAATGTTCACCTCAAATTTCCTAAAATAAGCTTAAGTTAGCAGAAATATATGAGATGAATTTCTACAATTCCTAATTTTCAACTGTATGTATTTTCATCTGTTTTCACTGCGTTGAAAAAAATCAAAAGTTGCCAAATCAGTTTCTGTTAATACGAAAAAATCATACTGAAAATGTTGAATTATTCCGACATAATTGATATAAATCGACAGCACTGCAGTGGTTAGCTAGGTTACCAATTTAACACGTAAACAACCACAACGGATATCTAGGTAACCTACTACGACGGGCTGCGGCTACGTTTATTCTTGATCAACAGTGTGATGAATATAGGGGTTCCGTGAGATGAATAATTGAGCAGTGATTTAAGTTTAGAGATTGATATGGAAGCGTTGTGCGAATTATTCGTTAGGATTTGGTTTGATTTGGCGATTGAATTCGCTCTATTTGGAAGATTACTTTAATTCAAGCTTCCAGAAACTTGTTTCAATTACACTTAACATTTGATTTGTTACGCGTTTTCGTTAGTTTACTCTATATGTTTTTTTTTTGCATTAGCTCTGAAATATAGAACATTATCCCTATTTTCTACACAGAACGGGAGATTTTTATTCATCCGGGAGATTACATTCATCCGAGATGAACAAACATGGCAAAATACCTTTATATGAAAAAAGCTTATTGTTGTTTCGATTAGTACATACCAATTGGTCTTTTAATGAAAGTTACTTTAATTTTCTGCTAATTATTTACAGTTTGAGTCTGTTTTGCGTTTATTTGTAACATGGGACTGACCTAAATTTATATTTTTTCACCATTTTAGCAACCCAAGTAACACACGTTGGTATAGAATAGTTGACGTTACCTATTCCATGACATCTCTATCACCAGAAAAGCGCAAAACATGAAGGCTAATAAAACAAGTACCGAAAACACCATGCAGGCAAGCCAACTTGATCAACTTGATAGAATTAAGTGGCAAAATACATTTCGAGTACTAATACGGCAATGCGCAAATCTGTTGCTATGACAACTGTTAACCAGCGCATGCGCAAATATGTTGTGTCGGTGCAGTGCAACTAGATCGACAGTAGCTTTTATCAGTGGCAGTTTTAATTGATTATAAATTGATGACAAAAAATAATTTTCAACCTTTCAAAAAGAGTTGTTTCTTTTGCTTGAATATTAAAATTGTTTTCGCATAGTTTCAACGTTATCTGAATATAAAATCTAACAAAACTAGAAAACGTTGTTAGATATACAATAACAAAAAACTGAATTGATATTGGTTACACTGCAAGCGTTTTGTTTATCTTTTGATGGCACGTTTTGACCCGCTTCGAATAAATATAGAAATCGTTCATATAATTTAAATTTGATCAAGTATTTTTAAGTTGAGTGTTGAATGCTACGACTGTTGTACTAAGGAAAATCATTTTACAGGTACGTAATGTTGTTATTAGATGGTGTAATGTCTTACGAAAAGACCAAGTGATAGTGATTGTTATTCTTGTACTCATGTTATTAAAAAACATCTCCAAAACCAGAAAAAATGAGCTTGTTTTCGAAATGCGGTTGTATTACTGATGAAAAACAACTTCAAACAAAATATAATAACACAAGTTTTTAATTGCGCTTGTAGTATACTTATATGACTACTTCGTTGTAATCTATTTTCTAACATGTTTTGTGTGTTACTTGGGAATAAACATAGCTTTTTCTTGTTATTTTTCAAGCGCACACGTTATGTGAAAAAGTTTCTGAGGTTTAACTCAAAAGTGATGAAAATTGATATGGGACTGTTATGGATTTATGGGCAGTGCTGTGGATGCTGCAATGCTCTATGTTCACATCTGATCTCTTGCAATTGTAGTATTTCTTAATAATGGTAGAGTCACAAATAAGTTAACAGTATTATTAAGCAATATTAATAAGAACATAGCATCGGAAGGCACAAACAATAAAAAAGGGCGAAACAAGGGCAAAAGGACTGTAAAAACATCATGCCAAAAAATGCAAGACCTCAAAGGATGTGAAAGGCAGATTATTCTTTAAACTAAATGAAGAACTACGAGAAGCCTATCACAAAAGGTGGAATATTCGAAAAGATTCAAATGTTTTTGCATTTCCGCCTTTTGTATTACCTCGTTCTATATAGGCTCAAATCAATGAAGATTACACCGGGAAACACAGGTTTGGCCCTGGAGCACAAACTGGAAGAAATAATGATAACTTTTTAGACACTGAAGTGAGTTTCTCGTAAGCAAACGTAGAAGCGACCTTCTGACACATTTACTAGAGGCACCAAAATTCCCAGGAAAGGTTAAAGAGCTTAACATTACGAGATTATAGTATTAAGATTTTTTTGCCCTTGTCACGTGTGGAGCAGTGGCGTTACTAAGGAAGGCGAGGGTATAGGGTTCAAGCCCCCCCCCCCCTCCAGAGCCTCCGGTCTTCTTTTTTTTTGTTCAACGTTTGGGTTCTACATTACTCTTTTATTGGGGTGCTAATGGAATGTATGGGAGAATTTCCTTGAAATGTCGTTTAGCAGTAGGGTTCAAAAGTTTCATCCTCTCGGAAAAAAACCTCATGGAAAATTTCACCTCAATTGGACTTCGAGTTGTGGGGTCGACTGATTTCACTTTGACATCGAAAATTTTATATTATAATTGATATCGAAAATTTCGTATGTTTTTTTATTCGGTCAAAAATGTAACGATTTGGAGGCATGTCTTCTGGAAGTCTGATTACAAAGGCTATGTTAATTTCCTACACCGTTGCAAGGGACTTGTAATACATGAGTCCCTGCACGTGCGAAGAAAACATCGACCGCCCGGAATCAAGTTTTTTGCTAGATTGATTTTATTCAACAAATTTTGCTTAACCTAACATTCTGAAACCCCAGAGAGAAACAATTTTCTTTTCCGATTTTTTCCCTGTCGTTCTCTAGAATTTTATTCTTTCAATTCTTCGGTTTATTACTGTCACCTAAAAGGGAAATTTAATCACCACCTTTTTTTATGTCGCTTACTTATTCTACTGCCATGCGGCTGTAATTGTTTCTCCGCAGAACAAGGTGTCTAGTATCAGAACTTTATTCCGGCGAAAGAATATCGAGTGAATACACTATTTCAAGAACAACAATTTCGAGAAAATATACGATTTCAATAACAGCAGGCTGCTTCGAATGCCCGTCTGTGCGAATAAAATGTTGGGAGGTTGCTACGCGATGAAGCTGGAATTTTATTGAGGACTTTTTTCCAGAAGGCAACACTTTTGATACCTATCGCTGAACAAAAGTCGATTTCTATTGGCAGCGTACCGTTTATGTCATGCGATAAACAACAATACTAATCTAATATTGTTCGCGGAGTGAACATAGATTGAGCAACGCTACGGTTTAGTTAAACAGTACGTGCGTTGCACGGTAAGCGGTATTACTTCACTGAATATAGCAAGAAGACACCTTATGTTTCACGTTGTTCTCTTCTATTCTTCCTGTTCAGTATTCTCCCTCACTCATATCTGTACTACTACTTGAGAGTGAGTGATGTGAGCACGCCAAACCACTATTGTTCTAATTCCGCTTTGCCATCACAACCCCCGCCCCCCCCCCCCCCAGTAAGGCTGCGGAGAATAAAATTCTGTAAGATTTCGAGGATTAAGCACAAACATCAACTTGAATTTTGTGCACTCAACTGATGATGGAGTTCTACGCTTTCTAAGGTTGAAACAACACGAATGAATCCAGAACATGACCGAAAACTTCTCTGTAGTTTAATCGGTAAACCTAAGTTTAATTTTTTTGAATCCACATGTCATTTTTGAATTACCATTCGTTATTTATTGTAGAAAAACGAAAAAGAAATTTCACGAATTAAAAGTCAAAAATTCGTAGTTTGGCATTAAGAACGTTATTTGGCGACCGTTCCCAAATTAGTTCAACTTTTGACTTAGAAAGGTAAACTAAAATTAAAAAAAGGAAATTTTTTTTTCGTTGATATTGAATCAAAATTTGAATGAAAAATCTATTTTATCGTTGAAAATGGCATGTTTTATCATTGGCGCCAGCATTGACAGTCGGTATAAACAATCACATCATAAACTTCTCATCGTGAGCCGAAGCATTTGTCAACAACTGCAAATCAACATTCTTTTAAATTTTCAAATGGCCTTTTGACTATGTGAGACTCCGTCTTACTTTAAGGTCAAACGGTACTGAATTCACAAATGGCTGACTTCGAGCCACCACTTCGAATTTTCAGAAGCACAAGACTCGGTAACAGTTAATGCGTCACCTGTGAAAATGCTATTTTATGTGGTGTGGTGGCTCGAAGTCGACCGTTTCTGGATTCAATACCGTTTCACCTTAACAGGGTGGCATGCTCTGCAAAGTGTAACGAAAATGTGCTCTCTCGAAATGCATATTATGTTACTACACCTGAGCAGATTTTAAACGCCAATGTCTTGATCGAAATGTAAAGGTTACCCCAAAGTTGTGTCATAATCATTGGCATATCTTTTCAACAGTAAATTGATGAACAGCTGAGTTGAAAATCAATCATTTTAGTTTAGTTTCACAGCATTCAACCAATTACCAGATCACTTTTCTAGCTGAGAACATCAAGGTTGTTAATCGATAATTTATCGTAAACGCCGATAACCATACCGTCTGTTATCGTTATCGACGATGACGCTCACGTCTTCAGACATTATCGTCATTGTCAATGGCGATAGCTACTGGACGGTATCGAATCAATAACGTTTGTTTATTACCATCCACTGCAATACCATCTTTTGCTTTATTAGATATATCATTTAGATGCATTTTAAATGCAAATAAGACAATGCTACATACCTTACAAAGTGGTCCCCGTGGCTCTGTGGTTAGCGATGTCGGTCGGCTAGCTCTCTCACACGGTTGTGATATCGGGTTCGATTCCCGATCGAGTCGAGGATCTTTTCGAGCTGTAAATTTTCTCGACTCAGCACTGGGGCACGGTGTATCGTTGTACTTATCCTACACATACAAAATGTGTGTGTGGAACCTATCTCTCTCCCACTGTCTGGCAGTGATAATGTGAAACAAAGACAGCTGCAGTAAATTTAATTTCTGCAATTTTCTTTGTTTCGGGATCAAGAAGGTGTTAGCTCTACCGATTTTCCAAAGATCCATGACAGAATGACTGAGTACTTGCAGCGCATTCCGAAATCCTACACATACAAAATGTGCCAAAAACAATATGGATAACGAATTCTCTCAACTAATCTAGTTGATCGAGACCGCTATAAGCCCCAAGGCTAAGCGTGCGATATTGTTTTTTACATACCTTACTATTCCAATTTGTGCTTTCAAAAGCGCCTCATAAGCTAAAACAATCAAAACTGATAAATTTATTTCCCTGATGAGAAGCGAAACATAAACAAATAAGGAAAAATTTCTTCCTGTTGCCTAGTGATGTTTCGTCTCCAATCCTCCGAAGTGAAAAAACGTTTCCTCACTCCGTGCCTGCTTTTCGATCAAGTCGTACACCATTCGCTACCACAGCAGACAAAACTGGCATAAGGCGTTAGTGAGCTGATAACGTCTAGTGACTATCGTTATCGCCGATATTGTTAATGTTTGAAGACGGTATCATCATCGTCAATAACGATACCATACGTTATCGGTAACGGCGATGACGATTATCGACGATAATCTATCGTATTAACATTATGGTATAGTGTAGAATCGTACGTGTCATTGCCGTTTTGAATGCATGCACTTTTATTTCACTGGATAGATCTTGAACACTATTAACTTCCTATTAAAAATCAGTGGAAAAATTAACAAAAAATTGATTAGAAAAGCAGGGACTATCTAATCACGGGCTCACTCACTGCTTCGGACCGCATAGAGCTCTCACACACGCAACAATATAATACGTATCGTGTCGTGTTGCGGCTTGCGAGAAAGACAATTAAATTATTCTCGTGTCGGATAGGAGTAGATACCAAGAGTGCAACTGTTGCGTGTTGCATATTGTTGATGTGCGACTGGTGTGAAATTCTGTTTCTGCTAACGTTAACTGATGGCAGACATGAGCACGAGGTTCGAAATCCTACTGTAATGTCAAACACTAACTGTCTTTTGTAGAATGTGTCGAGCTTTTCTGTTCGAAATCGGATTAGTGTCGTATATGCCGTTGGTTATGCACAGTATGATCGAATCGTGGTGAACATCACACTACTGCGTTTTTGCGGCTGTTTTCAACGCAGTTTATGAAAACCGTTCATTATGCTCTTTCAAATACATGTAATAGCCCTGCAAAAGGTCAATTAATGCAATTGAAAATTTCATTCAGTTCTCGCACAAAGAAGTGAAAAGTTTGATGAATAATAATTTGCTTAGTCCCACGCTCTCACGCTACCACGAAGTCGTGTCTTGGACACTATCCTCCTACTATTTTTTATTATATTGTTTGAAAATGACGGAATTCAAACCAAAAAAGTATCATTTACAGCAAATTTTGAGTTTTTTCAACATCGTGGATGCAAAACTGGAGGTGAAACCATAACGCTAGCTTTCTACTGACGACAAATGATACACTTGAGCCAAGCGTTAAAGGAAAAATGGCCACATTACAAGAGGAGACACAGCAAAGTGATTTTTTGCACGACATCGCTAACGTCATCAAAACATATCTGGAAACGCCGCAATAGGCTTTGAAGTAGGTTAAATTAGGAATTCTCAAGTAACGAAACTGTTTTCATCATAGTTGTTTAGCGCTGTTTTGGCTGTAATAAGCACTATAAAACTCTGATAAAACCAATATTATTACTAGAGATAAGAAAATGGGTAATTTGTACACTCAACATAATTTGGAATGTGGCCTTCTGCACCCAGATTCTATTCTTGAGATTGTAGAAGAGCAAATCATCTAATTTTTGCATGGCGAATTTCACTATTCCCATTTATTGTGAGCATTATTTAATTTAACTGATTTGCTCCAACATGATCAGAATCCTAATGATAGTTGAATTATCAATAAACAAACGGATTGCAAGGATTTACCGGTTATATATTAGGGGCAACAGTGAGTGATCTTGTCACTTCTGGAGTGTAATGTTTCTTCACGATTTTCGACACATAAGAGGTGTTTCGAACTCACAAATCGGGCCTTTTTAACCTTTACTTAAGCCGAAAAACACGAATATTCACAGTTAAATCAGTAATTAACATGATGGAAAACTTCAATATAGTTAAAATATTGAATAATTACACCAATGTAATCGGTTACATGGTGACCGTGACAGTAGTGGGACCAATTAATAGACTTATCATGCAACAGAACTCACGAATGCGCTTAAATTTTGTCCAAGCAAAATAGAAAAAAAATTTAAAAGTGGAAAAGTTTTTTGTCGATGATATCAAGCGCTACTCTACTAAATCACTAGTAATGTTGAGGGTTTGGTAATTTATATTAACATAAAAAGGAAAACAAAGCCGTTTATATTCTAAGTAATAGGCCCAACCGCAGAGAGCGGGGCCGAAATTTCAGTTGAGGTAGGGAATAGTCTGCTTGAGTAGAATCTATCGTTATTTCTCTTCAAACAGGCATGAAAACCCTCACATATTTGCTAACATTTGAATACTATTATCAAAACTAGAGACTACAAATAATTTCGAAACATTTTTGATAATTTCTGCAGCTTCAAAAGTTCAAGATAAATCGTGGAGCGCCTTCATGTATACTTAAACACATTTTTAAAATCTGAAAAAATGTACTAAATAAGTACGTCAATGGATTTGAGAAAAGAACAAACATGTTACATTCCGCTATCGTTACTGGGTTTTCTCTTCATCATACACAAGCTTCGCGGCCAACTGTTGAAATATACAGGACGATTGTGGGTCTAGCGCTACGATATGACTGACCCTAGCATTCTCCCCAGAGCCAGGCCACAAACATACGACGACTGGTCTGCACCGTACTCCGGACCGGCTATATTCATGAATCTTATTTATCATACCAAAGCCTTATTTAGCTTATTTATCATACCAAAGTCGAGTAAAATAGAAATTCGTAAAATCCACAAATAGCCTATTTTAATCTGGGTTTACTCTTAACGTTAATGACTCTGTTGAACACCACACTATAACTTTGCATTTGGTTGCAGTTTGCATGTAAACTAAACCAAACTTGCGAAGCGAAAAGCAATGAAACTCTCAAAATCTTTGATTTAAGGTACAGATTTTTTCGTCAAAAAATGCTTATGTTACTTGAGATAGAATCGACCCACTGTGTTTGCTAAATAAAACAATAAAAACTCCTTTAAGGATATACTTCGCTATGCGAAGCTAAGCTGAAGCTCCTTCCATCATTGGGTCTTCAAGTGATTTCAACGGATGGTTATTATTAGCAGTCAGCGACAAACCCGGCTACAAGACTGATTGGGGTCGCAACATATTGCATCAATCTATTATTATGATATATTTGTTTGAATTTGGTACATTTATGCCTTAACTAAACATTTGAAAATTTCGACCACTAACACTAAGACTAGCCTCTCACTTTTGGCGGGAATGGTTTGGTTGCCGAAAACCACCGCCTGAGGACCGAGCAGCGCAGAGATACCTTCGCTGCGTTTTTTTTTTTTGCTTAATTTTTTTCATTTTCTGTGAATTTCCGCCCCGAAGGGAACGCTCGCCGTTTTGTCGGTGCATAGGGAAGCAGCAAGCAAGCAAAAAAAAATATCTTTTTCCGTTGAAGGTCCTCCGGACCAAATCACGGCCACGCGGTTTCGGATGCGCAGAAGCGTTCAAGTATAAGAAGGAGACACACATCAAACCGTCAAAGAGCAGCGCTCGCGGTTCAAGCGAAAAAGCGTTTCACATTTCGGGATCTCTATTTTCTCATGCTACTTACTGCAGGCAGGCAGGCGGATGCAATCTCAGCGCTCCGCATGGACGAGGCGAGGATGTGAACCGGCAATGGGTTGACATTCGGCGAGGTCCGGCAGGGGGAATGCCTCTGAATAAGCAGCAAATTTCTCGGAAGGACACAGAAACCTCGAAAAGATAGACAAAGCAGGTACCAAATGTGCAGATTAGAAGATGTAGGACAAACAGTAAACAACCACCGCTCTCGAGCGATCACCAAATCCACCTAGCAGATCGGACTGTTCCGTGCAACTGACCTTGAAGGCAATCTTTGCTCTTGCAAACCGCACAGAGGAAGTTCATCTCGAAGAAAGTGAAAAGAAAACTCTTGACTGTCGTGTGTGATGGGTGACCAGCTGCAGTCGAGTTGGATTGCGATCGATGAAAATTGCATCCGTTCCGCGGCTGACTGCAGCAAACAACCCAGACCTACTGCTCCAGAGCGCACCCATCGTGTCCGAATTGCATCCGCCAGTCTGCCCTGCAAGGTCTGCATTTGATACAGTGCAGTAGTGCGGAAAAGCGGGAACACGAGGTGGTAGCCGTCGAATTTCGGGGCGAAATTTTGGGCGCGCCAGACGGAAGCACCATTGCCGGTCCAACGCAACGGTCACAGCCGGTACACGCGCAACAGTAGTGACCGGGCTGCGGGCCAGCCCCGGTCAGACAAACAGGAAATGAACAGGTGATAAATGAACGCGCAAACCAACGACGACGACGACGATGAAAACGGGTATGAAACAGAACTCCCAAAAATCCACAGTGCGTGTGTTTGTGTGCGCAAGTTCTACGCCTAACGTCATTGTGCGTTTTTTTTTGTTTTTTGATGCATACCTACCAGCCGAAAAAAGGAACCGTCTGCAGTGCATCCTTTCGCGAGGGGGCAACGAAGGAATTAGATTATAAGCGTACATAAACAACTGACGGGTGTACACGCGGTTCGCAGTTTGGCTGGAAGTTTTTTGTGGTCTTCTAGTCTCAACTGGTACAAGATGAGCCTGGTCTTAAGAAACTTTTTCAAACGAGCTTTTTGGCAAAAAACAGTGTTTCCATTTTTATCCTTCAAAAATTTTCAGATATTTTTCAATTCAATTTAATATTGGTCAATTTAACCACCTTTCAAAAGTCATTACCAACAGATTTAGGTCTACCCTGGAGTAATTTTTGCTTGTATTTCTCATCGTTGGCCGTTTTTGGCATTTCCAAAAGATTTACCTCGTACTTGGGTTTATTTTCTTTCATAAATTTTGTGCCCATTTTGTTTTTTAGTTATTCGAAACAAAAACAAAATAATTTACAGTATTTTGAGATTTTTTTCGCCTATAATAGAAATCTAGCGGTTCGAGACCTAATCCATCGGGGATTTTATTGATTTTTTTGACTTCCAAAGGTCTCATTTGAAGTCCTATTTTTGACTTCCGAAGGTCTGATTACAGTATCTGTGTTATGCTTTACCCTCGTTCGACCTTTGAACGTTTTACAGTGATTAATTGCATTCAAAAGGTTACAAGTGACTTTGAAAGCCTATTCCTTCACAAGCCTACTACTTTGTGTATCCTAAAAAGTGTCTAGAATCAAATTGCATCACGAGAAAATATTCGGCAAAATTGACTCATTCTACCGATCATTTTCAAATTATTAGGAGATAAAGTGAAGTATCATTCAATATCATTCAACTTGTACCATGTTTGTTTTAAACAACTTTATTTTAGAGCCATGAACGAGCATTCCTCTACACACTAGTCATTAGATCTTGTACTATGTTTGGATCAATTTGTTGTGCAGAAGTCTAGGTTTTCTTTATATAATTGACGTTTATAGCCTTGTACTAGGGAAGAACTGTACAGAATATACCAGTTAAACATTTATGGAACTTACAGCGCTTCTAATCATTTTTAAGCGACATTGAATATGTGAAGGATTGTAGTATCTATATAATATATGTTCATGACGAAGCTTATTCTGAAATACTGGAACGTTATTTTCAATGAAAATTACCATTGTTATCGAACAAATTCGTGGCTAAGACGCACCATAACAAAGGCCAATAAGTGAGAAAGCTTGAAGTCTCAGAAGAAAAATCAAAAGCAATCGGCTATACTCCAAGCTGTCAAGCAATCTTCTGCAGCGCTTCATAGTGCATTTTACCCCAATTTTAATTTTTAATAATTTTTAGGTAAAATACAATATAAGTTAGTGATATAAATTGACAAGAAACGAAGAAATATGAGAGATAGAAACAAAAATGTGAGAGATAGAGGAAACAATGTTTTTTTGTACTTTTTTCAGGTCAGTTAAGTATAAAAAACTTAACCATAAAGTTGTAGTAAAGCTTGGTTTATTTGAGAAAAACGAAGACATTCTGGGAAACTGTTTCGAAGTCACAAATTGTCGACTTCGAGCCAGTACTTCGCTTTGCTGTCTTGTGCTTTTGAAAATTCAAGTTCGCGTAGGATTAAGCTTGCCAGTGTGATTTTTTTTCCTTGGGGAAGCTACCAGGCTAGTTTCTACGCAAATTGTTTCATGCTGCAACAGAATTGCTAAAAAAAATTCATGCTAAGCCGTTCGTCAGATATTCAATAAGTTTGAGGTGAATAATTTTTTCTACAAACATCTTAGCGCCCTACGGTCTTCAGAAGAATTTTTCCAAGAAAAATCTCCTGCAAATATCATGTATCGATTTATGATTAGGGGGTAACTGGACATCTCTAGAGAATAAGGTTTGAAAAAGTGGATTTTTCCATATGAAATAGCAATACGAATGAGGTGCTCAGGAATTTCAAATCCTTCACGTTGTTTTGCATATCGCACGAGGATTTTGCCTTAATTCAGTTTTTTTCGGCACATCTCTAAAGGAACTGCTCGCATTTCTCTTGAAAGTGCCTGTGATCTTTTACATTTTACAAATATCCATTTTGGCCGCTTTTTTCCTTCAGATCGATTATTAATCGTTCGGTGTACCGATTTAAAACACGACTTGATGTAAATTGTACCATTCCCAGCTTTCTACCGGATTTTCGAAGTACGTGCGCAAATTGATAGTTATTTATCCGACTCCATAGTGAGCTAGTGAAACTTACACAATTTACAATATATTATATTAAACTAATTTTACCCAAAATTTCAATAAAAATACCAAATGGGTAAAAAGTTATAGTTTTTGGAAGGTGACGCAATTTGATTCCTGACAACTCCGAATATTTTTAATCACCAATAGAGTACAGCCAAAACGGTTTGTTTGATTCACATAGTGTCTATGGCAAAGTTGTGAATAATAATTTTATCCTTCCAAAAAAATAAACCCCGTTAGCAACAAAATTGATTTTTTTCTTAAATTATTTTTTTTTGTATCCTCCATGATCGGACAATCAACAATGATCTGGTAATCTTTTGTATTTTTTTTTTGAGTGTATATTTTCTCGAAAAGACAAAATTATTATCTACAACTTTGCCAAAGACGTCATACCGATCAAACAAACCGTTTTGGTTCTAAAAATAATTGTAATCTTCAATACCTACATTAAACAGCTTCTCAAAAATGAGTCGTACTTCGAAAAATAAAAACTGTAGCACACAGGAACCCATACCCATGCCCATGGGAACGTCCATGCTTCAACCAAATCAAAAATGGTTGATTAAATTCATTGCCCATTTTTTTTTGTGGAATTGTACAGTTGGCATATTAGACAGTTTTTCAGTGACTTTCATTGCCTTTTCTCATCCTTAAAGCATTTTTCGCGATTTTCCACGTTTATCAGCTTTATTCGAGGTCATTTTTCAGCTTTGTCCTGCTTTCAGGAGCTTTTTCGTGGATTGTTCAGTACATTTTAGTATCCTCGAATGGTCTAGAGATGCGCTTTCTCTCCTTTTTAAGCTGCTTCGCCTTTTTCAGTGTTTTCAAGCATATTCGAAGAATCAATCTGATTTAGCGTTTGTTTTAATGGAAACTATTCCGATTATTTTTTCTGTAATTATTACAGAAGTTTACTGTCTGGAACAAGCGCTTTTTTCTTGAAAAGTATTCTGCAGAGATTTGAAGGTTTTATCTTCGATGATTCTTTTCTATGTTTTTCTTCAAAAAGAGAGGGTTTGTTGGTAACTTACAATAACTAATAATGCACTAAGGTCGCTTTTTACGCGGGTTGTTTTTACGTGGCTTTTTTATGGGATTCCGGAATTTATGCGGTTTTTTTTACGCGGGTTCCGGAACTTACACGGGAATTTACACAATTTACGCGGGGATTTGCGGGTTTTTTTTTTCGCGTTTTTTTTTACACGACACGTATCCCTCGCGTAAAAAACGACGAAAATGCGAAATACAAAAATTAAGCTCCATCGTGTAGCGGACTTTTTCCTAGCATCAGGTACAGTCACAAAATTCCATTCCCCAACCTGATCAGCCTGACGATGCATAGAGTATAGTAAATTTTTCCCACATTCCTTCGACAGAACAAAGTACTGATATTAGACACCTTGTGTTCCGTGGCAGAAACAACAACGGCAGAAAAGATAACAAAAAAGTGATGACAGTAACGATGCTAAGAATTAAAAAAAAAGGATAGGGGGCAAAAACGGAAGACAATACTGCTTCTTTGCTGATTTAGGTTTCAGTAGAATTTGTTTGGTAAAATCAATTTAGTAGCAGACTTGAATCCGGGTGGTCGTTATTTTCTCAGCACGAACGAGGAATTACGTATTACAATTACGTATTCCCTGGCCAAAGTCTGAAAGGTTAACTAAGCCTTTGCTATCGCACTTCCGGAAGCCGTACTTCAAAGCGATCGAAGCATCACATTTTTGACCGTTGAAATAACAGCATTAAGCTCCTAGAAATGCATGGATCGCCTAATCAATCTGGTGTTGCTTCGAAAAAATTCGTTTACAAATCGACTTTTTGGGTGTCAGAAAATTTTCAAGCTGAGAATAGAAAGTAAATTATCAATCAATCTGATTATGGTGACTTATCAACAGTGTCAGAAATTTATAATTTTGTTAGAATTTGAACATTCTATTAGCAATTAGGACATATTCGAAGGGATTCAAACCAAATTGGGTTGTTCAGCTCTACTAGTTTTTTTCATAACTAGTATAAATAACATAAAGCATGTAAGATAGTTATAAATGTATGTAGTCTACTTTTGTTTGACGAAATAAATGAAAAAGCTGCGTTTTTTTAACAAAACGTGATTTTCAAAAAGTTATAATCATGTCCTTCGGTTTTTAAATCACAAATTAAAACTGCCCGAAATCGCTTCAATGACAGTTTGCCCAAGTACCAACTGTCATTCAAGCGATTTATAGTAATTTTTATGTTTTAATTAAAAAATTGAAAAACTCCTTTAGCTGATGATATGATGAATTTGTATGTGGCTCAACAATCCAATTGTTAAACAATTTTCTACATTGTGTTGTTCTGGTTTATAGAAGCATTTATGTTGGAACTATATTTTTTTGGTTTCCACACTTAGTAGTGATTTGTTTTGGCCGTTTTACGGTTTATAGAACCGCTTCCCATTACTTTTGCGATTATAATTATTTTTTGGCTTTTTTGACTATTTCCGTCAGAACTCATTTTTCTACTATTTCTACTATTTAACTATTTCGGTCAGAACTGTTTTTTTTTTTAACATTCAGACAAAAAAAATCATAGAAGATTCGACACGGAAAAAAATCATTTCAACAACAAGAAGTAATTCTTAAAAAGTCGGTCTCAATTTTTTTTCAGAATAAGATTTTAAAATAACTCAGTCACCCAAAATTCGTCTGAACAAATTCAAAAAAAAACACATTTCTATTAAACACTTTTTATGTCCTCTTGGAAGTACAGTTAGGACAAGAGTTAGAAAAAAGTTGTTAAGGAGTGACTTGTAAGGAATTGTTTGAACATAAATTTTGAAATGTCAAAAAAATTTGAGATTCTGTACTGAAAAAATCTTCAAAAAGAAAACAGAGTTTTTTTAATGAACTTTTGAGATGGACAATTTAGTTTCCTGAAATTCGTCTGAACAAATCAAAGCAGGCGCTCTTGAGGAAAAAAAAAACTATTTCATGTTTGTTGCGGTTTCACGTTTTTTGCCTTTGAGATCATAACTTTTCGGTAAAGAATAGTTTAGGAAAAGTTTCCAAGCGATGGTAATTGGGAAATTGTCTTAATTTTCAGATAAAAATATTAAATAAAAAATAAATTTGGAGATCCCACAATGATTTTCTTTCAAAAACAAAACATAAAACCAAAAAAATATCGGATTTCTTTCAAAAAAAGTTTTTAAGGTAGACAATTTTGTTGCCAAAAACTCTTCTAAACAAACAAAGTAGGCACTCTTGAGGAAAACAAGTTTTTCTAACAAAAACTATCTCAATCGGCTCCATACATGCTCGTTTAGGAGCGGTTTGAACAAGTCATTAAACTGGTCAAAGGCTGTTATCGTATTTTTTGTTCCGTAAAGTCAATATTTGGGCTAATCCTGGCTTTTTCTTCGTGAGGTCAAGTATTTTTATATGTTTTCTGGGGGCTCTATTTTTCTCTTAATATTTGATTGTTTTATTTCGAAAAATATTCATTCTATTTCCATCTGTTTCGACGATTATAATGTTTTCAGCGGTTCATTTTGTTTCAAATTCATGACAGGTAGTCGCCTGATAATTATCAAAGCTCTCCAATTAATTCTCGCTAATGGTTTAAATATTTTTTTTATATCTGTAATGCATTCATTAGCCTTATAATGATTTTTTGTTCTTTTACTAGAAAGTTTCATTACGTTGTTCATTACGTTCTTATAAATAATATATATTTTTCTGTTTCTATTTCTTTAGTAGAAGCCACGCTCATGAATTTTTGAATTCTCTGAGCGTTCCATCAATTTTAATCACGCAATATTTTACCGGCGCCAACATAATTTGAATATTTATAATTTTAATCAGTATGACTAAAACTAGTTATTCTTCAACTCGCTAAATTTCACTTTGTTGAAAACGATAGTAGCAATAGCCAAAGATGACTATCGAAGTGAAATGCATTCCAGAAAACTCTTTTTAAAAAATCGATTGTAAGATACTCCAGTGTATAGCAATTACCAAGCCGGTCAAGCCTCGTTCATGTCCGAACGTTTTTTATTCTTGCTTCCTTCCTATGCAATGACCGAGAATGTCACATAATTTGTTAAGTCAACAAACCGAAATGCACGTGCCGCTGGACGAATCGCTCGGCGGAAAATGCACACCACCACCACCGCCACCACCCCGTGCGTTCAAATCAATGCACAGCAATGCATCGTGCACCGGTTTTCGCTTGACATAATCGCATATGTAATTGCATAACCACGAATTCCGCTGCCGGTTGCATTGTACGTACATAGGTACACCTTTCTCGGTTACACTCATTCACAGAAACAGAAGTTTTCTGAAGGTATGTGCATTGTCAGGGAAATCCATGTCTCGGGGGGTATCAAGTCTGCACGTGGTACGTAAACTGACCCTCGGCGAATGGCTTCACTTGCACACGAGTATGCTTGGATCGGCATGGGTATGTATTCGGAAATTGGAGACTCACCTCAAGGTCCCGGGCCGGAGGACTCGGAATCTGAGTCTAACATGGGAAAATTTGTCGTCGTCGTTGTCGTCGTCGTCGCCGCCGTAGCCTACAGCCGGCGGAAAGTGCATGGAGATGAAAAAAGCGAAATTGTTTTACTAGGTCGTTGCGTATACTTTTGCCAAGTACATGTTGAATTGTTTGCCAGTGTGTATGTGCGATGGTTATTGGTACGTGCGTGTATTTGTGAGATCCTCACCAAACAAGGATGCTAAATTCCGGTTGTAGTTGTGGTCGGACCAGGATGCTTTGCCTCCGGTTTGTCGAGCGCAGGATTACGCGCAGGTATGAGTACATGAGCGGGAAGCCGATCGCAGCAGGCAACACTTTGAGCAAGGTGATCTTTTCTCCTTGTTGGTAACGCTAGCATTGGACCACCGCTCAAGTGTGAAAGGGACAGGAGATTTTTTCACTTCAAATGTCAATCAAGACTCATGATTTGAATTTTACCACCTTCCCTTCCCGGCTGTGCATGCCCCGAGGGTAATGCCTAATGCCATCTCGTATATTTCGGCGATGCGGCAAGCAAAAAAAAGGAACCGCCAAAAATGTTCCCTTGTCTCCGGCCGCCGTCCATGCAGCCTGGCCACTCGGTCGGGTTCGTTTGTGCAGGGATTTTCGTTTTTACCTGCTGCCGCCGAAAGGGTTGCTGAGAACTAGCGGACGTCAAGCAGAAGATTAAAGATCTTGAAAGAGTGCCAGCGTTTTTTTTCTGTGTCTTCCCGGCTACGGGAAGCTCGTGGTTCGGTTTTGGAGAATATGAGATGCTGCCCCACATTACCCCTGTAGGTATTGTAGTTTGAAAGCGGTTCGCCTCGAGCAGGGCCTAGGAAAAGGTTGGAATTTTATAGTTTGTCTATCCTATATCAATTTCGGTGGAAAAACATCGTCACTGTCGGAGGGCGATCCCTCTTGTGAATTAGTTTCCTAAACTGATGGGGAAACTGACAAACAACTGAAGAGCAATTCGCGAGAGGCCACGATAATCAGCAAAATATGTGTATGCAGCTACGGATGGCTACAATACCGGTGATGTTGGGTTGGAATCAAGAAGGGCAAGGAACTTTTCACTCGGGAGGATTTTGGCCTCCTCTCACACTTGACTTGAGTTGGCGGATTCAATTAGTGCGCCCCGAGGCACATCGTCTGGTTGGGATGCACAGTTGATTTATTGGTGGCGTACGGCTCTTTCGTTTTTTTTCGGCAATCAGTGGCCGGTCCGCTTGGCATCGGCATCACATCGTATATGTTGCAGCGCACCTCACCGCGGTGTTGCACAAAGGAGAGAATCGTTTGTGTCCGAAATTATTGGAGTGTAAGATCGCAAACGGGCCCCAATTACCGGAGGGGGACTGAAGAGCTGGGTTAATAAATTGGATTGTACTTTTTTTATTATATACTTATATCGGTGCAGAGAAAAGGACCGTTATGGTGAATTTTTTTTTTCGAGGAGAAATTGTCTATTGGAAAAAGAATAAATTTTCGAAAACTTGTTGCCACCCACAGGGAATGGGTTGAAACGGTACTAAAGATGTCAGCTGCTTGAGTACGATTTGTGTCGATTGCATTACACTTGTTCTTCGTTTTGCTTCGATGATAAAAACAGATTTTTTAATTATCACTTTCTTCAACATGCATTATGTAATCGTTTTGTACGTTTTGGTTTGTTAGTTGTTATTTCATAGCTACAACTTCACCAATTATTGTGTGCGACGGATGTAGAATAGGATAGAAATAAGTTGGACTAAGACTTCTTTTGAAATTCGCCTGATCAAGGTTTTTATTTAAAGCCAAATTTATCAATTTGTGACAAAGATGATTTGTTTAACACGATAGTGACATTCCAATGGAAGAATACTTTCAAAAATTGAACTATAATTTTAAGCAATTAAGTCTCCCAGATTTCAAAATTTTAAATGAAATATATGTGGTAACCGCATTAATTAAAGTGAAGCCAACGATATGTTCTCTCGGATTCTGAAAAAAATGTCTAAATGTTTTGCTAAAATAGTTGAAATGAAAGTACAGTAGACATACAGTAACGAATCACTACGCACCTTCATAGCATTAATTATTTCAATTGAATTGTTCAATACTTTTACAACCGTTACATCAGATTGTGTAGTGTACTAAGGCTGTGCGAGATTTCGAATGATTTCGTATAATTTCGCAAAACTCGAAATTTCCCGAAATTTCGCGAAATTTCGGTTTCGCGAAATGCCGAAAAATTTCGTTGAATTTCGCTAAATTCCGCCTAAAATTTCGCGAAATTAAAGTTCCAATTTCGACGATTACGAAATTTCGCGAAATTTCGGACCAAATTTCCGATGCACATTATTACATTATTTTGGTTTGTGCTCATTGCGACTATAAATTAAACTGAATATATCTCAACAGATATCTGGTATACTAAGTCAGTTATAGAAGAATAAACTCTCAGCCGGTAATTTTTGTTTTTAAAGACAAAACCGTAACATCATGCGGGAGGTATTTTTTATTCACGCAGAGCATAAAATTCATGTCATCACTGAAGTCAAATTCGAGGAATATGAAGCCGTCCAAATGCGCTACAAGGTATCTAGTAATTTGTTTGTAGGAATAAATTTTACGCATCTTTTACGTACATCAAATGTGGTTATATTTGCAGCCCACAAGGTTAAAGAGGTCACTTTTTGTCTTTCGTTTAGGAGGGCATAGCAATTTCTGTCAAAACTAAAGCTCTGAAGCTCTATCTTACAGGCCAAATGTTCTATGCTACTCGACTTGTAAAAATTTTCAAGCGTTTTTTCGGATTTCTCTGTGTTAGAGGACTCCTCTTCGCACACCGTAGTGTTTTTAAATGTGTTTTATCAGATAGTTCATTGCTATCACTAGGCTGACCAGATATCATGCCTTATAGTGTGCAGACAGAGTGATCGATGTGTCAAGCAGAAAAAGTCGTAATTGCCTGAATTTTTAGTATTGTTTCAAAACACTCTGACTTCAAAGTCAGCATAGGTTTCAAAATCGTTGAACACATAATTGAGAAATGTTACTCTTGTTTAGGGGACACACAATTTTACAATGTCAAAAACAAGTTCAGATTATGGCATAGAAGTGATTCTGACTTTGCACTTGACGAATATACAAGGTAGAAGAAAAGAAAGGTTAGAAAGAACGAGAAATAAGAGAACGAGGATGATTTCGAATAACTTGATTGAGTAAAGAGAAAACTATTTGTTTGTTGCATTACAACATTCCATTCTAACTGTTGATTGGTTGAAAGAAAAATAATTTTTGGTTTGTTTCAAAGGGGCCGTTCCCAAACACGTAGTCATATATAGGGAGACGGGGGGTGGCTTATCAAAAGACCACGAAAAATCCCCCCGCGTGCGGGTTCACGAATAGACCACGTTGTCTTTTTTCTGACTTATAATTTATTATTGCCACTAAGTCAAGTCGAAGCTTTCGCAATTTTTTAATTAATATATTTATTTGACACTACTAATTAATAAGTGTCACGGAAAGTTTGAGAGTTGTCAGCAATCAACTGTAATCAAATTTTTGAAACATATTTCAAATTTATCCGAACGAAGAAATTTTTTTTTTGTTTTAAACAGGCTTTGCCTTATATGGCATTTACTTCTTTAGAATAATAGTTCTATTTTGCAATGCGTCGGGATTTATGTTATTTTTCCTGAAAGTATATTTCAATACTCAACGACCGGTAAAAAAATCAACGTTTTGGTCTTAAAAACAATATATAAGACCTGGATGTTCGTGAACTGAAGGAAGAAAGAAAGATGTTTATATTTTGTTCGACATTCAAAAACTTTGTAATTTATTTCAAGGGAAATACGGCTTTTTCAGTCTTAGGGGTGTATCAAAACGCTACTAGATTTTATGTCCGACGTTTCGGCCTTTGAACTTGGCCTTCCTAAGGGGATCTACAAGTTTATTAAAAACATTTTATAAAAATAGTACATTTTTTTTTCTTCGAAAACTCTGACATTGTTTTTTTCAAAAAACTTACATATAGTTGTACCGTTTTTCGTACAAAGCTTTACGATAGGTTGTCATAGCTGTCTATAGGATCTCTTTCAAAGTACCTATATTGAAACGTTAGAGTTAGTTTGAGCTTTACTGCCGCTCATGGCAAGTCTGTCCCGATTGCATTTTTATCTATTTTGAGTTTATTTATGGAATCAATTCCTTTTTATATCTACTTTCGATAAAACAAATATTTTTGAATACTTTGTTCTGAGGAACTATGAAAAAAATAGCAAGTTGGTTTGTCCCATAGCAAAAGTGATCGCTAGTCGGTCCCATTGAAAAAATCTTCGCAATTTAACCCCACAGCCAATAATGATTATGAAAAATGTGATATTTACCAAAACTAATGGTCTTCAGGTTTAGAATTGGATGTACCAAGTGATATTCGATAGGAGGTTTGATTAAATTTTACGCGTTCTACATCGTGTGGCTCTAGCTGATAGTACAATGTTTTCTTCAAGACAAAGTTTCCACCAGTAGCTTCTTTCAGCTGTTGTTTGTTGACAGTGAACGCTTTAGGTGTGTCACTGTATTGTTAGTTGAAGCATTCTTGAGTAAATACTACTCTTCGTATTTTATCCGTATTTTATGTAACGACGTGCTTAAGAATTGTTCAATTATTGTCGTGAATTTCGTTTTGAAGAATTCGTCAGTCATATTAAATACTTCGGTACGCTACTTAGCTGTTTTTTAACGGAGCAAACATTTTCCTAAGCTATAGGTATTCTTTCATATTTGTTTCCACTGCTACGTGAAAGCTGTCCGCCGTCACGAACGTGTGTCCGCTCTCAGGAAAATTTAGAACAAGTTCCTACACCTAAACTGACTTTGAATTTATCAGTATGTAAAAACAAAATCTAATTTTATTTTGAGCGGCGCAGTTGGTAGGTATATTGTGTTATGCTTCTCACAAAAAACTTGTTTAATAAAGCACGAAAGAAGGTCATTAATGAATTGACCAGCGATAGATTCATTCCAAACGCACGGTATAGCACCGCCATCGATTTGCAGTAGTTTGTTTTTCATCACCGGTCGTAGCTGGCTATGGGACTGACTTGCTATCATTCTGGCTACGTACCGTAAAAGTAATCGCATGTGAGTCCCAGCTTATGATTTTCAACAAATTTTAATCAAATTTCGGTGTTCATGCAAGTTTTATGATGCAAAAGTGTTAGATTGTCATTGCAGTACTAAATTCTGTTGATGGTATTGATTGAAAAAGCATTTGAGTGCAAAATTTCACCTAAAGCGTTACGATTTTCAATTGCTGTTTTCTCGTCAGCACCAAAACGCAAATGGGACGGACTTGCTATGAGCGGCAATTTAGAGATTACCTACAAACTATTACCACATCACAAAGCACGATGCGTTGGTGGATTCAATTTCTTTTTCTCGGGCTTTTTATCGCATCACTCCCCTACGTCCCAGGTTTAAGTAATGCTATCGTCAGGTGCCTAAAAGATGATTACCCGTTGATCACTATGGGGCCGTGTCGACTGGTGTGCCCCAAGGTAGTAACTTGGGGCCAATTCTTTTTCTGCTGTTTATTAATGACCTGGCCAAGTTAGAGCTGCATGGAAAGTTACGTCTCTTTGCTGACGACACGTCAGTCTTCTATCAAGAAACAGAATGCACTGCTATCCAGCTTCAAACTAATTTGATGTCAATGAATCTATCGAAAACCAAGTATATGCTCATTCACTCGTTCCGCAGAGAACTCCCGGCTCGCGACCCAATTGAAATCGCCAATCGTGTCATCGAAGAAGTATTTGAATACCCATTTCTCGGCCTAACGCTAGACAATAGAATGAACTGGAAGGCCCATCTTGAGTCTCTCAAGCGGAAGCTAACATCACTCTGTGGTATATTAAGGAAGGTTTCATCATTTTTGCCTTTGGCGACTATGAAAACACTATACTTCTCACTAATCCATTCTCGGCTCCAGTACCTAGTTGCAACGTGGGGACTGGCTTGCAAATCTTCTTTGAGAGAGCTACAGGTGATACAAAACAGAAGCTTGAAAGCCGTGTTCCGGAAACCTCATCTGTATCCCACTCATCTACTATACGAAGATCCCAGGGACTCAACCCTACCAATCCGTGTACCCCAGGAGTATCAAATGTTGATCCACTTGCGAAATAACATCACTTCAACCGTCCTTGTCACAAGAAGAATGCACGAAAACCGCTCAAGCAGACAAACTGGTCACCTGTATTTGCCACGATTCAACACGGAATACGGTCGCAAAAAATGTCGTACATTGGTAGCAAACTGTTTAACGACCTCCCCCCATCATGTAAAAATGCCCCCACAACATATATCTTCAAGCGTCGTTTGCGAGCTATCATGAAAACGAAAATACCACAGTATCTAGCCCAATTCTGGATTACACCCGAATACCACAAACACTACTCACCAATGCCTCTGCCGTACGCCGTAACCAGAGCAACGCCATCAACGCGCGAACCACCAGCACCACCCCACAATTGTCGACAAGTATCATCACCAGCTTCAACTTATAGTTAACAACATCGTATCACACTTCCTTAAAAGAGCAGATGCTCACTGGAAGTGCAAACTTGTTCTAGCGATTCAAGTGTAAAAAATATATCGGAAATAAATTAAATTAAAATGATTTCTAGATGAGTATACAATTTACCATAACTATAAGCGAAAAATTTATCGTAGATGATCAATCTGCTTAAACAAATTTTATTTATTTTGATACTCAACAACAAATTAAAAATCATTTTGAATATACTCAACAGAAAAGCGTATTTTAAATTACTTTCAGGTAAGGAAATTATTATATTTGTTAAAGACAATGAAATATTATCAATAATTAAACAACCATTATCTGTTTGTTATTTTGGTTTTGAGAAAATGATATTACTGAAAATTCTATTTACAATTTGCGCAATATCTAATAACCAGTTTTCTTGCACCTTCATTTTTTTCATAAATTTTTCATACTTTATTGTACATATATTTGCAGAATAAGATCACAAAACAAAAGACCACGAAAGACCACGGAGGAGAAGGGGGGTATGAAAGGGATCAAAATATGACCACGTAGTTTAGGAATGGTCCCGAATGCATTTTATTATTTTGGGTGTCGCAGAAACTAACAGGGCATATTTTTTTAGGACAAAATTATTTTCTACAACCTTACCAGAGACACTAGTTATGCCAGTCAAACAAACCGATTTAGCTGAAAAAATAATTTTAATCTCCAATTGGACACTCTGTGGGTAATTAAAATATTTTTATAATCGAAACAGTTGGTTTGATTGGCATAGTGCCTTTGGCAAAGTTATAGATAATAATATTGTCCTTCCAAAAATAAACATGTTGTAAATTTTTTTTAAATTTAATTTTTCTTTGATTTCTTCATCGCTTCGGTATTTTTTTTTGTAATTTTTACACAAAAAAAGATTTTTGAAAAATAAGCTTTTTTATGTTAATTTTAATGTTTCTTTTACATTAAAAAAATTAATTTTTCAGAGTTTTTTTATCGGAAAGATAAAATTACTGTCTAAAACTTTTCCAGAGACGTCACACTGATCAAAAAACTTTTGGCTCTGAAAATATTTATAATCACAATAACCCTCCCAAAATAGCATTTTAACTAGCTTCTCAGCCTATAGAAACGTTTATGCAAAGTTTAGGCCAAATCTAAAATGACAAAAAATATTGAAACTGAGACATTTTTTGTGGAACTGCTCAGTTAAAAAGAAATTTTAAGTTATATTAAAAAATGTGCAAAAATATTGAAAACTTCAAAGTTTACAGAATAGTTAACTTAAATTTTATTTTCCTCGATTTGATAAAAATGTCACTTAGTCTAGTCTGACTAAACGGTGTTAAAAAAAATTCAATAACACTGGTCGACAAAAGCGAAAAAAAAGTTGCCCTCCAAAGGTTTTACAGCTTTTTAACCATTCCTGTGAGTTTTGCTGCTTTTAGAGAATGCAGAAATGCATCAGAAGGCCGCCGAGGAATTGCTTATCGGATTCGTCGCTTTTACGTTTGCATAGGGAACAACTCTTTGGAAAAGTTATCTTTGCTAGGGACACCAAAACTCACAGGAATGGTTGAAAACCTACCTACCATCTCTCATTTTTTCCAGTTCGAGCTCTAGGACAAAACTTGGATTTTGAATGATGAAAGTGCTATGAAAGAAGGATTACTACTTTAAACATAGTTGCATTCAAACCAAAAGAATCAGTTCAGAAGTTCATTAAATTATTATTTACAAAGACATTTCGAGTTTGACCTTTATATCATTTGTATCTATCGCGCTACTATTACCTGCAATATAATCTGTATAAATGAATGCATCAAGATTTTAGTTTTTAACATTTTTGATTTTCTTGTCATTGTCGGTTTATCGATAACTGAATACCTACGTTACTCTTCGTCGACCAGGTAAGCACCTTGCGATCAGCTGTTGAAGGGTACTTCGTTAGCGTACGCTCCAACGTTACAAATAATTGTAATGCTATGTTTCAGAAACATTTATTTTATTTTTCGAAATTTCGCGAAATTTCGCGAAATTTGGAGACCAATTTCGTTTCGTCTCGAGAACTCGAAATCCACCTTGATTTCGTTTCGACTAATTTGGCGAAATCGAAATTAAGGGTTAATTTCGTTTCGTTTCGTTTCGACACCAGAAAAGCCAGTTTCGCACACCCCTATAGTGTACACAATCGCGCCTAAACACATCACCTTCTATATATTATATTCTTCTCTCAAAATAATGGGAAAACATTTTAAACATTTCAGTGCAGAAATATTCATTTGATTGTTTACCTTAAACGTGCTATTACTAAAATCACGGGACTTAACATAATTAAAAGTGCTCTCCGAAATAAAAAAAAAACTTTTCATTAGCATAAAAACTCGATGTTTTTTAATTTTTTTTCCAATGAATTCTCTTAAAGTATTTTTAAACGCATCTACGTTTTAAACTATCCTGTGAAGACTATAGAAAGTAAGACTACGTCTTTACTTTCTATACTGTGGTACATTCTGTAAAAGTGAAAATGAATCAGCCCAATTGTATTTAAATGAACAATTTATCTTTGGATAAATATAATGATGGACAATTTTGTAACATGTCAGTTATTATTATTACTTCACTGCTCAATGAACAATAAATCAATCGGTGTTCGACGCTCGTCTTTGGCTCGGCATGCAACGAGTGAAGAACAGCGCCACACAGCGAATGTCTCTTTCATGGTGCCTATTATTTGTACTGGTTCAAATGGTTACATTTCGAAATTGTCAGGAGATTGATTTTTTAACTTGACAAAAATGATATATTTAGTAGTTACATTCATATTCATTTAAACAATCAAGACAGGTACAATATCGAAAAATGTTAGATAAATTTATTCTAGTGTTATAGAATATATCATAGAGAAAGAATTTGTGAAAAGTCTGATAATAAACATGCGTTACTGAGCAAATGGCAAATGGCTTCTGTCAAGATTCGATTATTTTTTATGAAAACTTCTAAAAGTTAGGTAAACCTTGCTGGTTGACTAATCATTGGTTCGATGCCTTCGGAAATTTCAAAAACACAAATATATAGTTATCAATTAAAGCAAAGCCTTGGTGCTACATTTCGATTCGGAACTTGACCTTCTGTTTATTTCTACACAGACTTCGCAGCCGACTGTTTAGTGTACAGGACAATTGCAGGGCTAGTGTTACGATCCTACTGACACTAACAGTTTTTCCCGAGCCGAGACTCGAACCTACGACGACTGGCAGTTATCAATTAAACATCTCGAAAAACTTAAAATGAAAATAGAAAGGTTTTGGCTCGAAAAATATTTTTTCACTCAAAAAGTATACACTGCACAATTGTCAAGAAACCGAATCTGAGGAAAAATTTGGATTCAGAGCTCGATAGTAATGTTTTAGAGAAAAAACTTCCTTCTACAAAGTTGTTGCATATGATAAATCGCGTATTGAAAAATTATCAAAAATCATGGTGACCCAATTATTAGATGAAATCAAATATCTAAGTTTTTTTTTATCCTTGTAGATAGGAATAGTACTGGCAACACACTGCAAGAAATTCTATGCAACCTGAAAGATAAGGTCCCCAGCGTTAGGCAATCTGGAAACTGCCTGTTTTTCATATGTTTTTGAGTGAATTTAATTTGAAAGCATAAAAAAAGTTATGATAGTTTTATATATTTTGCAGCACACAGATATTTTTTTTTTGGTATTTTTTCTCAGAACTAGAAATAATTATCTTCAATGTGATTAAAGATGATAAACTTAAGTCGTTATTTTCAAAAATACAGAAAAACTTTTTTCTACAGAGTTGCCTAAAAGTGACAGAGCTGTAACATTGTAGACTAATTTTTTATTCATAAAAGATAAAAAGCTTTATACTTGATTTCGTCAAAAATTTGAATCATCCTAATTTTTGCTAATTTTTCAATAAGCGCCTGGTCAAATTTAACAACTTTGTAGAAGAAAGTGTTTCTCTAAAGTATTGCTATAGAGCTCTAGACCTGAATTTTTCTATAGATTCGGTTTCTGGCCCATTGCACAATGGTCCAGAAACCAAATTTAGGGGGAAATTTGAGTCTAGAGCTCTATAGCAACATTTTAGAGAAAAACTTCCTTCTACGAAGTTGTTACATATGATAAAGCGCTCATTGAAAAATTATCAAAAATGAGAGTGACCAACATTTTCGATGCAATCAAGTATCTATTTTTTTAATATTTGTAGATAGAAGAAAAATTTGTTCTACAATGTTATAGCTCCATTAATTTTAAGTAACTTTGTAAAAAAAAGTTTTTCTCTATCTTTGAAAACAACCGATTTATATTGAAAAAACATATTTTACGCTCTAACTTTTTTATTTCAAGTTTCATCTCTAAACTGTCTTTGAACGACTTTTAGAACTTTTTAAGAGAAACAATTTGCAACGCTGACATCGTAAATATCTCAATTTTACTCAAAGTTATTAATATTTTTCATCAAAAAATATGCGTTTTTCATTTGTATGTCATTCTTTTTGGGGCAAGCATAAAAAATATCTCTTGATCTCATTTTGAAGGGCATATTTGACTCTATAAATGGAGAAACTTTCAGAAATATGTTATTTTTTTAAATTAGAGTAAATTCAATTTAAAAACGAGCCGAAAATTTCAATAATTTTATACAAAACAATATCGCACGCAAGCCTGGGAGGCTTATGCGGTCTCGATCAACTAGATTAGTTGAGAGAGCTCGTTATCGATATTGTTTTTGGCACATTTTGCATGTGTAGTATAAGTACAACGATACACCGTGCCCCAGTGCTGAGTCGAGAAAATTTCCAGCTCGAAAAGATCCTCGACCTGATCGGGAATTGAACCCGATATCACAACCGTGTGGGAGAGCTAGCCAACCGACATCGCTAACCACAGAGCCACGGGGACCACAATAATTTTATACATTATGCATATAAAAGCACCCAGATTTATTTTTTGGTATTTTTTCTTATAACTAGACGTAATTACCTTTAATTTGACCCAAAAATATCGAAAATCGATCAACTGGTTCAAAAGTTATGAATTTTTTTGAAATCAAATACATCGAAAACAGTCGTTTTTTATGGTCACCCTCACATGTGTCACATGTGAAATCGAAAAAAATACTACTGTATATAATAGAGTCTAAAATTATATATAATCGAATCTCGTATAATCGAGTCCGACTTGTATATAATTTATAATTTTATTTTTGTGCTTCATACTTTTGATTTTTAATTTATTTTGTCTAACAGTGTTTATTTTTTCGTATAGGTATATCTTTCAAAGAGTCGCTTGCTTAGGATTAGTAATAGACAAATATTTAAACACTTGGAAGCTTCGAGTAGTGGATAGTTTTCGTGCGCGCCACTCGCAAAGCTTCGCGGTGTTTACCTTCGTAATAAGTTAACTTCGCGCGCAACATTATTTGATTTCGCCACTTACCACGGTGACACAATCCTTTCTTTCCGTCGAAATCGTGGAGATGCAGTGGTAAACTCAGTCTCCGACAAAAGCGACTGTTACAACATTTCCTTCCTTACAATCATCTTCTTCACCTTAACGATAGTAAGGACGTATCCGGCGCCGTTATCGATCCATACCAAGGGAAGCTACTAACTTGTTGTACATTGAAGATGATAAATTAATCCCAAGTCAAGCTCAAGCTCGGACCATAATTTTTCTGGAATGACAAAATTACTATTTACAATTTCACCGAAGACATCATACTAATCAAGCAGTCTTAAAAAACAGAATAAGTTGATATTTAAGAGGACAACTTCATGAGTGTTAATTGATTGTAGTTTTGTCTTTAATTTATTGTATTTTAACACTAAGTGTGGATAACGGGCCTAAAGCCTATATATTTTCCAGGAGAAATAAATTAAATAAATTAAACAAACCGTTGCGGCTTCAAAATGTGTTTCTTTTTTTTTATTTTCTACTTATTTTTTCTCATTTCTCTATGATTAGACTACATTCACTGTTTAGCTAACCTTCTGCAGCATAAATTTTGACGTGGGACTACGTCTTTGTTTTCTATTTTTCAATATAAACTTCTTAAGATAATTAGTTCTTATTTTTTTAACTTTTTTTTCTTGAAAAATATATGTTTTTTGTGATGTATATATTTTTGAACAGGGTAAAATTTTTATCTTAAACATGGCCGAAGACGTCACATGGATCAAACAAACCGTTTTGTTTCTATAAATATATGCAATTATAAATACCTTTCGAAATAAGCCTCATCTGTAGCCCACAGAATCATTTGTGGAAAGTTTCAGCCAGATCAAAAATTGTTATGGAATTGTAGGAACGTTGAATTATAATTTATTTTTTAAATATTTTTGAGTTTTCAAATGATCAAAAAAGCTGAAAAATTGGATTTTTGAAGAGATAATCTCGATTAACATAGAAAGAATAAATGAAATCCAATTTGTTTAGTGAGCCTTCACACCTTAAAAGTTGTATAAGTTTCTGAATGCGTGCTGAAATTGACGCTCTGGTAGAACAGAGCATCTAGGGTCTAAATAACATGAATGTAATACACTGCGGTCGCTTTTTACGCGGGTTGTTTTTATGCGTTTTTTTTAACGAGATATCTTCACAATGACGCGGATTATTTTTACTCGATTTGGAAGATCATTTGTACGCGGTATTAAATATGTTTAGTATAGGTTTATCCAATCTAATCTTTTAAATGTGGTACAACTAACCGCGTAAATAGCGACCCCAGTGTAAGAAGTTTGAATTTATCTGGAATGAATTGAAAATGTCAGAAATTTTTTATCATGGCTTTAACTTGGCTTCTTGTCCATTTGAACACATATTAAACATCTTTTTCGAGTTCATTATTTATATTTTTATTCTTACTCTCATTGTAACACTAATGAGACTATTTGTATAGTAGGTAGTGTCTAGCTGTTGATTTGGAGTATATGACACTTAGAAAATATGATTCGATTGCCCAAAAATGTAGCATGCAGCTGTTCTTGAAATAGAATCGCTCGGCGTGAGCACTTCATGGCATGGGGGGGATGTAGTAACACTCATTTTTTTTTACTCCGAGTTCTACCCAATCACATTACGCTACTGTACATCATGATTCATGTCAAAAGAACATATTTATTTATTTTGTCAAACAAAAGTAGATACATATGTTTTAAACTAACTTACATGCTATATGTTATTTATACTAGTTAAAGAAAGAAAGAGAGATTATACCCAATTGAATAGTGGTTTCTTCACTAAATTCGGATTATTGCAATAATTTTTTTTTATCGATTTAAATTGCGCGTTGAATTGAAATATTGTTTTGATTTAGTTCTCGACATAGAGAAGTCAATTGCTTCACAGTGTTCATTTGATTAATGGGCCCGTATTTAGCATAATTGTTCCGTTGATGATTTGAATAAAAAACAAAGTCCGAGCTCGTAAATTTCTAGAAGGCACATAAAAATTGAGTTTTGATAATATTTCGGGTGAATCGACACGCTGAGATACGACATCGTTAACAAATGACATCATTGCGAATTCACGACTGGCTTTTAATGATTGGATGTCGAGAAGTCTGCAGCGTTCGTCATATGATGGTAGGGGGGGTAGGGGTCAGTACTTCAGATAATAATAGATTTTTTTCGTGACAAATGAAATAAATCTACTTTCCTGAACGTTTTATGCCTTTAAAGTATTTGGTATGTAAAATCCATTACATTTTTTATCGTATATCGTATTTTGCGATAAATGTCTAGAATATTATGGCAAGCTCAGGTGAGTCAATTTACAACCAATCCATTCATAACTAACCAGCTTGAAATATCTGAAATTTTGTATTAAAATAAAAATTATATCCACGAACATCGTTTTTTAAACTGCAAAAAGCGAATTAAGGATAAGAAAAATACAAAACCTGGGAAAATCAGGTATTTTTTTATAGTTTTCCGGACACCCCGTAGAGTTTGATTAGAAAGTAAAACAGGAGTCATTCATTTGTTTTATAGCTCTCAAACCTTTATGAAAAAAAAAGTCTTTAAAAGTGAAGACTTAGTGGAGACGAGCCAATTGTAGTATCATCTAAACTGGATTACGAGAAGCAAACATTACACGATATACATACAAAACCTGACGTCGTTTCGTTCATTTTCCTTAGTTTTTAAGAAGCAGCGGATTACAACAAACGAATGTTAGGGAAAAGACGTTCAATAATATCGCAGTCGTGTTTTGTCACATCAGCAGACTTCGCTATTGATGTTTTTCGGCGATTTTCGACGAAGTAATATAGTATACGGATTTTGAAAACAGTTCATAGTTTTTTGGCCAGAATCTGAGACTCGCTAAACTTTCAGTCACTGTATTTTGCGTTCTCGTTTAATCGAAAAATATTATAAAACCTAATTTGAACTGTGGTTATGGATCCGATTTCCACCGCCCTTTACCTTAAGCAGGATTGCTTTATATGTACAATACAAACTGGAATTAAACCTCAAATTCACCAGCGTCTCGTGTGAAGTTCGTCTGTGAACCTGTTGAAGTCTGGATAGCCAAATCACGCACGTAGCTCAGGATTACCGCGTGGGTCGCAAATACACCCCGGCAGAAGAGCTTCTCCAGCCGGTCATGGTCCGTCCCGAATGCAGTTCCAAAATTTGCACTTTGGTTCTGCCTTTCTTCCAGTTGGGTCAAGCTGGCTCTGATCGCGTTTAAATTAACATACAACGTATAATAATCTATTCAATTTCAAGCGCAGCCATCTGTCCGGATGGATGGCTCCTCCGTCGCCGTGCCACCGTTCGTCCATTCGTTCTTCTTCTACGAAAGTTTTCCGGCAAAGAACGTCAGCAACGAACGAACGAACTGATTCCAAGGTGGCTTCGAATTGCGGCAGCAGCAGACACGCAGCTGTTTCCAATCTCCTCTCTGCCCATTCTTCTGTGTGTACTTCAGGCTTCTCCAGTACGTGTGTCTACCAGCTTACCCACCAACCTCTGTTCTAAACATATTCCCCATTGCATTTTTTGTTCCCCCTGTGCGCGGTATGTAGTGCCCATAACCGATCAATACCTTCAATACCTCACTGACTCTTCTCGCCTTGTTCCCAATTTATCCGGCTCTTCGCCGGTGCTAACCTTTTTGCAGAAGTAACGAAGTAAAAGAAAGCGAGAGAGAGGCAATGGACAGACAAACCGCGCTCGTACTTACGTACGTAAGTGGAGGAAAATCAATAACAATAAATGACGGTACGAACAAGTAATTACTTCTTCCTTCGTCGGCGAGTTTTACAATTGCCTCCCTTCCCGCTCTGCCTTCGCTGACATGACGAAACCAGGTGCGCTGAAACGTTTTTAACGCAACTGATGCCGATGGGAGAGTAGGATGAATCTTCATCATCGCCGCTGCCATCCTCCCCATCATCGGGTGTTAAGAGGTGTCATTAAGAAAACACTTCCTTTTAACGCGAAATTCCCTCTGTCCTCCTCCGTAAGCTGGAGTCTCGTCAAATTTTTACTAGCTGCCTGCCTGTGATGGATCCATCAAATTTCATTTATTCGCCTCATTGACAAATTTGCCTTGTTAGACCCGAAAAAACTGTCATTCAAACATCAACTAATCTGTTTTTGTTTTTCTCCTCTATTTATCTCATTACAGGTAAGCTTTGACTGACAATCGTAAACCTGAACCGTAGAACAACATTGTTTGCAGCACCATGCACTTTTTGCGGCTACTGTATGATTGCTTCTTTTGACCATCGCCGAACGGTCACTTCCGTCTTGTAGCCGGTCTAACGTCATCTGTACTGCCTACGTCGTCGGAGCCAGACCGAACCTACCGAAACCATCACAACAAGCGGTACATACCATACTCAGCACCACCAGCATCCGCGAAACGGTGGACAACAGTCAGAGCTAGGCAGGCAGAATGATTGATCTACTTCTCGTGCCTCGTTTGTGAGCCGCGTGCTCGTTACGAGATGCCTTTTTGCGCTACCGGTTCCGATTCCGATACGATGAGCCGCAGAACGAAATTTTAAAAAAAAAGAAGCAATTGGTAAAATACAAAACCTCAGTGGACACACACAAGGAACACAACTGCCGAAAAAACCGGGGGTTGCTGGTGCTATAATCCGAGCTCGCGCACTCGCGCTTAGGGGATAGATTTCTGCATTTCAGCGAAACGAACGAGGAGGGTGCATTGCATTGCTGCTTTGCTAAGGAGAGAAAACCGGCGCCTGGTCGTACGTACAAGCCACCAAATTTGTTCGTAACATGCTAACAAGGAGAGTGGCTGGTTGGCTTTGAGTGGCTTGGCTGTGACACTAAGACCACCAGAAGCGGACCGGAAGAGCTTCGGCGAAATAGCCGGCAGCAGCAGCAAGCATATAGAACCCGATTTTGTGGGTCTTTCGTTTCGTGAGGTAGAGACAGAAAATAGAAACTGACGTTTTTTGACCTCTATTTATATTAATTGGGATTCCGAAATTAAATTTTTCAACGAGACGATTCTATTTCATCGTTGAAACAGCATACAACTCGTCTTAATGTTGTAATACCATCCAAACAACAATTATGTTTAATGACGCTGTATTCAGTTGTTGTTCAATCTTAACCCTTAAGCTTCAATCAATACTTAAAAAATGTTTTTAATGATTCATAGTGATTTTTTGCCTTTCTCCTAGAAAGGTATAGCAATCACTGAAAATACCAAAGGTATAAAAGTGCTCCAAAGGGACGAATCTCATATATCAATCGACTTAGCTCGACGAGCTGAGCATTTTCTGTATGTGTGTGTGTGTGTGTGTGTGTGTGTGTGTATGTGTATGTATGTAACGGTCTCCCAATCTCACTCGATTTTCTCAGAGATGGCTGGACCGATTTTCATGAAACTAATTGCAAATGAAAGGTCTAGTTGCCCCATAAGACCCTATTGAATTTTATTGTAATCGGATTTTTAGTTTCGAGGTTATGTATCAAAATGTGAAAATCACAAAACTTCATTATCTCAGAAACTACAAAACCGATTTGAACAGTATTGGTATCAAAAGACCGGGCTTGTTATTTGAACCATTTGTGAAATAATTTTATAATGATTGGACATGTAGTTCAAAAGTTATGCAAAGAAACGTGTTTTAAACACTGTTTAAACTCACTCACTTTTCTCAGAGATGGCTGGACCGATTTTCACAGAGTTAGTGTCATAAGGAAGGTCTTGTTGCCCCATAAGACCCTATTGAATTTTATTGTTATTGGACTTTAGCTTTGACCGTTATGTATAATAATGTGAAATCAGGCTATGACAAGAAACATGTCTCTAAGACTGTTTGAACTCACCCACTTTTCTCAGAGATGGATGGACCGATTTTCACAAAATAAGTTGCAATAGAAAGGTCTAGTTTCCTTATAAAACCCTATTGAATTTTATTACAATCGGACTGTAACTTTGTCTGTTATGTATAAAAATGTAAAAGTTATGAAACTCCATTATCTCAGAAACTACACCACCGATTTGAACAAAATAGGTATCAAATGAACGGGCTGTCTTTAAAACCCCTAAAAAACGAATTTTATGATGATTGAACTTGTAGTTCGAAGGTTATGAAAAGAAACGTGTTCAGAAAACTTTATCAAATTCACTCGTTTTTCCAAAGATGGCATCACTGATTTCAACAATCTTAGTTTTAAACTGAAGGTTGAGTTGGTACCCATTTAATTTGATTATAACACTGGTTGACGAAATCGAAAAAAATGCTACTCTAAAGCTCATAATAATTACCCTAGAAAGAAAAGAATTCACAGGAAAAGCTATAGTTTTTCATTTTTTTTTTTTAGTTTGACCTTCGGGGCAACACTTGTGTTGACCAGTGTAATCCAACTTTTATTTTATCCATTATGTGTTGAATTGTGAAAATATTGAAAATCTCTTCTTTCAAAGATTACACGACTTATTTAAAGAAAACAGGTGTCGCAAATTCGGATTTCAAAATAAAGTATGAAGTTGATTCCTGGTCTCTGAGCATCATCCCGGGTACTGAAAAACTCACATTGGGTAATGTTTGTCCCTTTTAGACTGGTAGAAACCGGAAGCTACTGTCTAGAAATTAAAAATGGCGTCTGAAGATGATTTCTGGCCTCAGGGTGTCATACCGCTTCCTCAAATCGTATTGAATGATATTTGTCACTTTAGGCTGTTGATCGGGAACTGGCGCCATCTTCGCCATAGAAATACCCAGATTAGGCAGTTCGGCAATTTTATGATGGATTTTATGATTTTATGATTATCAGGCAACCAGAAGTGGTCATCTGGATTGGAAATTCGGTTTTAGGTCGGATTCTGGCCACTGGGTATAATCCCGTTTTCAAGAACCCATATTGATTGGTGTTTGGCCATTCATTGGATGTCTCTCAGAAACGATCAGTAATATCAACTGCGTTAAAGAATTTTAGCTTCACTGATAAGATCATTCAAATTAATGTATAAAGAACAACATTTAATTATACAGAAGAGGTTGGCAGCACGGTCAATAATCAGTACGCGGTTCCTGTTTGCTGTAGTTTTATTTTTCAAATTATCAGTGTTATTCACAAAAAGAAAAAGCAAAAATAGTACGTTATAGAAGAACTTTGTGTGCCGTGTACGAATATGATGAAAGACCTCGTTCAAGTGGATTATATGGTTGAATTTTATTAAACAAACAATCAAACTTAGGGCCTATTTATGTGTGCGGTTTGAAACTATAGGTGTGAAAAAGATAGCACAAGTGTGTTTTGCGGAAAAGCGGGTGAAAAACGCTATGGTTTGCATAGATACAGGCAACATGATCAAGCGAGTGATAAAGGAGGGAGAGCGAGACAGACAAAACCAGCTAAGTATCCTATGCCTTTCTTTTGCGTTTTTTGCATTTTTTAATTTGCTGCGACGGCTGACGAAAAAAAAAACTGTCAGCCGCCATGAAACTGATGCACAGGGTGGTTGCTATGATGGTGTTTTAGTAGTAGTGTTCATGTTCGCTACGCCACTAGTTATTACTGCGTTCGGACTCGTGTGTGGGACGACGAATAGTTTTATATGTTCATTTTAATGTTTTATTGACGTGAAGCTTATTTCTCATAAGATCTTTTAGAAACCCATTATCGCTGTATAGGAAATGGGCAAAATTTTATTGTGCCTGCGCGACACTGTTCGTGTTTTGTGAATTCTCTAGCTTTTGAAATTTTTACTCCTCGGTAATTTTCAATAATTATGCTAAATTTTCGTCACGAAACACGTACGAAACGATAAAATGAATAATGATTGCTTTGGCATTTTGCAAATAGATTACGGAAGTTGTATTGTATTTTTATGCTCACACGCATTTTGTCTAACTATCGGGCTTTGAATGCATGCATGTTGCCAAATTTTTAATTTAATAGGATTATTTTCTCTTGCGCCAAAGAAAACGACGTTACTTCCGATACGTTGTTACTATCATTGTCCTTGCGCCGGTTTTCGTAGTGTAATTGATAATGTTCATTGTGATTGATAGTAATATTTCGGGCCCCGACAAACTATCAAATTGTCTACATGAAAAATTGTTCGTCGGATAACTCACCAATCTACGCGAAAAAAAAACGGATTTATATAAACTTCGGCCGTTACCCGTGTCTATAGCGCGCATAGAATTTACGATAATACAATGAATTCGTCGAGCTTGATAGCTTCAGTACGGTAGGGAAAATTTGCTAGATCGTACACTATCTAATTTTGTTTCGTCCATTTATTTGCTTTTCTTAATTTAGTTTATCTTGCATTCATGACTCCACTTGTTTTTCCTTAGTCATTCGTAACTTTTCAGGTAACATTCAGTAAATTAATGAAACAGAACCAATTAAACCATAGGTCAGATACATTAGCAAACAGAATATGTTAGGATCGCATTACGACTTTCGCGGCCGATATAACGAGTTCATAGGCACGATATGCGTTATTATGAACCCGGCACTCGAACTTGGCGCGCCGTTTACCAAAACGAACCCTGCTTCAAACCTTTCCCTTATCTCCAACATCCCAGTGATTTTTCGTGGAAGTGCAGAGGTGTTCTTGGCTTCCAATAAAGCGAATATCACGTCAACATATTCCTATACACGATCCTTCATTGACCTGCATTCGGATGCGGCCGGCGCTGGTATTGCCCAATATAAAGATTGAGGTCACCAGTTTTTACACATTGAGGATGCATGTTAGTCCCAAGCATCATCTATTGGTTCTCTGTGTAATTACAGCTGATCCGGCAATAACGGAGTAGCAACCGCGGGCGGTCAATCATGCTCATGCTCATGCTCATGCTCAAAGAACAACATTTAATTATACATTATTTGAAATCTACTGACTAACGTTGACTTAAAGAATCTGAATATTTATAGGCAGTATATGAGTACAAATCGATTATACCACAATTAAAAACAAAATCGCATCATATACACAGTACCAAAAAATGAAATTTACAACTAATACAAATGAAAGCACATAACGATTTCTAGCACATAAAGCGAAAAACATATACAATTTCACACCGTAAATATTGTACAATACAGAATCGTTTTAAGACATGTAAATTTGTACGTTAATTAATATAAACTTAAAGCTTCGAATATAAATATGCATGCAAATTCACAATATATTTATTTACTTTGTATGTGAATATAATGCCACACGGAATATTACGTGGTTTTCAATGCTCCATTTATGTGCATTTAAAGTAATGTAAATTTTCTTTACTGTGTAGTTGAAAGAATTTAATGTTATTTGCATGTATATGTGTTAATTTATATTCATATCGTCGGTTTCGTGCAACACTGACACAACTCAAAAAACATAGTTTCGAGAAAAACGCGTTTGAAAATTTGCGTCGAAAATTTAGTTCTCGATTCTCAAGAAAACTTTGAAGTTTAAGATTACCAACCCTTATTAAACACCTTTGGGTCTATAATGCACATTTTACGTGCTCCCCATGGCCATTTTTGTAACATAATGCGATTTCGATGAGCGCCGGATGGAAGAAGTTTCCTTTTTACTCCAAAAAAAAAGCCATGAAAATTTGAAATTGATCCGAGTTCGTTTAATGGACCCACAAAACTCAAAAATGCAAAATTTGGAGTTGTGCCAGTGTTGCATGAAGCTGCTGATATGTCAATTCTAAATGAATAACAAATCCAGCAGAAATCATGAAGGTGTATTTTTTAAGTGTTGGAGTAAATCTATTTTAACAAATTATAAGTTCGAAGGAGAAAGGCTGGGTCTCACCGCTAGGTGGATTAATTTAGGTTTTCAAAGTTCGTCTGAAAATTACTTGGGCACTAGAGCGTTAATCCACTGAAAGATTTTCATTCAACGAAAAAAAATTCCATTTGGTTTTTTTTTTTTCGGAGTATCAACCAAATTTTTCACAAAACTCGAATGGTTACTCGTTTCAGATTGAATCGGAATCGGCTCGGCATGTTTCAGCGATGACTGTTGAAATTAAGCCACTATTGCCAATTACAATTTCTAGAGAACTAATATCCCTCTGATCAGCTTTTATCATGAAAAGACTCATTTTATCATATTATAAAATAAATTATTCATGAAGATGAAGTATTATCGAAACCTTCATCTAGAACATTCAAATACAGAAAGAACAATAACGTAAAAGAACAGCAATACTAAGATTTTTTTTTCTCTCGTGAAACGAGGGATAATTCTGTGAAAAAATTCAAAAATAAGACGGAAATAGACAAAATAATAAATATACGAGTTCGATGATTAAATAGTAGAAATTTCTAATGGAGACGCATGGTGGTCATGGTAAAAATGAGAAATTAAAAAAATGTATCTTCAAATTAAGAAATGTACCTCTGTGAAAACTTTTCTGAGAAATCCAAAAGAACAATAAACGATAGAATCTACTGGGTCTCAAATCCTCAAAAACGGACAAAAAACGGTTTGAATCATACTTTTCGCATAGTTATTAGTATTAAGAGTACAGATTGATGTTTTTCCTTTGAAGTCCCATTAATAACCTTCAATTTGATGCCAAAAGATTTTATATCAGTTAATCGGCTCAAAAGTTACAAAGTTTTAAAAATTAAAATTTTCGAAAAAATTGATTTTTTCGGCAACCCTAAACAGAAAGTGCCACCCCAAAAGCCAAACAAAAAATATCAAACTAAAATTTTTCGATAGAAAATGATTCTAACGATTTTCAGTAGGGTATCGAACGTCTTCGGCCGTGGTTTTCTTTGGCAGGTTTTTACATATGACTGCTGCAGAAAACCACTGCCGAAGACGTTCGGTACCCTACGATCGCAGCAAAAAAAAAAAAAATTCGGATAGGACTTTTTTGCAAGGAACTGCGGATTAGATAAATGGAAATTTGAATTGAGAGTACACGGGAAACGAGTAAATATGAAAATAATAAGCAGCATACGAATATTACGAATAAAGAAATCAAATCGAAAGGAAAAAGTGAAGAGGATAATACTGGTCGACAGTAACTCAAAATAAAATAGTTAAGTGAAGCCTCGGCGACCTTCTGTTTAATGTACAGGAAAATTGCGGGGCTAGCGCTACGATCCTACTGAAACTAACAGGCTCTTCCGAGCCGAGACTCGAACCTATAACAATTGGCTTGTTAGGCCAGCATCGAACCTCGAGACCGACAGAAACCAAAGCTCAAAATAGTTGCCCCAAAAAGATTACAACTTTTCAATCATTCCTGTGACTTTTGGTACCTCTATTGTATGTAGTACGTCAAAAGTTCGCAGAGAAATTGCTTGCCGAGTTCATCGCTTCAACGTTTGCTTATGGGGAAACTCATTTTTGTATTTGAAAAAGTCATCAATCATTACTAGAGGCAAAAAAATTCACAAAAATGTTTAAAAAGCTATAATCTTTAATTTCTATCAAGTTTGAGTTCTAGGGCGAAACCTGTGTTTACCAGTCTGTCTGATTCATATAGACTTGAAAACTACTGAACGGATCGGCGTGGAAATTTATATGTAAGGGTTTTAGGGGCCGGGAAAGGAGATCAAGATAGTTTGATACCCGTCACTCTTCTGAAAGGGAGGATTGCCATACAAAAAAAAAATCTAAATTAATCCACCTGGCGGTCAAACCCAGCCTTTCTCATTCAAACTTATTATTTGTAAAAATAGACTTACATGAACGCTTCAATCCTATAAATGTGTATTCACTTTTTGGGTTCTAAAATAATCATGTTGTAATAGAAGTATAAAATATGAAATTTGACGTAATGTAAAGAAATAGCGAAATAAAAGAAATGACTCTTGATTTCGAACAATTCAATCACGAGCGATACCGGGAACATTCAAATGGTACGATACCACATTTAAATTATATTGTGGCCACATATATTGATCAAAGCAGGTATAGTTTTAAATATCCTTTGAATTTCTTTTCTTTCCAAAACTTTTGAACCACATATCAAGTTGTTATGAAGTTTGTTATTTGTAAGTTTGAGAGATGACTCGTTCCTATGACACTAGTTATGTTCAAATAAGTCGTGTAATCTTTGAGATAATAGAATTTCGTTGTTTTATTAACAATTTAATACATAACGGTTGCTTAGTTCGATTATAATCAAATGAAATGGGAACGTACAGGGCAGCCAAACTTTTTAACCACGTTCTAAATCATAATTCATCAACTAACCTTTAACTAGCCCGTTCATTTGATACCAATATTGTTCAAATCAGTAATGTACTTTCTGAGATAATAAAGTTTCGTGATTTTCATATTTTGATACATTACAGACAAAGTAACAGACCGATTACATTGAAATTCAATAGGGTATTATGAGGCAACTAGACCTTTCATTTGACACTAATTTCGTGAAAATCGGTTCAGCCATCTGTGAGAAAAGTGAGTGAGTTCAAGTAGTCTTCGGAATATGTTTCTTTTCAAAGCTGGATTTAACATTTTTAAACATAACAGGCAAAGTAATAGTCCGATTGCAAAAAATCAATAGGGTCTTATGGGGCAATTAGACCTTCCAAATGACACTGATTTTGTGGAAATCGGTACAGCCATCTCTGAGAAACATGAGTGAGATTAAACACTCTCCAGGACACGTTTCTTTAAATAACCTCTGAACCACACGTTCAATCTTCATGAAACTCAAAAGTTAAGGGTTTTTTAAGTAGCTCGTTCATTTAAAACGTTAAGTTAAAATCGGTTGAGTAGTTTCTGAGATAATGATGTTTCGTGATTTTCACATTTTTAAACATAACCTCTAAACTAAAGTTGCAATGAAATTCAATAGGGTCTTATGGGGCAACTAGACCTCTCATTTGCAATTAATTCATGAAGATCGGTGCAGCCATCTCTGAGAAAATCGAGTGAGATTGGGAGAGCGTTATACACACACACACACACACACACACACACACACATACAGAAAATGCTCAGCTCGTCAAACTAAGTCGATTGATATACGAGATTCGACCCTTTGGAGCACTTTTATACCTTTGGTTTTTCCAGTGATTGCTATACCTTTCTCGGAGAAAGGCAAAAACACATTTCTGTACAACTCTAGATCTAATCATGGTGATGTTCTGGGAGCAAGAAATTTCAATGATTGTTCGCCTCCCATCCCTCTTCTGGAAGGGAGGAGTCTCATGCCAATGAAACACAAATTGCTCGCGCGAACATCAGGAGATACTGATTCAGTTGGAAGTTGGTCGCTAGTCTAACTCAGCTTCTGTGATGGTTTTTGCTGGAGTGACCACCGATTCGTGAACCGAGCTACTTTTCGTCGAAAAAGGCTTGAAAACCAATGATGATTACTACCAGGATGAGTTTTGAAGAAGAATGTGATGAGCTGGGCCCAAAAAAAGGAATAACAATGAAAACTGGACCTTCATGCAAGACGGTGCTCCGGCCCATAAAAAGGCGACCGTTCAAGACTGGTTCAAGTCCAACGTTCTCTTTGTCATCACTAAAGATAAATGGTCTCCAAACTCGTTAAATCTCAACGTGACGGGCTTCTTGATTTGGGGGGATGTAAGGATCAAAGGTCTGCTCATGAAAACACCAACAAGGAGTTGGAAAAGTCTTCTCAAAGCTTGGAAGGAAAATCCTCAAAATTCGGTCCACCGTCGAGTCTTATCCTAAGTGTCTCCGAGCTGAATGAGCTGTGAATGGACTGTTTTTTTTCTCACAACATTTATTTGACACTATTATTTGTGGTTTTAGTCACCGTACAATTTTATTCCCTCTGGATGGTTGACCTTTCTCGGTGAAATATACACACTATGTTTGTTTTAACATGACGTTTCGGCGTACTGTTATTCAGCCATCGTCAGATATGACAAAACAACATTCTTCTCCCACCAGTTTAAGTAACTAGTAAATTAAACTAGTAAGTAACTAGTAAATTTCTGCATAACTCAGAAACTAATCTAGCAACTGGAACGAAATTTGGTATGAGGAGATTTTTGGGACAAAAAACCTTTTTATGATTGTTTGACACCACTCCATACTCTGCTTCCATACGAATGAAACAGATATTTTAACCAGTTTTTCCAGGAATCAGCCCAAAATGAACGAAATGTTCAAAGCAGCCAAAAATCGACTCCAGACGCAATGGCAAATTCAGGTTTCTGAAAAACAGCCAAACTGCACTGTGTCTATTGCCACTTTCCCCGCCAAACTTCTTAAAAAAAAGCTTTCGACGTTTGGTAAATTCGTTCAGCCAACCCGAACTTCTCTTGAAATTTGAGAACCTCAGGTTTCCGAGCAAATCCTCGAGCTTTTTCTTGATGAAACACACCAGAAAAAGGAAGATTACGGCATCTAACTTCGCTTACGAACATGCTGAGATCCTGCATTACGTACTTTTCTCTTCAATAGATCCCTGGTAAATCTTTGTCCTTGATTATAGTCGACACAGTGCTTTAAGCAATATCAAATATTTTTGCGATTTTGGAAACATGCTGTTAATCAATAGTTGAAACTTGCAGCTTTCGATTACCACCGCACTCCATGTTCCGTTGAACAGTGAAAACTGAATATGACAAATTTGGGTAAAATATTATGGAATTTTCTATCATAAGCGATGAACACAATTCTTTATATGCGATTCGATATAAATTTTAGCACTTTTTTCCAACTGTGTGAGAATTTGAAGGGGCTATTGGAATTATCGAGTAACGGGTAGTTGACTGTACTATAAAGAGGAGTCTCATATCAAACAATTATTGAATACTGCTTTCAAAATACGATCAAAAACCTCTAATCAACAATCGTCTCTTAAAATCCTCTGAAATGCAACTGAAAAAAGCTTAATCGGTTGAGCTGCTATAGAGAAGCTTAGTGAGATTATCTTGATTAATTTATCTTCAACATGACACCAAGTGCGTTCAAAACGGTTTAGTTATTTCAGACAAAAGATCGGTTTTTATGTAGTAATTACACGTGTTTATCATACTTATATTTATGTTTTCGATCAAGATTATATATTTGATAGCGATCAATCAGACTGGCCATTGGCTGAGCAGAATACGCCGTGTTTAAGGTGCAATTAAAAGATAATCTCTAAAGGTAAAATTATAGCTTTTTCTCTGCATAAAAGAAAAAAAATTAAAAATCAATTGAATCTAATTAACCAATTAAAAACCAAGTTTAAAATTATTAAATAGCAGTAAATAATAACTATGTCAAACGATACTCAACAAATTAAAAACAGAGCAAATGGATGAAATTATCACAACAAAATACAATTAAATCCATAAATAAACTGATACAAACTATTAGCAACTATATGGAAAGATAGATTCGGAAGCAGAAATCAATACCAACACGAATTAATTCTGTTACGTTTTTCGATTTTCCGATTTTGTACAAAGTTTAAAAATATTTTGCCTGGCACGTCATACAATAGTATTTCTTCTATAATTTCCTGAAAACTTTTCTTCCCTGGCTCTCTCTCTAACATCTAAGTATAATCGAAACGTCTAATAATCGGACCACATCCATAATTACACCCTTTGCACCACCATCAAGATCCGCGATATTCATACACTCTATTTCCTCATCCAAGGAAAGAGAGGAAGCAGTTATCCGTCGACAGCCGCAAAAACAAAACAAAAGTTTAAAAAATCATGAAAGGAAATCCATCACATTTCAAAGCAGCAAAAACAAGAGCATGAAAGCAACATACCGCACATATGCGACGCAAGCATTACCACCAGTCCTTCCCATCGTGTCAGCAGCATCAGTAGCAGCATCATCATTCGTCATCATCATCGTTTTCTTATAACACTCTCTCAAGACGATCGTTGAACATCGTGGAATATGTGCAATTTATTACACATAGAGGAACAAATTTCTGCGTGGACAACAGAGGAAGCGAACCTAAACAGGATTTATAATAGTGAGCTCCCTTCCGCTAGCAGTACCACCGCCCCCTTCACCCTCGACACACTGCTAATGCTAATATTTTTCTCCCGTTAACCCTTTGTTGGCCAGAATAAGTTCATTTCGAGCAAGTGCAACTGAACAACGATGCCATTTCTGGCGGAAATTGGTTTTGAATTTGCTAGGTTAAGTTTTTAGTTTATGGGATAGGACATACAAGGGTTGGCCAATTTTTTCGGGAGATTTTTTTTTTCGCCTGTTCGCCGCTTGCTCATTCAACTTTTGGTTAATTGTTCCTTCTATTCGAGCTCGCCCCATGCGTTGCCGTTCGGTACCCGCTACATACATGGATGCACATTCCGTTTAGATCTACTTCTTGCTTTCAACTCTTTTTTTTTGATTGATTGCCTCTTTTTCTCTCTTTCTTATCCTCTAAACTCTTGTTCTTCCACTTTGGTTTATTTAGAATTGTGTTGTTAATTTCGAGGGATTTAACGCAGTCTGATTTATTAAGAGCAATATAATTAGATGTTCCTTTCATTCGCTTTACAGCGGCTGTGTTTCGATGTGATTTGGGTTCAGATCTATGCAAACTCTTACGTACCAGCCTACAACCCTGTTTTACCTAGACAAAAACAACTTCCCACCGTACGAGAACGCTTATAATAACGAACCGCAATCAATTTCCTGCTTGGGAAACACGTGCAGTTGCGAGCGATCAAAAACAGATTGACCACCTAGAAGTGACCTCGCAACCCCCCTTTCCTTTCTCCGTTGCATCTATTCATCAACCCAGCGCAGGCCAATGAGAATTGCACTTTTGTTGCACCAACACCAACAGGGCCATAATTGCAGCATGCATGCAACAGTTTTTTGTTTTCTCTCTGTCTCTCTTGAACGCCAGTTCCGTGTGCAAGTGCACTGAAAAACGCTATAACAGTAAACAGCCAGCAATGAATGAACGTGGATTGCCGTTGTGCGCGGGTAGAGAGAGAGAGTGGAGGGGCGTAACTTTGATTATAACGACCACATGCAAACCGCGAGTCGGAGCTTTTTTTTCGCAACCGCCTCTACCTATGACTATGTGGCAATCAACAGGCGCGGTGATAAAATGTAAACAATTTTTTCACTTCAGCTCCAGCTGGGATGCAACACCGGCACCAACACAAAGGGGTAGCGGTCACACGACGGATGCACTTTTCGCGTGCATTCATTTCGCTATATGCGCTCTTGATTGGATGCGCACCGATTTTTGAACTAGCATTGGCTAGGTCGTACTTTGCGCCCTAGCGAAAATACCTATGCCTTTGATCGGACTGAAAGGGGCATTCGCTTAGGTGGAAAAATTTTCCCTGGGGACAAAAAAGGAATCGAGGGTGTGGCTAGTTGCCGATAAGCAGGTGCATTTTTTTAGTTCGAATCCCAATGGCGATTTCGGCGTAATTTTTTCGCTATTTTCCGCTTACTTGGAAGTAAAAAAAATCATTTTGATTTAATGTAATCAAAGTAAATAACCCGTAAGTAATTTCAGCGTTTTTAATCTAAAAGTTTTAATTAGAAGTTTACAATGTTTGGTGAGTCATATGAACTAGAAAGTCTAAACCAAATTTATGCAGGCACACATTTCTGCATAGTTATGCGTTCGAGTGATTTAGGATTGTAACTCTGGAGCTGAGTTTGTCTCTCCATAGCGTCACATGCTTAGTTTCCTACGATTGACACCTAGACGCCGGTAGAAAAGTGTAGATTTAGTTGAAATTAAAAGAGTATTACAAACATTTTAGGTCGTAAGATGATATAAAAGACACACCGTTTAATGCTGTTCTTTGCTGTCTTGAATATTGTTCCAAGATTTCAATTCAATAGTATTGATTCGCATTTATAAAAGGTTTTTGATTTTATTTATTACAGTTAATTTTACCCTGAAGCTAAGTCGCGGTAAAAATTGTATCAAAAACGCTCTTCCCTGAATATATTTTTTTCCAAAACTCAACCACCAGATACAGTTGTATCTGTTTGATTAGAAACACATTGATTCCATAGGCTGAATTTCCAAAATTTTCGTTCAACAAGTTTTCACCACACTACAATAAAGATACTCTACAGGGTGGCAACGTGAAAGTGATACACTTTAGTTATGTCATAAAACTCAAACCAGTTTTTATTTCTCTTCGGAATCAATTTCAATAACATCTATAAGTAGTAAAATTACAATGTACTTATTTGAGTTCAAATCTTTCAACTTTGTGTTTGATAACGGCCCGTAGACGCTTATCGAAGTCATTGCAAGCCGCACGCACAACTTCATCCAGCATTTTGTTTCCAATCCAAACCAAACCAAACGTTTTTTAATGTGTCCAAACTCAAATGCCTAACGCCGTCCAACTTTCCTAGCATGTATCTCAAGATACTGAAGTCTAGCGGGTTCAAATCCGGTAACGATGCGGGCCATTAAGATGGACTGATGGAATAAGACAAATTCTGCTCATCCGATTTCTGAACAATCAATGCTTTTTGCGCTGGTGCTGAATCCTGTTGAAGGTAAAAACTGTCTTTCCCAAAAAGCATTTTAGTACAAGGATGATTTTAGCATTTTAGCACAAGGATGGCCTTTGATAACGTGTTGATAAGTAGTACTCCTTGTCAATGAATAGCAATGGTAATTTTTCTTTGGTCGATATACCTCCGGAAACCATCACAGATGACGCATTTTGATATCGCTTGACTGCTCCTTTATCGACTGGTATATCACGAAGATATGCTTCATCAACACGGCAATTTTGCTTGTTCAAAGTTGCCTCCTAAGTAAACAACTTTTCGTCCGAAAAAATTAATGTTGTGACCTGCGTGCGTCTCACATTCGTTGTTTTGCTTTCGTCTCGATTAGACGCAAATTGTTTATCTCCGTTTGAGTTCGCAAAATAACAATACACGAGTTATCGTACGGGTGTTTTTTTGTCGATTAGTTCTTGTTCTGCGCGATAACAATAGCCAGTTATACAGCAGAAACATCTGCACACTGGTAGGGGCAGGCTACTCCGCCAGTGATTCGATACGCAGCTGATATATCAGCAAGAATAATTCTCCCGCACCGCTGTTACCCCGCTAGCAGCACGGACCATCATACGATCGAGCGAGTGGAAGTCAACTACAAGTGGCATCTACAAGGTCGCGTGTAAGATACGGCCACTGTGTCACAACACGAAGCTGGATCGTCATTGTTTGTTCTGCGGAGACGCTCGATTTATCCTACTATCAGCCGTGAGGTCGTGACTTAGACGTTCGGTGAAGTATTACCTTTAGAATTTTTACTATTATTATCAATATTATTACTATGTTATAATATTATTATTAATATTATTATTGATATTATTATTATTGTTATTATTATTATTGTTATTATTATTATTATTACTATAATTATTATTATTATTATTATTACTATTTTTATTAGTATTAGTATTACTGTCTTTTTTTTATTTGTTCCATTGTAGATTGAAACATTGTTTTTAAAATTTAATATCAACTACTTGAACCCCCCCCCCCCCATATTCGAATATTTATCGTTTGTGTGCGGTAGAGCGTAACGCTCCCGCAAAATGGACGACATGCAGGTGCAACTTTTCCTGGATGTGGAAACAAACGGGGAAGAAATTGAAATTTCTCCCATCAGCTCACCCCTACCTTCCCCTGTGCCCTCCCCTTTGCCAAGTCCTGTACCAAGAGTACCGGAAGTACGGGTAGAAGCTTACCCAGATGCCGCTGGCGGTCCCTACGTTGTTTTTTTCCGGCCCATAAAGAAGCCATTGAATATTATTCAAATTGGCAAAGACCTGGCAAAACACTTTTCGGCCGTAACCGAGATTACGAAGGTGAGGCCGAACAAACTGCGAGTTGTCGTGAGTAGCTTGAAGCAAGCAAACGAAATTGCTGGCAACGAGCTCTTCACGAGAGAGTATCGCGTGTACATCCCTGCCAAGGATGTAGAAATCGACGGTGTGGTTACCGAGGGGAATCTCACTGTCGATGACATTTTGCGTCATGGAGTTGGCTGTTCTAAAAACCCCTTGATGCAAAGTGTAAAGATACTGGATTGCAAGCATTTTCATTCAGTACCGATCGAAGAAGGGAAGAAGAAATGCCTCCCTTCGGGTTCCTTCCGAGTAACATTCGCCGGATCCGCGCTGCCGAACTACGTCCGCTTGGACAGGGTTCGTCTACCTGTACGCCTGTTCGTACCGCGGGTCATGCATTGCCAAAACTGTAAGCAGTTAGGTCACACAGCCACCTACTGCTGCAACAAGGCACGCTGTAGCAAGTGCGAAGGCAATCATGCTGAGAACGCTTGCAGTGGGGATACTGAAAAGTGTCTTTATTGCGAGGGAACTCGGCATGACCTTTCGGCATGTCCCGCGTACAAACAGCGCGAGGAACAAATTAAGCGTTCCCTTAAGGAACGATCAAAGCGCCCTAATGCAGAAATGCTCAAGAGGGCTGAGCCACCCTCGACAGGAAACATCTTTTCCTTCTTGCCAACTGATGAGGGTACATCTGACGATCCCGTCGAAGGGTGTTCCTATGCCTTGCCAGAGGGATCTAGGAAGAGGAGAATGCTCTACTCTCCTAACCTTTCTCGCAAAGGTCGTAAGATAACCCCTAGCGGAATGACCAATAAGACAACACAAAAAGGAAGCGGTGAAGAAAAACCGAAGCAAGTACCCCCCGATTTTAATATCAAATCAAACCAGGAGTACCCACTGTTTCCTGGGGCACCAAAAACCCCTCGTGCACCCATTTCTCGATCAAAAGACATAAAAGAAACAGGGTTCATAAAATTCTCTGATATTGTGGACTGGATATTTAAAACATTCAACATACCAGATCCCCTTCAAAACATTCTTCTTGCCCTTCTCCCTACAGTGAAAACTTTTTTGAAGCAACTGACAGCAACTTGGCCCCTCATTTCAGATATCATATCTTTCGATGACTAATACGTCGAAAGAGGTTAGGAATTTTGTCACTGTGTTACAGTGGAACTGCAGAAGTATCATCCCCAAATTTGATTTATTTTCACATTTGATAAACACATACAATTGTGATGCGTTCGCGCTCTGTGAAACTTTTCTCAATTCAAATGACCAACTTAATTTCCACGATTTCAACATCATTCGTCGAGATCGAGACTCACACGGTGGAGGGGTACTTTTAGGGATCAAAAAGTGCTATTCTTTTTTCAGAATCGACCTCCCCTCGATCTCGAATATTGAAGTTGTTGCCATTCAAACGAATATGAATGGAAAAGACCTTTGCCTTGTTTTGTTATATTTTCCCCCATCCGCGCGGATTGAACAGAAGCAACTCCTTGATTTTGGGAGATTTTAACTCTCACTGTTCGCTATGGGGGTCGCTGTACGACGACAACCGATCTTCTTTAATTTGTAACTTGATCGACGACTTCAATATGACACTTTTGAATACTGGGGAAGCGACACGTGTACCTAATCCTCCAGCACGTGAAAGCGTGCTTGACCTATCCCTCTGCTCGACATCACTAGCGTTAGATTGCCAGTGGAAAGTAATCAACGATCCCCACAGTAGTGATCATCTTCCAATCGTTATATCAATTGCTAATGGTTGAACTCCCCCGAACCCAATCAATATTTCCTACGACCTTACACGTAATATTGATTGGAAGCGTTATGAGTCTATTATAGCAGAATCTATCGAGACTCACGAGGAACTTCCTCCGGAAGAAGAATACGCGTTCTTAGCTGGCTTGATAATCGACGCCGCGACTCAAGCTCAGACGAAACCGATACCCGGGGTAACGATTAGACAGCGTCCTCCCAACGAATGGTGGGACAAAGAGTGCTCTGAGCTGTACGCGCGAAGGTCCGCGGCGTATAAGGACTACCGGGAGTACGACACTGTCAACCTACTTCGAAAGTACGAGGCACTGGGCGGGCAGATGAAGAGCTTAGTAAAGGCGAAAAAACGCGGGTACTGGCGGCGGTTCGTAAACGCGTTGTCGAGGGAAACAGCGATGAGCACTCTTTGGGATACCGCCAGGCGCATGCGGAACCGTGACGTTTCGAATGAGAGTGAGGAGCGTTCAGATCGCTGGATACTCGATTTTGCCAAAATATCTGTCCGGACTCTGTACCGGAACAGAAAACCTTTCGCGACGCGTTATTAGTAACTACGGAAGAGCCTCCATTTTCGATGTTGGAATTTTCAATGGCTCTCCTGTCGTGCAACAATAAGGCTCCAGGGTTAGATAGAATAAAATTCAACCTGTTGAAGAATCTACCCGACTCTGCAAAAAGACGCTTTTTGAATTTGTTCAACAAGTTTCTTGAGCTAAATATTGTTCCGCATGACTGGAGGGAGGTAAAAGTCATTGCTAATCGGAAACCCGGGAAACCTGCCTCTGATCACAATTCATATAGGCCGATTGCGATGCTCTCTTGCCTCCGGAAATTAATGGAGAAAATGATCCTCTTACGGTTAGACAAATGGGTCGAAACAAACGGTTTACTTTCAGATACTCAATTTGGCTTTCGCCGGGGCAAAGGGACGAACGATTGCCTAGCGTTGCTTTCTACTGAAATTCAACTCGCATTTGCTCGAAAAGAGCAAATGGCTTCTGCCTGGATTCCGCCGGAAATGTTCCTTCACCGCTGGAGTCCGAACACTCCGTTTTTTTTACCAGGTTTCTTCTTGGAAACAACCGTGTTTGTATCCTTGAAAAGCTTTATGGCCCTGTAGACGAATAATCTTCCTCCTGACAGCTTCCTCCTGATCTTGATGCTAGTCAATCCTTGCAGGTGCAAGACACTTATTTGTTCTCTATTTGAATCCATTGAAATTTTCTTGAGAGCGTAATTCTTCCGATTCATAATTACATTATGAATGCTATTTAGAATGATGTATTAGGATATTAGGAATCGGATGTTACGCGTTAAGAGATTTTAATTGAAAACAAAATAACAGCTATGGTGTTCAAAAAATGATTATATAATCATATACTAAATTAGAAGTGGCATCTAATATTTTCAGCCTTTTAAAGGGATCATCTCTCAAAATAATATTAGACATCAATTTTTGTGTCTGCGCATAACTTTTGTTTCAAAACTACATTAAAGTCACTTTTAGGCGATTTTTATGCGTCTCTTTAACACGGTTTCCGAAATTTATGCAGTTTTTTACGAGGATATCACATTCACTGGTTACGCGGATTTTTTGAGCGGATTTCTGACAAAAGTCGATTTTACGAGGAATTTTCATTTTTTTCTTTTTTTTCAAACTGCTTAATCAGAATGTTGGTTAAAATGCCACAATAGAATTCTCGAATATTCTCTTAACTTTTTTGCCAGATTAGGATTTTGATTCGCAACTGGAATCCCCTCTGCGTTTTCGTCTTTTTCGAAAAAGAATCGCGGCATCAGTTAAAGTTTTTGTAGTTTTCAAAATTATAGTTGATTTTGGAATTTACATATTTATTGATAACTTGTGATAACGTTGAAAATATGACTAAATTCGACGATAAATTGGTCAAAAATGCGTGATGAGATGAATATAGGTACTGAGATGAATATAGGAGCGATTACCCTACCTATATTGGAATTTAGTCATTTCAGGCTGTTTTTTCAGTAACCCGAAATCATCATCATGAGAAAGTGTTGAGTCAATTTCAATCATTCTGGTTCCGGAAATACCAATATTAGGTTTTCGTAAGTCGCCGTCTTGGAATTAAAAATGGTGTCTAAAATTATTTTAAGGCTTCTGTGCATCATACCGATTACTGAAATATCCATTGGATGTCTGGGTATCATTTTGATTCCGGAAATACCCACATTGGGTGATATGCGGGCATTTTGAGCTGTTTTCCAGAAACCGGAAGTCGCCATCTTGGAATTCAAAATGGTCTAAGTCGATTATTGGCTTCTGTGCATCATCCCGATCATTTGAAGCTATTTCCGGGAAAAAATTGGTTGAAATATGTGTTTCCTATGTGTGTGAGGGGTGTCAAGTTATCATATAAATATTTCTTGTACTCTAAAACCCTCACATTCCAGATTTGGTTCCATATGCCTAGTTGCTTCTAAAGTTATGTAGCAATTTGTGTATGATTTGTATGAGAGCGGAAAGGTATCAAACTTTAATTTAAACATGTCTTGTCTTCCAAAACCTCCTAATGTAAAATTTCATTCCATTTGCTTGATTGACTTCCGAGTTATATAGAAATTTGTGTTTCATTTGTATGGGAGCCCTCTTCTTCTTTAAGAGGGAGAGGTTTCGAGCTACTACATAAATATCTCTTGATCCCAAAAATCTTTACATGTCAAATTTGGTTCCATTTGCTTGATCAACTCTCCAGTTATGCTGAAACTTGTGTTTCATTTGTAAAGGACCCCTCCCTTACAAAGGGGGAGGAATGTCAAACCATCATAGAAATATTTCTTGTTTTCAAAAACTTCTACATGGTTAGTTTGGTTCCATTTACTTAATTAGTTCTTGAGTTATGCAGAAATTTGTGTTTCTTTTATATGGAACTCCTTCCTTCCAGAGAATGGAGGGGTGTAGTACCACCGTAAACATATTACCTTGATTCCATTTGCTTGATTAGATCTCGAGGTTTGCAGAAACTTGTGTTTCATTTGTATGGGAGCTTTTCCTCCCAGACTTTTTCTTCCTCGGCCCCTAAAGCCCCTACATACAAATTTTCCACTGATCCGTTCTTAATGTGAATCGGTATTGAAGCCACAAACAGTCGATTTCAATTGCTTTAATCTTGTTCGATCAAATTTTAATTTTATAATAATACACCAGCTCCAGCAACTTTTCCTAGAGTCTTTCGATTCTCCGCTATGAAATTTTGATTACTATTATTACTGTATGGAGTCTTGGCGATTATAGAAAACGGACAATCAGAAAATCGAATAAAACGGATTGGACGCTTTAAAACGCTTCTTTAGAAATATTTGCACGAAAGTCACTTGAAATGTAGCATAACCCACTTTGGACTATTGAGGGGGATTTAAGCACTTCCCGCAATTTCCAGCTTTCGAAAAAACGGGCCTTTTATTCCTGTACGGACTTGCTCACTGCGACCAGAATCGTTGATCTGTTGTAAGATATGCCCGGGTGTCTGCTGTATCCCGCACAACTATTATTAGCAGAAAGTGGCATTCTCATTATTCGTCAGTGCTTGTGTGTGTGTTTTATCCTTCCTTTTACACGCTTACTGCTCTACTATTCCGAGCCACGTTCCTCCTCCCAAATATCGCCAATTATAATTTTCCCTGGAGAAGTTCCTTTGGGCCAGTTTTATTATAAGAGGGGCTCATAAAGGATGTCGCATCAAGGCATTATAAAATTCAGCGTAAAGAAAGGGTAAGTTGTGGGGGAGCCTGAGGTCCTTTTTTGACATCGAATGGGCTTATTCCGTTGATCATCCGTTGAAAAGCGAACTCTGTGACGCAGCTTCCCTGAATACGCATGTTGGAATCAAAAACTGTGTCCTACATAGGTCTCTGAACGTCATTCCGTTTCGAAAAGACCATATTTAAAATATATGATCGATTTTCACGGATTTCATAAAACCAGAAGTAGCCACATTTCATTTCAAATGTCATCGAAATGTTGCGAATGTTCCGGAAATAAAAGGCTTTTTACCAGGTTATTACCTTCTTAAATTAAAAAAAAAGGATTGAACATCAAGTTCCGTTCTTTAGACATCAACTTTAAGCCTTTTCCAAGTTTCCAGGCGTGACCATGGTTCAGGAGATATTTATTTTTGGACCTTTTTACAACATTTTCTTTAATTTTACTTTACTTTCCAGAAACTGGAAGTCGCCAACTTGAGCTAAAATATAAGATCAGATATCAGATATCAGAAGTCGCCATATTGGATTTATAAATGACTCGACTTGTCGACTTATTGTCTCTGGACAAAACTTCCAACCACCAGATATGATCTAAAGCCTGGAAATTATCAACTGTAATCAGTATATTCTCGTAATGTACCAAAAATCTTGACTTCTTTATCAAGACAGAGGGTTACTCCAGCCTCTTTCCAATACGCCTACGACCACCTCCGTTGTAGAAGGAACTCGTATGCCAAGTTTGGTGGAACTCTGTTCAGACATTCAAGAGTGTTGCCGGAACATACACCATGATCAATAAATTAGGATACAATTTCAGCATTCCATAATGATTTGTAAGTATCACGCATTCAATATTTGAGTGTTTTTTTTATTGAAAGCACTTATCATAGTGAACATCTACAGCAGATGGTTTTGAGTAACCCTTCCCTTAGTATGCTTCACCAACTTCAAACGCTTCTCGAAGCATTCGGTATTTTATTCCAGATTTACCAGAGAAATCTGTCAAATTGCCCCCAGTCTTGAATCAAGTTAGCGCTGATGCACCATCTTGCTGTAAAACATAGTGGTCATTTTCGAAGAGTTTTCGTAGATCAGGGTAAAAAATTTTCTCCGAAACTTCTGTGTTATAATGAAAATCAATGACGCCTTTGTCGATAAAACCAGGTGGAAGGCTACCTTACCTGAAGATTGCCTCCCCAACAATCGCTGAAGCTGCACTCTAGAATCGAACACTTCTTTGGGACTCCGAGATACTGTCTCTTGCTGTTACCCACAGTCGGTCATTTTGTACATTGTGTGGCTGCTCCAGCACAAATAATTTCTCATCAGAAATAATCAGCCCTACCTGCGTGTCGTGAAAGCATTATTTTCGTTCTATCGAGCCTCTTATTCTAAAAGGACTCGGAAACACCGTGAACTTTACGCGTGTTTTAGGCTTCACATCCAAGGTCAGTTGTTGAAATATTGTGGACAGATCCTATACTGCCGTTCCAAGCATAGTTGTCCCATGTTCTACACAAACCTTATGCACGCTGGAACAACTATGCTTGCAACGGCAGTATAGGTATATTCGAATCGGCAGCAAATTTTTGAACGAAACGTAACCAATTATTGAATATTCACTGGTTTTACTTTTTTTCCTGGTTTTTATCTCGATTCGTAAATGAAAATAACGCTGCTATTGATTGGTATCCGAAACTATTTAGTGATAGCGATTGAAATTTTACAAATGAAATTTTTTAGGCGGATTTAAGAATTCATGCGGTTATTTTTACACTAATTTTGGAATTTATTCGGTTTTTATGCACTATGTATCCCTCGCTTAGAAAGCTACTCTAGTGTATATTGAACAGGGTATATTTTTAAGTTTTAAATTGTGAGTTTTTAGAGGTTATGTTGATTTATTAGAAAATGGTTGCAATACACCCAAAAGTAGGCAAATTGCTCACTTCTTAGCATATTGAAGTGGACATGATGTAATTAGTCTTCAACGAAATGTAGCAAAAAACGGCAATTAGAGGTGTAACGACTTAATAGGGAAAAGAAACGCATTCGACAAACCGAACGTTTTCTGTAGCAGTCCAAAATAACTATTCCATTAATTTCAAACCTCTCGCCGGACTGGACTGACCGGCTGGAATTTATATATAGGAAACCAATCTTTCACAATCACTAACCGCCAATAGCCAGCATCGTTACCGTTTTCAAGTTTGTAGTGCCATAAAAGCGCACAGCTTTTGGCCCCGCGCAAGTCATAATGATATTTTGCCATTTGTTGTTATTCCACGCATTTCGTTGCTTCTCATCCATTAATGTTGGGTCCTCCGGGTTTCGGATTGCCTCTTTCACTGGGTCCACTAGACGATCGCGATCGTAAGAGCGGTGTGACGTTTCATTCATAACTCTTTTTCCAGTGGAGGCCAACCCCGCCGTCGAGTGTCCCGAGCGGTCGGTCGCAATCATCCTCCACTGAACTGATTGCGGCACACAATAACGCCACCGTTAACCATCGGCACCGAATTCCCCACAAGACCGAAGACCGATCAGTGTCTTTTCGGCGGCTGAACCAAAAACGGGAGACCCCATTCAGCAAGCCATAAAGAACAGGATGGGTCCAGTTTGGCGGGGCGTTGCCCGAATCACCGCCGTCAGATCCACCTCCCGTGATCAGTACGAACTGGGTAAAAAGCCATAATTAGAGCGAAAATATTTCCTTTTTCCCCGGCACATCAATTCCGATTGGGCTCTCCGAGCTGGCCGACCACAGGGACGTCGTTAGGACTACTGGCCGAAAATAATTTATAATAAAATTGCCAAAGTTTCTCGGCCCCGTCATTATCGAAACCCTACTTCCGTACGCCACCGCCTGCAAGTCATCGCCCTTTACGACGCTCCTCGCCGAAGCAAGAGTTCATTTTTTTTTGGGATCCGCTTGCGATGGTGTGCACTTCACGGGAATTAATTGGTTATCGCATCGAACCGTAAAGCCAGCGCCAGCATTTCAATTACCCTTCCAGTTTGAAAATTTATCTTCACTATAAAAAAGTAGCAGATTGTATTGCTTTCTTTGCGATAACTGATCACGATAACTGTATCTCACAGTTCATCTGTACGGTTCACGTGTCGCTAGGCGCCATCAAACGGTGTCCGAAAAAAATTGCTGCGGTTGTGTCTGAGACGCAACCGCGTGGTTGACGTTAACTCGTTCGGCCTTTTCGTTCTGTGAATCTGATAAATAACCGATTTCTATTCCTGTTCTCCAGTCATGAAATTGAATTTATGGTAACAAATTTACAACTTAATTCATTCGAATCTGTTTTTGGAATTATTTGTTTTAAGTTCCTGTCAGTTCTTCCAAACTTTTGCTATTGTGTGGAGGTATTATCATGATTAACCCTCTAGTGCCCAAGGAAATTTTCAGACGGACTTCGAAAAAATCACTATGAATTTTTATAAACATTTTTTGAGTACTGATTGAAGCTTTTTAGAGGTTCAACTGAAGACCGCTTGAAGGCTGCACTGGTCACTAGAGGGTTAAAGATATTTTGCTTTACACAGATATCAAAACTGACTAAAACAACGTTTATAGTCCGATTATTGCGATTATTGTGTAAAGTCTGCCAATGATAAGGTTTTTCAGTTTTTTTCAGTGACTTGAGATGAGTTTTTACATACTCAAGCTTGTTATTTTCGACTGGAACGCGTAAGTTTGATTGCATTTAAAAGCATTTTTAATACATTGTTCGACAAATATTCAAACAGTTTTTGGGTTACGTTTCTTTCCGTAACTTTTGAATCACATGCTCATTCATTATTCCATTAATTACTTGGATTATTTGACGCTAAGTTTCTCATAAAATTTCTGAAATAATACGGTATTTTTATTCTCCGATTTTCATACAATGTTTAAAACTTTTAGTCCAACTGTCATAAAAATAAATGATATTGTAAAAACTCATTTCTGAACTGAGACGACTAATTCGATTTCCACAGTGATTGCTATACCTTCCTAGGAGAAAGACACAAACCGAATCGTACGCGAACTTTTTTCGAACGATTATAATTAAGTCATGATCGAGTGGCACATCGACGACGAAAGCTTCCCACCTCTCACGCTTACTAAGCATTCGGTTTCGATGATTCAGTGCTTCCCCATGTATGAAGTTCTTCAGTAGAAAACACGGATTGCTGAGGTTGAACTTGCCATACTTTGTATGCAGGTTTGCGAACGTGATGTTATGCACTATATTCAACCCACACACACTGCTCGGTACGCTGCGACCTACCGCGATCACAGTTTGGAACAATCGGAAAGCGGAACTCGCTTGCTCCCCAAATAAAAGCTTTTCTTTTATGTACTGTTCTTGTATGCGTTTTGCCTTTGTGCTCTGCTCTTCTCTGCCAGTGGTAGTAGACAGAGCAGCGTTGTTTGCTCAGCGAATGCAGAAATATGACACTTGCTTGTGCAGGTGAAGCTGTGTGCGCTTTGGTTTTGCACTCGTTTGCGAAAAGCTTCATTTATTTATTTTGCTGATGGGTTCGAGAATTTGCTGCTCGTGATGGTACAACAGGCGAGCACAAAAAAGGGAAGTCAGTCGGCTCGGGAAAACCTGAGCGAGTACGAGACGGTTCAGTTGAGGAGAATATTCGCAGCGCGAATGAGTGTCCATGTTGCATCTCTCTGACGTAATTTTCGGATTCGGTGATGTTCACAGACTTTCGCACTTGCAAACGTTTGGTTTTGTGCGTTACTTGATACTAAGAAGTTAAGCTAAGCTAAGACTAAGCTGGAGGAGATTGTGTTCTTTTCTTTGTCCAGAGATTGTGAAAGCGATCCCACCTCAGTGCAAATGCGCTGATTTTACAATTTTGTCTGTGCAGTGGTGTACTGTAAGCTTGTTTACTGTTTTTTGCTGTATTGTCGAAGCATCGACTCTTTGATGAACGTCGCAGAAAGCCGTAGTGTACTGTGTAGAAAATCGAACAAATAGGTGACGGTAGCAAGTAAACTACAACGAACAAAACGACAAAAGTATAGGTCGATAAGCGAAACAGGCATTCTAATGGTGTTAGTTGTTTATTCGGAACAAGTGACTTTTTGTTTAGCATCTGGGACCAGTTTTGGAGCCGTCCAGCAGTCGTATCGTCACATTCGCCAGTTAGACGAAAGACGTACGAGAAACAGATAACGCAGCTCATTGAACTCTTAGTGTAATCTCCCATAGTGTTTGGATGAATTCGTCGCAATGATTAGAACAACACGGAGCAATCAACGGTAGGTACCCCCCCTTGCTGGCCGCACTGCAATTGTAGTCAGAATGGCGCTAACAGCAGACCGTCACTTATCACGCTCTTTCGGTTGATCACGTTTCCCTGTGCACTAATCCTGCTCCCGCCCCCGTTACTCGTCCCCTTGTTACCCCGAATCCTCCACATCACAACACAGACCAGGAAAAGATAAACACGAAAGCGTTGTTTACCATGTTTCATACTCGGCTCGCCGAAGCTAGCCGAATACAACCGAGGATTGTTAGGAAATTTAATTACGATTTGTTATCAGCGTAAATAAAACCCTAGGCTAAACAACATCAGAGTCAAGTACAAGAGCGGTTCTACTTACTCGCTGCTACTAACATATTTATACCTCCTTGGGACAACCATCTTATTCCACAGTAAACCGTATCGTATTTGTCAATGAAAAGTCGATATTCGTAGCGAACAACCGGGATTTTATCATTCTCGTATCGCACCGGTTTTTTCTGCCCCTGTGCCACTCAGCGAGAAGTCGTTGTTTACCAACCATCAAAAGCGGTAAACTAAACCGATCAGCAGCACCCAAGAGCAATCCTCACCGCGCTGCTGCCGATTGTGTTCTCTTTTTTCATGTCACCCAAAGGCGGGTACAGTGCGCGATCCGGAAGTTGGCGTGTCATTGACACTTTTTTTTCTGTGCCCACTCCCGTCCCATGTGTGCACTCTGTCTGTGTCACAATCCGTCTGTGTGTTTGTTGACTTACTCCTATTCCCCCCTCCTCCCGTTCGCCTAATCAATTCCAAAGTAGGCCATGTGTGTTTGGCACTCTGTTTCCTCTATCGCCGTAGCTCCGTAGCAGCAGCAGCAGCAGCATATCTGCCGAAACTGTTGAATGACCGCGCGTTTTATGCAAGCCGTGCGTGGATTGCTATGTTTGTTCCTTGGATGACAGGGTTGTTGCTGGTAGGAAACGTGGCGTGGCTTTGCATACGATTGTAATGGAGTAATAGAAATTGGTAATTGCACGTGATTGATAAGAATTATGTTGTTCTGTATCAATCGATTTGGAAGAAATTTATTTTGAGCGTTTTTCAAATGCCGTAAGATGTTAGATTTTATAGATTGTTAATAAAAAAAATTTGTTTCTTCAATATAACATCAAAGAATGAATTTGTTTGTGTCCTACAGTTTGTTTATGTTGTTTACGAAACGAATAATTTCATCACAGAAAGTTTATTTTTATCTTTCATATTTCTTTGGTTTTAGAAGATTTTTATTAAAATAAATGCACTAATTCGCTAACAGTTATCTACAAAAGTTGCAAATATCTACAGACAAAACCATTCCTACACGCAAAAGTTGAAGTCTTGTACAATCATTGTGTCTTCTCGATTCGCACAAATGTTGCACAGAAATCGCACAATAAATGTGTGAAACGCATAACGCAACAGTTGTACTGCGAATACATTGACATAGAATGAAATCAGAATATGTATCATACACCACCACTTCATTTCTCACGTCGAGTGTATTAGTGACTGCACGCGCTTTTTTCTCAAGCGATGAGAGAAATTTCTCTCTCGCTCGTAGAATTTTCATGTATGTGCGACAAGACTAGACACGTACACGTTACATACAATTTGCAGGTTGCTCTTTCGCTTCTCCTTCGGTCCGGATTGCGACGCGCAAGGCGATATCTCGTTGCTTCACGAGATGAGCGAGACACACGTGCTGTACATACTTGATACCAGTGTTATTAGTCTCTCACTCATACTGTCGGTGCGTGCTTGCTGCTATTCAGAGGAATGCATGAAGAAGAAAAAGTATCTCGAAAGCGTGTGTGCAAAAGACTTGAAAAGCGTAGCATATGTCTCGTCCTCAAGCAGGAAGGAGGAGAATGGTTCTGCTTCTCGCTCGCTTTGCAATGCTGCTTGACACCAGTTGAATCTGTTTAGGTGTAGTAGTTTGGAGCTGCCAAATACATTTAAGAAACGCTAGAGCATTAATTGCGTTATGCCCAACACGCAATCATTGTACTGGTTCCGAATTACATCAACAATTGCGCTAAAAACGCACAATTTTGTACTGGTTTCACACCATCCAACTTTTGCGTGATAAGTGAAATATTATTCTATCCAGATGCAGGCAGTTGTCTCTTACATTTTTACTGTGTAGATTTTTGTCAGTGAATTAGTTCATTGTTTTAATAAAAATCTTCAATAACTTAATACATATAAGAGATAAAAATAAACTTTTTTCGGTAAACTTGTATGTTTTATTATAGCAAATAACATTGAAAGTTGTATTGAAAAAAAAAGATTTTAAGGGACGTTTTATAGAAAACTTCACAAAAGTTCATTTATGCAAAAAATTAAAAATTCTTTTAATAAACTTTTAGGTAGATTGATCACAAAATTCCAAATATTATAAAATGGAGAATAATTGATAAAAAAACTTTACCAAACGCGTAATGACTCCAAAATAAATTTTTTCGAGTAAAATGTAAATGTGTAAATTAGTGCATTATTTTCGCGTAAAAATCGTCTTTAACCAAAGAAATATCTGATAAAAAAATAAACTTTCTTCGAAGAAATTGTCTGTTTCGTTATAGCAAACAATATTGTAAAACATTGTAAAATTTCAGAGGAACACTAAAAAAGCTCAAATTGACAACAATTGAATCCTACCCTAAGGTAATCTGTAGAAAACTTCACAAAAGTCACAAAACAAAATTTAAATAGATAGATAGAAGTATGATGTATTCAACATGGTTGTTTTTTTTTTTTTTAATGTGTAACAACTTTGTCGAAAAAAGTGGATTTTTATATTACAAAATGAGACAAGTAAAATTCGTTTCTCACTGTTGAGTGGATTATTCACAAAATTGCAACTTCTATGAAGTAAATGGATTTATGGAATAACTTTACTAAAGACAAGGCTCTAAAACAGTTTTTTTTTTGGGCCAAAATAATTTCGATCGCGTTTTTGCAGCTTTGGAAACAGTGTGTGCCCGCCACGTATGTTTGCTTTCTAATTTTTCTCAGCAGTGCGCACCACAGGGTACTTCTGTGTATTCTCACTAGAGTGACTCACTACTGTTGTTTTGCTCAGCTGTGGTGTAAGCCGCAAATGTAATAATTTTTCTGCGAGCGGCAGAGGCACTACACGAAGCAGAAGAACAAAAGTGTAGTTCAAAAATTGCTGCAATCAGCGCTCATACTGGGCCAGAAGTGAATGGTGAATATTCACCCTGCTCTTTCCACATATTGAGGAGAATCGTAGTCGAAAAACCCAAAACTAATAGTTCAGGGTTATTCCAACTTCATAAATGTTATCTTTCACTAACTAGCATACTGGAACGTTTTTTCCCTTAGGGCGTCACTTTTTGTCATAAAGTTGCCCAAAATATCGTTTTTTTTTAAATTTAAATTTTCGAAAATTTAACTTTTGAGCCGTCAAACAGATTTTGAAGCTTTTGGCATCAAACTGAAAACACTTTTGAAAAAAAAGGATCAAACTGTACTTTTAATAACAACAACTATGCAAAAATGATTACACTAGTTGACAAAAGCAAAAAAAAATGTTTTCCTAAAGCTCAAAATAGTTGCTCTAAGAAGATTCTAGGTTTTAAACCATTCGTGTGGATTATGGTGCCCCTAGTGTGTGCAGAGTAACGTCAAAAGTTCGCAGAGAAATTGCTTGCCGGGTTCGTTGCTCAAACGTTAGCTCGTGAGCACCAAAAAAAACCTCTAGAGTAAAACTTGGGTTTACCTGTGCTATACAAGCCATTAATCGTTGTTTTGAAGGGTCTTAGAGGGGTCAAGCAAGAGACCCTATCGTTTGTTAGGAAATTTTACATGAATTTTTTATTTTGCCGTTTTGGAAGGTTCAAGACCCAGGACTTTTTATAGTTTGACATTTTTGGATTCCAGTAGCTTTTTTTAATGCTAGTTATTGGACATTGAAGATCACAAACATATCATCTCCATGATGAAAAAATATACCTCCGCGAAAGTTCGCAATTTTATGGACACGAAAAAATAAGACATGTGGTATTCTGTATCTCATACCCTCCAAAACGACAAGAAACAGTTTTGTAATTAGTTGTGCGTAGCTATTGTTATTCGGAGTACACTTTAACATTTTTTCTTGTAAGATTTATGAGTCAACTTCAATTTAAAGGAAAAAAATAAAAAAGCCAAAAGATTGAAACCCAGTTAAACGGCTCAAAAGTTACACAATTTTGAAAAATAAAAATTAAAAAAAAAAAGATTTTTTGGGCAATCTTATGAGAGAAACTGTTAGCATAATGGTCTAATAAAATATTACGGGTCTAATATTCTTCAATAAAGAATAATTGTAGCGATTTTGAGTACAATCGGAGCAAAAAAATATCGGATAAGACTTTTTTTTTTGCATAGAATTGCTGATTTAAAATTTATTTTGGTTAGAACATTCTACATGGGATGGAAAATCTTGGCCTAGCAATGAAAAAAAAAATCTTTTGAGTAAAAAATAGGTAGAACTACATAAGGTTTTTTGTTACATTACTCGTATTGAATATGTTCAAAATGTTGGGCAAAAGAGGAGTTGATGTGCTACCGAATTTAAATTGGCACATATCGTGGCTTTCGTGCAACTCTGGCACAACTCAAAAATCGTATTTTCGAGAAAAACGAGTTAGAAAATTAGCTTAGGTCGAGGTATCACAGCAGGCGGTTGATGTCTGCTCGTAAAATTTGTGTCAGCCGTGCTCGCATGTGATTGGTACATTGCTGGTGGAAACCCGACCTTCAAACTTTTCATCCATTTTCACTGTTTAACAATGAAGTAATAATGATAACTGAAGAAACACAAAATTGTTCATCATTTTATCGACCCAAAGATATTTTGATTATTGTAATCCATCATGTGATTACATCAGTACTACCGTTTGAAATATTTCATTCCGACGTTACGCCTTGGTTTTTGTTACAGCTCGATATAGTGCTGTGAGACGTAGTCCCATGTCAAAAAACTGTTCCTGTACTGCATTCTTCGATTAAGTCTTCATCTAGTCTAATATTTTGATGTCAGTTTTGTAGTGTTGCACGTCATGTTCTTCATTAGTCGTTTGTATTTAACTCTACTGCTTCTTTCGAGAGGAATAGCTTACCAGAGAGCTACATTCAATTAGGGAAAAAGAACAGCCGCTCAGGGCCAGATTTGGAGAATATGGAGGGTAGGCTACTAGTTCGTAGCGCAATTTCTTAGATTCATCGATCGTGCAAAATGAGCGCGAACGTTGTCTTGGTGAGAGAGCATTTTTTTCTTAATCATATGAGGCCGTTTCGGCTAGTTGATTTTTTGTCCCAAAAATGCTGGTCAATTGGCTGATTGTTGCATTTTTGGGTGCTTCGAACGAATTTCACCGGGCAAAAGCCACTGCCGACCGAAAATTATCATAGGATCTTAAGAATTCTCGGATTTGTTTGATACAGTAAACTGCAGAAATTTTACTTATAACCATAGCGGTTTCTTGGGCCTATATCAGTACTCATTTTAAATAAAAATTGTTTCGAACAAAAACCAACATAAACCGAGTTATTTGCGAAATATTGGTAAATAAAATGAGCATTATTTTATTTGTAAAATCTGCTGCAAAATAAATTCAATTTTTCTTTTAATTCCAGTCGTTGGGACTCAATTATATTAGTTATTTTTCTTATCCTCTAGAACCCTTATTTTCATATTATGGCCAAAAAAATCCTAATTTTGTTTAGATGCCGAAAATATCACTTTACGATAGCAATTGTAGATATTTTCAACATGGGAAGAGAGGTAAAATAGGTGAAGATGGTATTTTTTTCCTTCCTCCGCATGTTCAGTAATAAAAAAACTTAACCGAACACGAATCCAGCGAAAAAGCTCCAAACTACAACCCTGCCCAGTTGCCGTGCATTGTCAGTGTACTTCAAAACAGCACTACAAACTTGCCGGGGTATCGACAGCGGCCATATTGCGCCAACCAGACCCACCACGGTGTGTCATAAAGTAACACCTTGCTTCCTCGAACCGAAATCGCTTCCTTTGCCTCCCTCCCTCCCGCTCCAGCGCAACAGGAAAGGCATCCGAGTCAATATGTTGCAACACAACAAACTTTTGTTATCAATATAATTCAAACAATTTCCGGATAGAGAGTAAATTTTATTTTCATTCATAAAAATATCTGCGCCCAGCCGAACTAATGCGAAAGAGAACATCCGATTGATAGTAGCGTGTGCGGGGTTGCGGAGTGGCTTCACGGAGGAAAGAAGAGGACGATTGAAGCAACAGAATTACCCGCAGCAGCACACAGAATGGGGAGCAGCGAGCGTTTGGCCTGTGCGCGAGATGTTGATAGTGGAGTACTACACATGCAATGCATGCGCATGTAGAATTGTAGCTAGTTGATCACCATGCATCTCCACCGTCGTGCTTCCACCACTTCTGCTGGCCGTACCAGTTTGCGGTTCGCGTTAGTTTCATCTTTCTTGCTACGGCTGCGATCGGATTCTCGCGCCAGCGCCTCACCTTAACCCAACCACTGCAGTACTACCCTTTCCCCTTCTGACCCAACGATCTACACGTTTGGTCCGCGTGAAAAGCCTCAAGAAGTCGACAAGATCTTTACGCGTTGCGCCGTCTCTTTTGGGATCATCTTCGCGCAGCATCCGTCCGCCGTGGCTGTGCTTCTTCACCTCCTCTCCCACCCCTACTTTATCCCACATCATTGGTGATCATTGGAATGTGCGCCTCGCTGCTACACGATTCATATCGCTGAGACCGACCGACCGAACAGCGAACAAATGAGTCCTCCGAGACATTCTCATGCGAGCCGGTGTCGTGGGACGGGCGAAGACGAGAAACTGTAGTCGATTTGCCGCGGCCACGACGACGTCCCATTCTCGGAAATACGGTTTATGAATGCGCCCCGGAATGCACACGAAGAAGCCTGTTTCTAGCGGAGCAACGTGGCTTTGGCTGTGGATGGGCGCGATGTTTGGCAACACTGTTCGCATCGTCGCCGCCGTCGTTGCCGTCATTATTTGCACTCACTTCTGGTGGAAACAAGTACTCGATGTTTGTAAACAAATCCTGCTTAACGAATGACTCTTCTCGCTAGCAAACTGAATGCACACGAGTGTAAGCTTTCTGTTTGCTCGATGCGCCACCGATTTTATGCGCTGCACTTCAGCTACGATACACGTACACATACACGCATTAAGCGGTGAGGAGGGACGATCGTGATTGGGGCGATTTATGGCGTCGTTCGACTTGGGATTGCTCGTCATGAAGTCAATGCATATGTCTAGCATTGCATTTGAGCATTGCCGCTGAAAGTTTAAATTCAAATTTAAATAATTCTTAACACACTCGATAAAAACTTTTCCGTTTTTCTAGCCTACTTTGCATATGTAGCACAATTCCTAATCGCGAGCCCGCACACGCACCTTTCTATTAGCGGTGGGGTATCGATCATCTCCTCCAGACGGCAACCACGCCAGGATGACATGTAAAAGCTTCCACAGTATCTACGTGTACACATGCATTAGACCCCTCGCTCCTGTCTACACTTCACCTTCTTCTAAGTTCTCTTCCTCCTTCAGCGCCGCCCAAGCTTTAATAGTCCCATAGCATTCATCATTTTACCTTTACGAGACTAAACTGGGCGCACATTTCTAACGGTTTCTGCATACTTTCGGTCTCTCCTTTCTGCTGACACTGCCGAACTCGACTCGACCAGCAGCCTCTGTTGCTACTGTTGTTGTTGTTGTTGTTGTTGAGTGTCTACACGTCTCTTCTTTCCGTGTGGGGCCACACCGGTCAGTTGTCAATTCGAATTTGCAACTAAACCTAATTCGGCGAAAAAATAAAAATAATTGTGCTACGTGATGTGGTATATGTTTATGTCCCTTGTTTCGACTAGGGGAGAGCGCTTAGGCGCCACCGGCGTTAATCACGATTTTAGCCTTTTCTGCCTATACAAGCTAAATAACGTGACGGAAAACATGTACGGATTGATTTTTTGAAGAAGACTTTGACCAGATCAAAATTTGACTATCTTTTTTTTTTGAACAGAGAACTACCTTTAGACCGACCCTTCTTATATTTCTTCGTTCAATTTCCAAAATTAAATGATTTGATGATTTTTAGGGAATTCTACAATCGATAAATCGTAGCAAAAGAAACACTGACCCCTTCAACTCGTTTGGAAGATAAATTCTCCCTTTATACATCTGGCACTGGTCATATTTTGATCAGTTTTTATACCCCCCTTCTTATCCTTCATAGTCATCCATCATTCTTGCAGCAATCGATTGGAAAATTAAATCTGTGTTCACTAAAATGCGCAAATTGTGTTTTTATGATACTAACTGTACTGTTGAAATATGTAGAGCCTTGTTGAACGCATATTTTGACCAATTAGAGCTGAAAACAAATTTGAATATCTGGTGAATCTTTCAGTCTCAGTATAAAACAAACTAAACCACCAATCCCTGCCTTTCTTCTCCAAAACAACTTGACTACTTGTGAAATATTTTACGACAAATATTTTTTACGTGTCATTTCCTTGTCTAAGAGGCTCCTCCGTCACTGAGAGTTTCCTTCGAAGGCTTTCATTTCCATGCCTAATACGGTACCATACGGATAGTAAGCTTTGGTTGCAGGGAAAAAGGGAAAGGCAATATCCCGTTTATTTTGTGAAGGGCTCCAATTCCCCCGGTAGGTCGAATTCAAAGAAAATGCGTAATCGCGTCGGTGCTGGAGCATCCAGCCATTATGAAATATTTAATATTTGGTTGTGACACACCAATGACACTTTCAAGTGCCCAAAAATCGTTTAATTGAAGTAGTTATATATTTTGCTGCCACTCGCCAAAATGTGTAAAATTTTATAATGATAATTTGAATTTGTAAAATTTCAGAATCAGCTAATTACCACTTGAATCGTGCTGACCTCCAGTTCCAAGTATATTCGTATTAACCATTTTCTAAAGAGAGAACTGAGCGCGCTGTCACAAATGCAACCGTCTATCTGGAAGCTGTTATATAGCTTTTATGGAATATTTAGTTACTGTAGACCCAAATTATTCCATATTACCTGTTATTACCCTGCCCTGTCCAAAGTGCCAAGTATTCAATTTGTTACATTACTCAAGAATACCGAGAATAAGGCTCGAAAATTTGAGTTGTCAGTACACGCTACGATCGAAAAATATTTTTGTTCAAATATCTATCAAGTGGAAGCTCTAATATGACTAGAAACCTAATACCTAAGTTCATTAAGAAGACAGTATGTGAAGTAAAGAGAGAGAAAAATAAGCGAACTGGAAATGTGATACAGATTTAGAAAAATATACCGCATCTCGACGGGACTTGAACCCGCAATCTCCCTGTCTCCGGCATGGTGTTTTGACCAATTAAAATACGGGAGACGGTGCTACTGTTCCACAATCTATATCGTATCACATTCTACTGCCGACTTAATCTATTGCTCATCCCTAACTACACACACTGCTGTGCAAGCGTTATTTATAGACTGAAAGGAATGTCTAATCACACACAGAAGAGTCAGCTGATGCTGATAACTCTTATAGACCTAATACCTAATAAATTTATCCATTTATTCAATAAATATTTTTGTAACTTTCGCCTCGAGATTGTAGAAAAAACAAATTGCACGGAGTCGTCTGCTAATTTTTTTACGGTTGAATATGAAACTATCATTGTCCTACAACAACCACGCGATTGTGTATTGCGATATATTGCGATATTCAGCCGCTCCCTCTCTTCCAACGATTGCTTGGAGAAGTGAGCCGACGCCAAATCCGCCCAGAACACCGTGTCTTCGCCCTTATGGTATTTCTTGATAAACGTTGCAAGTTCCGGCAGGACCTTCATACTGAAAATTTCCCCGTTCACGGATAGTCCGGAGCGAAAGAAGAGCGCCTTTGACATCCCCTTTCCGGTGATTGCCAGCAACAGCAATACCCGATCAAACGATTATAACAAACGGGTATCACAAATATATCTGAACTTTATAGAAATAACAAAGCCTGCAATATTCTTGATATACCAGAATAATAAAAAGTACAGAATTATATCAAATTGTGTTATCATACACTTGAATGTTCAAAAATGTGTTTTTCTAAAGCATATATATAACAAAATTTGTTATTCAATTGACAAAATAGTGTACATTCTAACTAATTCTGATCTTTTTCTGCCAAAAACCTTACAAAACTTGCTATAATTTGTTATAATCAGTAAGTAATTTTGATAGGAATTTTGATATTTTAACTATTGACGAGACCAAGTTTAGAACACAAGTTGATACAAAAAGTTTCTTAACAAAATATTAAGATTTGTTATAATCCTGATATTTTTGACTGATCGGGTACCTTCTTGAGAAACTTGGTATGAGAAACGAGCTTCGGAGCTGACTTCTTTCGTGGAAGAAGTGAAATACGAAGTGCCCTGCCAGTCGTCACCATCCAGGGTGAAATAGGTCCCTTTCCGCTGATTGCCAACAACAGCAACACTTTCTTGAGAAACTTGGTATGTGAAATGAGCTTCACCTCGGAGCACACTTCCTTCGTGGGGGAAGTGAAATACTGCCAGTCGTTGCCATCCAGGGTGAAATAGGTCCCGTCGTCCATCACTATCGCCGTATCCGGCGATCACGAAGTGCCGCACGATGTCGATTTTTGACGCAGCAGGGTACCGTTCTTCGAACGCGCACACTTCTTTTCGGAATAGCTTCACTGTTTTCGCCATCACGGTTAGAGTTCGACTGATAGAGCTGTCGATTTGTTTCTGCTGACTCATGGGTTACGATTATTGATGGTAAAGCCATGAAAAATCAGTAATTTTTGTCAATACGTTGCTTAAAAAAAAGAACAGGGGACAAACATGTCAACGATATCAAACATGGGTTTCATAAAAACCTGCTTCTGCTCAAACAAATCATTTTGCTTTTGGATGGTACGACCGTCGGAAATAATCAAGCAGTAGCGAGTGGCAACAGCCGTAGCAGCAGCAGGTAATAGCAACAGATAGCAGCAATCGACCCCAGTTGCCATTTTTAATCTTTTTTGAGCCACTACATTATTTCCAAAGAATTATTAACATTGATATAAGATAGTCGTAGTCTTAGCGTCCATCATTCAAAGAATTATCGAAAAGAAGAAGGTTGTTTCGAACTTATCATTTGCGATCACCCTCGAATGCAACAATGCATGAAATGTAACAAATAGCTTCACCTAGTTCTACGTCAATGTTGCGGTCAAGGCTTTGCACACAACTCTTCAGTTACCAATTTTTCTCTCGATAACTTTAAAAACGCATGGGGCAAAAAGGAGCAAGTGGATGCATAACGGCAATACGTTTTCTTGAAGCCTAGTTTGAATACTACAAATTTTAATAATGCAACTAACAAAAGTTAAGTACAAAAATCTAAATTTCAGAAAACTTTCATGAAGGGGTTATATACCTTTTTAGTTTTCAAAAAACCGAAAAAAAAATTATTGTATTATCTTCAAATACAACATCTTGAGAACATTTTCACAAATTTTCATAGAGATCTGAGCAATAGGAAGAAAGTTAGAGCGATTTGCAGCGCGCCTCGCCACGGCCGCATAAGCTAAACTTGAAACTTTACACGCGATTATCTCGGAATAGTGTTCTCCGAAAAATGACTTTGCCGTGATCCTGATTGCAGGAAAACTACTGAACCGATTTCCTTCTTTTTTTTTTTTTTTTAATTTTCGTTATTAAATTCGCCGGTCCTTGAACGATCGCTTTTCGAAACATACAGTTACATTTTGCCGCAAAAAAATTTTTAATGCAATTTTTAGCGCTCAAAACGAACATTTTTTGGGAAAAACGTTCCCATTTGCACTGAAAACAAAATACTCATAAAAGCGATCATTCAAGGACCCGGCACACTTCTAAACTAATGATAAAGTTTTTTTATTTCGGTTGACCCACTGAGTCTCTATCAGGATCACCGCAAGCCTCTGCAGAAAAATAGCGTTTCGGGGAAACGGCCATTACTCCAGTAATAATTGGTATATCTCAAAATCAAACGTATTTTTTTGTTGTTGATAAACTGTACTTTCAGAAAAATGCCCCTTTGATGCAATGAAAATGGTGCTATGCACTTTAAAATAGATTCAAACTTCCCTCATTTTTCTCGACCAGAAAGGTATATAACCCCTTAAAATACTATATAACTCTGTACCCAATGAAGATACAAAGCTTGTTCATTTAGCAAACCTTACCTTTCCTTCTATAGTACCTTCTAACAAAATTCAGTCCCTATTATGATAAAACTGGTGTGAGTATGGAAGCTTTCTTCAGGGAATTGTAATTAGGCGATATTGTTAGGATGGACAGGGGCTTAGTATAGTAGAACAGTGAGCTTGAAACGGATAGGTAAACTTACACACAAGCACGGATATGAATGATAAGTGTATCACTTACTTCAATAGTGATACTGCCAATAATATGAAGTGCGGAGTACAGAAAACACCTGGGCAATATCACAATAGATCTAATCTCTGGTCGCAGTGAGGAGTCCACACAGAAAAAGTAAATTCCTCTTGTTTTGAAAATATATGTTAATAAATTAGTCCTTAAAATTAGACTTTTTTGGATTGTCTAAAAACTACCTTCAAAAGACACATCTCCGAGTAGATCAACGTTAGAGCATGTGCGCAGAGGAATTTTTCTCATCAAATGTGGCCCTCTATCAGCCCCTGAAATACTCCCAACTAGAAAACCAATCACCCTGCATATTTTTTTGACAACAAGCTAGTCAATTTTTCAGTACACTTTTGAGGAAAATCAATTAAACTTGAGTAAATTCTGATGGTGGCAAATCCGCGAAAACGAGTCGAAAATAGATTGTTTTCTACATTTTGGGCTTGGAATGATGCTTCTGATCTTAAGAAAAAAAATTCTAAAATATTATGAATAACCTTTTTTTGTACCATAAATATCCTGAAAATTTTATTAATCTTGCTACTAACGGTCTGTCACAAATTGTAATGCTCTTTCTGCTCAATTATGATGTTTTTTGAAAGGCATCGTACACAAATTACGCAACGCTGAAAATCTAGATTACAGACCCCCCCCCCTATGTAACGATAAGTAACGTGCGACATGACTCCCTCCCCCTAAATTACGTAAGGCTGATCAGCCTGCCCCCCCCTCCAAAATTTTCAATTTTGAGCAAACATCACAGTTACGTAACTGTCTCTACTACTCTCCCTCCCCCCTACGTAACAATAAGTAACGCTGATTCAAAAGACCTCCCTCCCCCCTTCATGCATCACGTAATTTGCGTACGACGCCAAAGCAATAATGAGAAGTTAAAGTCGCTCTTGAAATCCATTACAAGTGTGTAAAGCAAAAATGCTGCTTTATGACGGTAAATTCGGGGTTTTATACCATAGTGCCGTGTGAAAATATGGGTGTGGAATTTGATGATAAACTATGATACGATAAATTTCCGATATTTTAGCAAACTAAGTTAAGCTTCAACTTTCGACCTCAAACTTTGTTCAAGCCTCTAAATCTTTTTGTTTTAATAAATAACACTTTTTTATAAAAAGCTTTTTCATAATAAGATCCGTTTCTCTCGATTTTCAGGACTAATTAGTCGATTTTTAAATCCGGATTTAAGGTACAGGTGACTTTCTGACCTCACTTTTATACACATGTTTTCACTTGGGAAGCATTTCAAGTTTCAAGAACAACATTTTTCAAAATAAGATTGCTTAAATCAATCGGTAGGTGATGTCTTTATCAAACATTTGAGAATTGCTCAAAATTTCTTATAAAAACAAATAAAGCAAAATTTGGAAGTTGTTCAATAATTCTGTTAGAAACATAAACATAAATTACAGATTGTTATCAATTTAATTTTTGGTATATTTTCTATGATTTTTTAAAAACGAGGATTCAAATGAATGGAGGCTGGTTGGAGTTATTGTTATCTGTATGAGTTTTAGGCTCAATGTCTTCTTACTTTAATACGCATATGTAAGAGAAGTTCCATTCATCACAAGAAAGAGTTTGAAACAAACAAAAAAAACATAAATTGTCGAGCTCCATTTTCCTATTCTGTCCCTGATGTGCAGTTCCAAGAACACAACCAAGCTGATAGTTGTTATCAAGTATAAATTTCGATTTTCGTCATTGCATCATTGAACGAAAAGGCTAGCGCTAGCAAGTCATGCACCAAAGTCCGTGTCTTCCGGTTCTGATTTCACCAGCTCCGCATTTCGTAATAATGGTAATACATTACTGTTGATTGCAGTGCTTTTTCTTATGCCGTTGAAGTCATTTGAGAATCGAACATAGGAAAAAACAAGAACTGGAAAAGTGACACCTCATGAGTTGCAATAACAGTTGCGCAGCAGTGACCTAATATTCATTGGACAATGTCGATGAAAGCTGCCAGCTTTTTACCGGTTGCGGTTGTCGATGGATTTGAGTGGTTCTGATTGCGACCGGAATACTGCACGTCTTCCTAGCAGATCGATTCGCGTCACTATATGGATTGCTTGATAATATTCGATGCAAAATGGACGCTGATTGCCTCGACGATGGCGACTACGTGCGGAATGCGGAAATGTAAACATAGAGCGGCGCTAATCGCTCAACCTATGCTACTTTGTTGCACTTTTACTACCACCAAAGCTATAATTAGCGACTAGAGTGCAAACGTTTGTACGTAAGCGTGAACAAAGTGATAAACATAGACAGCCTAAGGGGTGGAACGCGATTTCTGCACTGAAATAGTGGTTGCCATCAGCACGGGATGAAATGCTTTGAACCTCCGGTTGAGAAATACCTAAACAGTTTGAGTGATAATGGGAGTTTGCACAGCTCATTTGGAAGTTAATAAAGTTTATATATTTTGATGATAAAGCACAATTTATGAGAAAATTGGTGGACAGATAGAATCGTAATTTCTAAGTATAATCACAAAAGTTCAGCTCCCAACATTTCAATAACCTCGCTCTCTCTCTCGGTCGGGTTTTCCAAAGTCACCAAAGTCACAGGCCAAACGAGCGGCACTACTTCGAAGTCAATGCACGAACTTGTTGCTCCGCTGACTGTTGCTAGTGCATGCATCATTAACAATTTTTGATTACTACACGGTGGAGCGGTGCTTCTCCTGCCTGAGCATCGCACTTTCGGCACATTCCGTGTCTGCAAGTTCTGAGTCCACAGCATAAGGAGCGGCGCGAGCAGTGCCATGTGTTGCGCGGGAAAGCAAGAGAGAAGACTAAAAAAGACAGAGAAAGCAAGAAGGAAAAGCATAAATATGTACACATTTGCGGTTTTGCCCCGACACGTTCCGAGACTCCGGACGGCCGCGAAGACGTCATTGACCGCTCCGTGTGCTGCTGATGCACTCCAGTCTGGGCTGGCCGGGCGGCGGCTGGAGATGATGACGATGACAAGCACGAAGCACGAGCGGCCCCCGGTACGACTGCAAGTTCGACAGACTATCGATGGCGGAAGAGAGGAAGATTTTATCTCCCTGCGGTTTCCTCGCGGAGTTTGGAGCGGCCCGGCGTTGTAAACAAATATCCATGCGAAGCGGAATCGGTGGAAATATGCACGCGGCTCCCAATAAGGCTACGACCCGGGAAGCGTATAGCCCTTTCGAATAATTTATATTCAATCTGGAAGAAAAGCGTTTCCAACTGGATCAGTGGCCCAAAAATACTTGCATGGAATGATTTCATACATAAGAAGACGCACTTCTGAACAACCACAATAGCAAAATCATCAAACAAAACTAGCTAGACTAAACTGGCAATCACGCAAAAGGCAACCTCGTATCACGGACCTCCCGCTTAGCACATATCGAGCTGTTTGATATTCCGATACAGTTCCAAATCCACCATGCGCGAAAAAAAAAAAAACAAATATTCAACGGGCTATTCTAACCCTCCCTACGCTATGCATCCGGGATTCGAGCGAGGTAACCGAGGCCGACCGACATTGCTCGAGCCAAGCGCAAAATCAATGTTTTGACGATCATGTTTGCCGAACGGGTTCTAAACTTTTTACAACCTCATTCTCGGAACAGTTAATCCACTATTTCCTTCGTCACTGTCTCACCAACGGCTTCGGTATGCCGCGAACTGTTGCTTTTTTCATTGTACAGCGACTAACCAGCGACGACGACGACGACGGCATCTAATTTAAGAATTTCATTCATAACTATTTCCATGTAAATTGGTATGATGCGTTCGTCATTGCTGGGTTCTTCGGAAGGGAGGTGACGGATGGCGGCGGTCCGATGCAACTCGTTCGTTTTCACTTTCTAGTACTGCCCTGTTGCTCTCCTGCTGCCGGCATGTAGCCCGAGCTGCATTCCACTGCATTTGCATTATTTATAAACGAAACTTCGATGCCAGTGCGTCGTCGCTTGATGACTTGTTCCGGTCCGTTCCGTTTGCTATACATGGTGCCAGACAGAACAATCAGCTGGAAAAGTAAATATAAAGGGCCAACCGACAGCAGTCAGTCGATGACTAATTTCCTCGCACCCTATGTCCGGTGCAATTTGTATATAGCTTCGCGAAAGTGAACTCGGGGGGGAAACTATGGTACTTCTAGTTAGACAATACCAAAAACTTTTATTCAACCTATTTGTAACTCTTGTTTTCTTTTTCTCTCTCTCCTAATTACAGCAACATTGCCAAAATCGTTATCAGTGGCATACCGCAGCACGCGAAATTCGATGACATCGAGCCACTGCTGAAGCCGTACGGCAAGGTCGAACACTGCGACGCAGTCACTAGCAAGGACCCAAACACGCAAACCGTCCATATCACGTTCGAGAGTCACGATCAGGCACAGAGGTGAGATTTTGACGCAATTTTTTCGTCGCCTGAAACAATGACCCGCTGGTCAGCAGAAATTTATTGTTGTTTATGGGTGCGGTGGCTTCAAGAGAAATTTCACCAAAATACGACGAGTTCGAACTGCTTAAAACGTAGTGACCTGTTTACTAAGATGAAATCATATTACGACTTGAGTCGATGTGCTTCAATTTGGCAACCATAAACTGATATCTTCACACTGGAAATTTATAAATTTGTACACAAATCGTGTGAAAAATCTGAGGCAACGTTAAATATTAATCCACCTCAAACCTAACTTTGTAGTTTGAGAAAAAATATGGCCATCGCTAGATAATTCAATACTTTTATTCATTCGATTCATCGACCATGTACAAAACTCGAATCCATCACTTCACACCGGAGTCGCAAGAATAGTTCTCTTAAAGCTCTAACTGGAAAAATATATTATATAGTTTTAACCGTTCCTGTAAATTTTGGTGTTTCTAGCCAAGTCGGAAGTGAGTAAAGTCTTCAGAGACTTAAATGAAGTTTTCCGGTGAGAAAACGTAAAAGTAACGAACCCGTCGGTCAATTACTCTGCGGCCTTTCTGACGCACTTCTAACCAAACTAGGAGCTCCAAAATTCACAAGAAATTTAAAAAAGCTATAATCTTTTAAATTTTTTTCCAGTTTGGGCACTACGGTGAAACCTGTTTTAACCAATGTTATCTTCGAAAGCGTAAATCACCAATGGGAGTAACACACGAGCTTACTGAAACGTTTGAACGATGAGATAAAGATTTCCTATTCCCAAGATTAATAAAATGGCTCTATGCTAGATGGAAGATGGGCGAATAATGAAGAGATAGCATTGCAATTACTGCTAGACGCTTTTCACTATTAACGTGCTTTTAAAGAGTACGAACATTGCTGATCACCATCAAACGTCGCTGAGAAAAATGTTTTGAGCCAAAAAAAGTTGTGTTGTGGAAAGAGCATATTTTTCTTCTTCTGAATTTTTCAATACTTCATTCGTAAGGTTTTAAAAGACATTTGAGATTATTTTCAATTTTTCAGTTTCAGAAATTTCACATTTATAGTGAAATTTCCATATAACGATTGAATAAGCAACGAGCTTTATATTTATCACTGTAAATTTGAAGGTGTCCCACATCAAATTGCAGCACGGATAAAAACTCTGTAGAAAATTACCCGACTGATTTCAAACTTTCAGACGATAAAATATTACCCATTAGTAAGCTTTTAGCATATTTATTTTATTCATAATCGTACGATCGCATCTTACGCTTAACTCCACTCATTAGATTTGGTATAACATCTGGCTGCAGCTTTTTCTGTACGGAAACCCACTTTTCCTGAGTTTCCTCCTCAGATTTGACCTCTTTGGAATGCTTTCGTAGTGCCTGCTTCATAATAGCCCAGTATTTTTCGATAGGGCTTAGCACATGCGCATTAGGGGTGTTCCTATCCCTGGGTACGAAAGTGACCCCGATGGCTTCGTACCATTCCAGGACATAATTTGAATAATGGCACGAAGTTAGATCCGTCCAGAAGATCTTCAAGGGCTCTCGTGTTACTTTAAAAGAGGAAACTGACCCTCCTGTAGACACTTTTTGAGGTAGATCTCCCCGTGTACAACCCTGGTAGTCACGAATGGCACACTTCGTTTGCCACATGAGCAGATTGCTTGACAAATCAGGTATTTCTTGGCGAACTTTGAAAGTCTCTGCGGAACATCAAACTTGTGCTGGGCAGTAAAGAACAGTCGTAAGTCTCATCATCCATGATGAAACAGTGAGGCTTCGTCAGCATCTGGTTGTACAGTAGGGTGGGGAAAAGTGATCGATTTTCCAGAACCAAGTTTTTTGGTTCCTTTTGGGGCCCCAAACAACCCTAAACTTACCGGAAGTCGATTGGTTTTGTCTCCGCTTGGCGCATTGCATTTCAAATTTGTTAAAAAAATTCATATGGAAAAACCTACATTTTTGCATTTACCTTTCTAGAAAGCTCAATAATGGTCTAATAATGCACTACATAATGTTAAAGTATAGTATTTTAGATGCCTAACAACTTTGCAGAAGGCACTGAAGAACTAGGATATCCCTAAAAAGAGCAATAGCTGTTCAAAGTTGAGTATGTCGATTTAAATGCAGAAAATCTTGTTTTCTGCCAACATTACCCATGTACCGGCGTCAGTAGGATTCCCATCAGAAGTAACCTGTCGTAACGAGTTTGTACACCCAGCTGGATCAAGCAAACAAATTTAGGTCAATTTTCTAGGCGTATTGAGAACCTACAACGTGTTTCAGAGGTTACTTTTGATGGTAATCTGACTAACGCCGGTACACTGGCAGTGTTGGCAGAAAAAATGATTTGCAGCATAAATTTCGACATACTCAACTTTAAACAGCTCCAGTATTTTTTTGGGACACCCTAGCTCTTTGATGTCTTCGGCCAAGTTGTTAGGCACCAAAAAACCTACCATTTGAAGTTATGAAACCTATGGTTTGAGCCACTTTGAGCTCTTTAGAAAAGAAAATGCAAAAAAGTTGGTTTTTCCATACAAATCTCCATATAAATTTGAACTGAAATACGCCAAGCGCAGACTAAACCAATCGACTTCCGATAAATTAAGGATTGTTTGGGGCTCCAAATAGAACAAAAAAAACTTGGTTCTGGCTTTCTGCTATCAAGTTTCGTTTTTTCCTTATAACGATTCCCCACCTTTCCTTTCCAGGGCTCGTAACTTTCCCACCGTATTTTACCGTTCGTGACGATTCGGAGCCTTCGGCACTTTGTATGCATGCAATTCTCCCCGTTCCTTGGCCCTCTGAACGGAAGACTCGGGCAGATTCAACTTTTTGGCCACATCCCTGACCCTGAAGCATTGGAATTCCGCGTAAACGTTTTCACAACACGCTTGTGATCCTGATCACTAATAGAGCATCCCCTCTGATCGCATTTCTCCTTCCGTTTGATGCTTAGAGTTTCGGAGTAACGTTAACACGACTCACCGTTGATTGCACAATTCTGAGTTGTTTTCCGTGGTCCCGTTGTCGATTTTTCCGGTGTTTCGCAAAATCAATTTGCGATAATGCTTTTCGGGTAAAGATAAAGATATTTTCTCCAGTTTTCGAAAAACCAACAGCTCTAAAAACACAATGTAACAACACACTGCAAACTACTTCTACCCTAATTTTCAAGTAAAAATACATAATGGGTAATTTTCTACAGCGTATTTCCCGTGGAGCAATCTGATATGGAACATCCTTCATTGTGCAGAAAAAAAGATGAAACATAAAAGCAAAGCTTTGTAGCATTAATGTTACACTGTCCGTCCGTGGATGATCGTGTGTTCGAATTATAGTCAAATCTGGTCATTTGTTTGTTCATAGATTTTAACATGGGTTTTTCTCTCAGGCTCACCACATTCCGTCACTTACTAGGGTGACACAATAACACTAACCTTACATTCCGTAACAGTTGTGGAGATGCAGAGGTAATCCCTGGTATGCTCAGCTGTTTCTAAGTTAGAACCTGGTTTAAAACTATCATTATAATTAGATTATAAATATTTATTTTGAATATATTCTCCAGTTTTCGTACACAGACGAAAAATCACAATTTCATGATATCTCCGCTGTTATATAAAGAATGCTTACTTACCATTGTGGCGAAAGGTCCACTATAGATCTACTATCACATCTAGGGTACAGTTTTATTATCACTCAACCTAGGGCTAGTCGTCTCCAATCCCTTTCGTAACCCTACGCCACATACCGTTCTACTATAAATTGTAGCTTGAAGAAACCAAATGCTCCCCGATTAACCTCCTTCATCTACCAAAATACATAGTCGGCTAGCTCCGCAGTACAAAATTTCGTGAGTTTGATTGAGAATTCGTATTAGAGCTCCAATTTGCTGCGGTTAACCAAATCGTACGTTGTCTTGAAGTTTATAAACAGATGATGAATCCGTTTGGTCCTCCGTAGAGAGCTCCTTACTGAAAACGTAAGCAGGGAAAAAATTTGTACCACGTTGATTAGGCCCTTATATGATCAAACCAACGCAACGTTTCTTTCCTTTCTCGTTTACTGACTTTTATGGCGACATATCATATAGATCCTACACCGAATCCAGAATACGCCTCCATAAAACTCAATCTTGGGCTGCTCTTTCTAGTCGCCCCTAACACCCACTATTTACAGCGGGTCTGCCTCGAATCAACTATGAGACATTTTCACACAAGCAAGCGGACAAAAATATTTCCATCATTTTTTCAACACTTGATGCTTTTTTTCTAGTTGTTATGATTAAAACAAGTTCCTTAAGATCATTTGTAACTGTATTACGGTCAAATTTTGTTGAGGCATGTATTTTTTGTACGAAAAACGGAAATTATACATGGACTTGTTTGGAGCTCATCCCCTCTCCCCCTTTTAGTGGCTGCCCTCTCATTTTTCATATCTTTTTAAGTACCTCTAGTATGTAAGGAACATTTATGTCAAGTTGGTGTTGGTGAATATCGGTCAAGGCGCGCGATTCTGAGGAAAAAAATTTTTCATGTGCTTCAATTTGCTCAAAATTGCAGAGACTGGTTACTAGCCAAAAAATAAAGTCGTACATTCTAGTGCTGGGGCTTTTAACCGGATATATTCGTGATCCGGTTATCCGAAGCTCGGATCACGGATGTGTAAACGAATATTATTCGGATGTCCGGATATCCGGATACGGATAATCGAATAGTCGGATATCCGGATTTCTTTTTCTGTCTTTTAAGCCCGTTCGAATGAAATGTAACGCGAAAAATGGCTTTTTCTACAATCCCCAAACCCCACGTAAGTAATTTACATAATTCTCATTAAACTATGTTCGGATACAATATCCGGATATCCGGATATCCGACTATCCGAAAATCCGGATATCCTGTCGAATAATATCCGGATATCCGGTTGATCCGGATTATGGATATTTGTCGGATATCCGAGGTCGGATATCCGGATATTTTAATCCGGATAGTCCCAGCACTAGTATATTCTCATGAAAAAAATCTTTTGCATGAAAATTCTAACTTTATGAAATAACTTTGTTATTTCTAAATATAGCGTTTTACGATCTTCAGCAAAAATATGAATCCAATAAAACCGCGTAATTTTTTAGAAGGTCATACAAATATAGAAAATCATGGGAAAGAGTTCGAATGAAAAATATGAATTTTTAGTCACAGTTAATTGTTCTGTTTGCTGTCTTCTTCATCGGTTGTTTCAAATTTTCTTGTGGAGTTTATGAAGCTTCTGGAATCCTTATGAGCGGCTGTTGTAATAAGGGTATAAATAAACTATTGATAATTTTAAAAAAAATTTCGGTTGAGTTGCGGGAGAAAGAAGACAAACAAAGTTTGAATAAATTCATTAAGCAGACAATATGTGAAGTAAAGAGAGCGAAAAATAAAAGAACTGGAAATGTGATACAGATTTGGAAAAATAAACCGCATCCCGACGGGACTTGAACCCGCAATCTCCCTGTCTCCGGCATGGTGTTTTGACCAATTAAACTACAGGGGACGGTGGTACTGTTCCACAATCTATATCGTATCACATTCTACTGCCGACTTATTCTATTGCTCATCCCTAACTACAAACACTGCTGGTAAAAACACCATGCCGGAGACAGGAAGATTGCGGGTTCAAGTCCCGTCAGGATGCGGTATATTTTTCCAAATCTGTATCACATTTCCAGTTCGCTTATTTTTCGCCCTCTTTACTTCACATACTGTCTGCTTAATGAACTTGCGTGTTAACGGGAAAAAGCCGTTGTTAAAAGTAGAAATTTAGTTTGAAAAATTGAAAAAAAAATTTCGAGCGTCTTAGCAGAATCGCTTCATATCATTAAGAAGAGAAAAAATCAGTTAGTTTCTATTTCTACTCTTATATTTCGTATATATTTTTAATACGATTTTTGATTGACTTGAGATGACGTAATGTTTGACCTTTGACCAAAAATTCATATTTTTCATTCTAACTCTTTCCCATGATTTTCTATATTTTTATGACCTTCTAAAAAATTACGCGATTTTATTGGATTTATATTTTTGCTGAAGATTGTAAAACGCTATATTTAGAAATAACAAAGTTATTTGATAAAGTTAGAACTTTCATACAAAAGATTTTTTTCATTGAAACAATCCAAAAGATTTCATTCGACAAATGATTTTATAATCTTTTGAAAGTAGAATAGACGTGATTTCAGAACATCAAAAAGTCATTTGCGTATTTTTGCGTACGGCTGAGTAATTTGAAACTAACCCTTGAAAAACCGTTAACGGTTGAATAACTTTTTTATTTTGAATCATAGCTAGATCAAAAGTTCAGCAAAAATGTGTATTTCAGTTTGGCTGATAATTTTCTAGAAGGTATAAAATATGTAGAAAATCCAGGAAAAAAGTTATATTTAAAATTATGATTTGAGTGAATTTTGCATATAAAACTTTTTATATCTTTTTTAACATAAGAGATAGAAATCCGACACCTTCGACAAAGTTGCTAGTAAATCTATTTGCCACAACTTTTTCGAAGACAGTAGCTGTCTATCTCACTGTCCTGAAAAAATAAATAATCCATATCACTCATAGGTGAATTATTCACTAAATCGTACATTTTAAAAGAAGCACAATAAAATACTTTTCCTACTTTTCCGAATAAAATATATCACTAAAATCAAATTTGAAGACGCTATTAATTTTGCGCACGAAATCAGCAAAATGAATCACTGGGCAACGGGATGATCAGTGTCCTGTACTCAGTTGTACTTAGTTTTGAAGGTGTTTATAGTGAGTTCTGAGGGCTTTAAGGTCTCCTCCACAGCTCTAAGATTAACACCGATAATATAGAGATCATGTGCAAAGCCTAGAAGCATGTGAGACTTTGTGATGATAGTACCGCTCCTCTGCCCACCTGTCCTTCGTACAGCACATTCCAAGGCTACATTAAATAGCAAGGTCGAGAGCCCGTCCCCTTGCTTCAAACCATCCGAAATCGTCCGAAATTTCGTCCGCTGTCTTGACGCTTGATGTGACATCGTTGTAGATCGCCTTGCACGAACACCGTACTTGTATCCACAATCGAAGGCTTCCTGCAACAGCCACCCTCTATAAACGTACGTATACCTCGATGGTTACTACAGTCAACTTTGTGTCCATTCTTATAGATAGAGCATATGAATCCTCCCAACCGGTCCGTAGGGGTGCATTCACATTCCACGTGGACAGCTTAGTGGAGGGAGGATTTGAAATGTTCACAGTCCATATAAAATTTAAAGATGTTTTATGAGCGATTGTCTACGAAGAGGGAGGGATTGGGGATTCCAAATCGTCAAAAAATGGGTTCGCGTGGAATATGAATGGCCTCTAGGAAGTTTTTCCTCAGACCAAGCTCTCAGTATAATCAGGCGAATAGCACTACGTAGACACTCGCTCCCGACTTGGAGAGGTTAGCCGGTATGCCGTCATTCCCAGCAGCTTTGTGGTTCTTCTGCTGAAGAATCTACAGCTTGTTCATCTTCCCCAATTTTTCTCCTGTTCCTCTCGACTCCTACTTTCCTCACCACCACTCCACTTTGAAGTGCTTTTGTTGGGCCACCTGCGACTTATTGGTGATCAAGTTCTCTTTTCTGTCTTTACATATGGCAGGAACCGGCACGGTCCGGTTCCTGGTTCCGTTAATCGATCGTAGTGTTCACGTTTCTTGGCGGCGGTGAAGCCTCTTTTCGACTAGCTTTCCTGCATCTCTCCTGGATGTGACGCGTCATGTCTGAGATAAAATACCTTACTCGATCATGATACAATATCTTATTTGTTAGACGTTCTCTCGGTTCCGAGCGCTCACGAAAATGCCGGTCGGCGCGAGGAATTGATTGCGAAAATTTTTCAATTATTGAGAGTCAATGATAAACTACAAATGACATTGACAGCTATTCTACGATCAATATTGCGCCTAAAGCGAGGCTTATTTCCGCTTTTAGTTTAATAGGTTTAAACGACTTAAACACATCGCGGCCGTGATTTCCGTATAAAATCCCGTGTCCGTCGACATTTGTACCAATAGATCAATACGGACGTACTGGAAAATGCTATTCTTATATTGAGCGACATTTGACCATTTGAAGCTGTTCTTAAAACTGTAAGTCGCCATCTTGAATTTTAATATCTGGCGTCATCCCGGCTCTGGAAATACTTGGGAATTGGAGAAAATTCGTTGTACGCTCCGATTCTAGATTTAGAGAAAGATGTAGTTCTCCGTAAATAAACAAACTTATTGAATAATCCGATTATATCTCGTGAACTGAATTCCCCCATTTTATTGTTCTCTATTCCAGAGCGGTATCCGGCCTGAACGGGATCGACTTCGAGGGTTCCAAGCTGCTAGTGGAGCTGTTCGAGAGCAAAGCAAACCGGCGCAGCCAGCGGGCTCGTTCGCAGTACGGCGGAATGTCCGGTGGTGGTCCAGGACGTCAGACCGACTTCCCGCTGCGGCTGCTGGTATCCAGCGAGATGGTCGGCGCCATCATCGGCCGCCAGGGCAGCACGATACGACAGATCACTCAGAACAGCCGGGCGCGTGTCGATGTTCACCGGAAGGATAACGTCGGTTCGCTGGAGAAAGCGATCACAATCTACGGCAATCCGGAGAACTGTACCAGCGCCTGCAAAAGAATTCTCGAGGTGATGCAGCAGGAAGCCAACAGTACAAACAAAGGGTAAGCCTAAATAAGTCCGTTGCGTTCGACAGCAGCTTTCACGCCCTCTCCTCTCTTAATTCCAGGGAAATCTGCCTGAAAATTCTTGCTCACAACAACCTGATTGGTCGCATCATTGGCAAGAGCGGGAACACCATCAAGCGAATAATGCAGGATACCGACACAAAGATCACCGTTAGTTCTATAAACGATATCAACAGCTTTAACCTGGAGCGCATCATAACCGTCAAAGGCTCGATCGATAACATGTCCAAAGCGGAAAGTCAGGTCAGTGCTAAACTGCGCCAAAGCTACGAGAATGATCTGCAGGCTCTGGCACCGCAAAGTATAATGTTCCCGGGTCTGCACCCGATGGCGATGATGTCCACGGCCGGTAATGGAATGGGCTTCGCCGGCCGATCGGGTATGTATCCGGGCTCGAACTATCCAATGTACCAGCCGGCGACCGCTCCGGGGGCGCCGCCTGGATCCAGCGAGGTCCAGGAAACTACCTACCTGTATATTCCAAATAATGCCGTTGGTGCTATAATCGGAACCAAAGGATCGCATATTCGTAATATTATAAGATTTTCCGGTGCTTCCGTTAAGATCGCTCCGCTGGAAGCGGACAAACCTCCCGAGCAGCAAACCGAACGGAAAGTTACCATTGTTGGAACACCGGAAGCCCAGTGGAAGGCACAGTATCTGATCTTCGAGAAGATGCGGGAGGAGGGTTTTGTTTCCGGCACGGATGATGTGAGATTAACCGTTGAGATTCTGGTTCCAAGTGCGCAGGTGGGTTTTGAAATGGAACAAACAGGAAAGTTATCATGGTCTAATGATGTTCGATTTCGATTAGGTTGGGCGCATCATCGGGAAGGGCGGCCAGAACGTGCGAGAGCTGCAACGAGTGACCGGCAGCATAATCAAACTACCCGAGCACACTGCCAACACGCCGGTGGATGAGGAAACCACCGTGCACATAATCGGTCCTTTCTTCAGTGTTCAGGTAAGTTTCAAGGTTGCGCTTATTTTGTTTGAACGGATGTTTCACATGTTTTCAATTCCACTGCAGTCCGCGCAGCGACGTATCCGCACGATGATGTTAGCCACGAATCCCCCGCCACCCACGAATCGGCAGAAGGCGCAAAAATCAAAGGAACCTTCATCGACCTCTCCGACCCCGACGGGTGCCGCACAGCCGCCTTCGTCTAGTACAAATGCATAATCAAAATCCGCAATCGTCGTTGTTGATGATGAACAGCTGTCACCAATACCATCACCATCACCACATGCATCCTCAAAGCAGCAGCAGCAGCAACAACAACAACAAGAACATCAACGTCAGCCGAGGTCCCTATCAGTAAGATCAAATCATCAATACCTATTACAACTGCAGGTCACAGAGAGAAACCCATTCATTAGGGAGGTAAAAATATTTGAAGTAGAGCCAACGTATCGCACCTCAGGTCAACAAAAGCCTAACAATCAAGCAGTAAGAATTTTCCTAAAAAAAAGTCATACACACGAGTACCCGCTAGGGGGTGGTGTGTGTGCATGTCATAAAATTATTACCAATTTGGTTCCAACCCTCTCGGACCGTTAAGTCGTTAGTTTCTTAATTAAGTTCCAAGCGTATTTATTTGTAAGCATAAAATTCGAAATTAACATTCCTATCAGCATATTTACACGAATGCAACTCATTTTTTGGCAGTCTTTTTCTTGCTGTTTGAATAAATTTTGAAACCCACAAGCCGATTATACATTTGCTCTACTGTAGTAATGAAGAAAGATAAAGTGTATATACGAGCCCCGGTGGTCCGGTTCACGATCGCTGGGTTCACGTGGTTTTCGGAAACCGTTAGAGAGAAGAAGAACAAAATCAAAGATTTACCATCTCAGAGAGCTAGAAAGAACCAAGCGCGAAAATTTTGTGTCCAGTACTTGTACATATTAAGCTATAGGTTGTGAAATTCATTGAACCCTGCAGGAGGACAAAAGTCTATTGCTCCGGGGATTGTTAAAAAACAAACAAAAACTTGCTCTCGTCCACGTCCGTCGATGTCGACGAGCGCGAGAGGTTCAAAAGTTCCTCTTTGCCGTTGGCGCATGCAAGTAGAATTTCGGGGGAAAGCGCCGATTGAGGGCGCGACCAACTAAATAATCGCTGGGTAGCTCGCGCGCGCGCACGAGGTCAATGTTGCAAGGATTTTGAATGTTTTTTTTCTGATTTATTTTTGTGTGTAAGCAATCAATACCCGCACGCGCAACGAGAGAGTTTTAGACTAACGTGAGGGAAAACTGCGGCAGTTTTTATTAATGTTTGAAGAGATGGAAAATCGTTTGACGAATATATTTGTGAAGAAATTGCGTGTTGACACTTCGTGTAGGGCTGGTTAGTACACGAGCGGTTTACAAGTAGGCGATCACCATTGAAACTACACTGATTGCTTCGCTTGCTGCGCTCTGGGGAAGCCTACCTTTGAAGTGTCAAAACGACACCGTCGGTTGCCTTAGATTTGGTGCTGAATGTGCGACATGCAGAACTAACGTTGTAAATCTTATACGCAAACATAGAACGGTAGAAGATTAAGCAATCCCCAACAACATCTCCGTTGATTTGTGCGGCAAAGTTTCACAGTCAAAATTTCACCATTTCGGAAGCAAAGAACATTCAAAAACAAAACAAACTTCGGTACGAACATAACCAATACCTCAATAGATGTGCAGGTATCCAGCCACTAGTGGAACAAGCCGTGGAGAAAGCCTGCATTCTAGGTTAGCCAATAAATGACCAATCAACGAACGCTGCACACGCCTGGCTGCAGCTTCTGTTTATTTGTTACTATCAAAGCACAGATTAACAAGTTTTATGCAGTTTCCACATTAACACACCTAATCATGCGGAAAGCAAAACAAATGCAAAGAGATTTATGTTCAAACTTTACTTATTGATGGTGCATTAACCAATTTTTATTAACTTGTTGTTGAGCATACTTGTTGAAACCTATATTTTCCTACATGCTATTTTTCCAATCCCCAGCAACTGTTGTTTAATTAACTTGTTTTTGTTTATATCTTACTAGTAGAAAAAAAATCATCCTTCCACAGCGACAAAAACACAATCGAACATAGAACAATCAACAATAATATATAATAGAAAAGTACCTCAAACATGCAAACAGAATCAAAATAGTTTACTTGTCTGACACCATTTTACCTAATCCACTCTTATAACAGTAGAAACAATAGTCAAACAATAGATTAACGCAGGTCAAGTCATAAAGCACAAATCGTAACACAACTTCCTCTTCCGCATATTTTCCGCCATAGTCAATAGAACAGTTATGTTATTGTGTAGAAAAACTCTTTGCTAACATCCAATTCTATCAGAACACAACTTTATTCATATGGAAAAAAAAAGAGAATGAAGAGAAAAACCTCTAACAACAACATCTTTCTTATTCAACTTTTAACGAGTGGCTGACGAAATGTAAAGTTGATTTAGAATTAGATAGAGAGGTGTACAGGCGACTCATGTCTTCCGAGAAAAAAAAACATCAACTGCTCACCGTCAGGAGGATTTTCCAGCAAGAGACCGCCAAATGGCCCACACTTAGATGTGCCGTGAGCCAACAGTAGGGGCAGATTTAGTAGTATACATAATATCGTTTATTTTTTATGTTTCTCAAACTTTTTTTTTGGCTTACAGACGAAATTTAGGCTTTCAAAACGATCCTATACAATAGTATACTCTCGGCAGCGCAAAATTACACCAGTCTCTCGCATTCTAACCTTTGTCTTAGGGTTCAGAGGGGGTCGTCTTATTTGACAGAAAGGAATCTAAATTCGGACAAACGGACAACAACACACATGCACATGGAAAAGTAGCGTGAACCAACAAACCAAGCAACCTGATAAAAGAAAAAAAAAAACAAAATCCTAAACAACTTGTGAAGCGATTCAAAATTCAAAATTGTACCCGATATTGACGAAAAGTTGACTGCTCTTTCGAACAACCTGGAATGAAGCGAAATTAAGTAAACAAAAAATGAATTTAAGAAAAAAACACTAATCCCAGCCATAGGATTCGCATGATATTTGTGCGAAGGGTATGGGTAACGTCATTTGACAAGTTTATTGTCGGGGAAAAAAAACGATACTAAAGAATGTAAGAAAACTAAACAAACAAACAAAAAAAATCGCGAGTGAAACAAAAATTAAACCAAGTGAGGTTATCTTTTAAGGCGTACAAGTTTTGGAGGTAAAATCAATTGTTAGATTTTTTTATTATATATATTATATTGAAAATATACTATATATATTTAAAATTGTGAAGAAAAAGAAAAAAAGAAGAAAAAGATATTTAGCTAACAAATTTAATATTTATTAAATACTAGAGGCTATAATATCGTTGAATATTTGTATAAAAGCGGATGAACTTTGGAGGAAAGAAAAAGAGAGAGATAAGGTCAAATTTGAATTTAACTTAAGAAGTATATTATTTTTCCTATGTTATTTTATTTGCGTAATTTCTGTTTAGGTTTTGTTGTTTACTTTTTGTATAAAAAAAAAACAGAAGTGAAAGCGAAAGCTCGAGGTTAATGCGTTATTTAGTTGTGCCAAGCAGAAGAAAAAGAAGAAGACAAAAAAGAAGCAGACAACAGCAACGAATGGATTTTTAGGTTGTATTTTGAGCAGCGAAAATGACATTGGAAGAACAAACCATTTTCAACGAATTCAAACAAAAGTACTTCCCGTACAAATACCGAAAATTTTTCGCGTAAATTTTTTCTCTGTGCATCCAAACTGTATCACTGGCTTTAGGATGGAATGTGACGGATGCACTGTTGTCAATAATAGAAGGGCGACTTACTGAAATTGCCTTTTTGCCAATTACAATACCAATTTAGGGCTAAATTTCAGAAACTGATTTTCAAATGCAGATTACAATATGAATAATAATAACATGCTTACATGCTTCAGTTCCGTTTGACTAGTATCTGTTTATCTTAATACAGAAATTCTGCGACAAAACAAAAACTTATCACCAGATTCTGATGTGTACTAGCGTATGTACTCTTTCAGTTTTTAGTTTGATTTCTGAAGCATGATCGAAAGATTGAATGAACAAACAAAGCAACCACTGAACAGCAGTATTTTGGGTACAAACTGAAAAGTACAAACGTGCGTTAGAAGAGAGGACTGGAGAAAAACTATTTCGAAGATGCATCCGGCTTTTACGTTTGATGATTTAAAAACTGAAACTTCCATTCAATCGGAAAGAAATAGCTATATGGCGAAATACAACGGCAGAAAAAAAAACACCAGACGCAAACAACCAGCAACTCAGAGAAAAGCAAAAAGTTAGCGAGAAGTGACATAAAATAAACAACAAAACATAGCCACATTACAACAAAAATCTAACAATGATGAACGAACGATAATTCCCCGCACAATAAGACAACCATGAACTGTAAGCAAAATCGCAATACCTCTGGAAAACGAAGAACTACAGCTAAAGAAGTAGCGAAAGGTATATCTAGAATCCAAAACAACCGAATAGGAAGAAATCACTCAAAACTCCCAGGAGTAAAATAAATGATCAGCATATTTTGGCGAACATACGATTGTGTAAACACTCACTTCACAAAGTTGACTAGAAAAAGAACTAATTGACAAACAAAATTTAAATAACTATACATATAAAAGTAGCAAGTTTGGACTTTATTTGCACACTTTTAGATTAAACAACCGCGCAGACGATAGTCGCTTTTAAACATATGGCAAAACACAATTCACATTCGCATCTGTAGCAGAGTAATCGGTATAAACCACAACCACCAAAAACCTGCAGCATAAAGCAGAGCAGAGTGGGCAAGGTGATCGCTAGATAACTAATTGTTTATAGAGTCCAAATCTGAAAATACAAATCAATACAAAAAAAAGTAGTCACTTTTAGAGGACAACTAAGTTGAAAGTTAAAAAAAACAAGATTGGAAACAGTAAATGATCATGGAATACAAATCCCAATACGAATAAGCAGTAGCATAAACTCTTAGATTGCATAACCTAAAAAAATACATACATTTTATCACAAGGAAAAAATAACAAAAAAAAAACAAGCAAAAACATGATTGATAGCTGTAGGATTATTTTGGCGTGTGTCTTCAGGATGAAACAAAAAAAACTATAGAAATCACAAATCAAGCCAACATAAGAAGCATATATATTCATAACGAATGGTCACCTTGTCGCTTGAGAGAGATTCAGGTCAAACTTAATTAACAAAAACGAAAAAATACCGGTTTCCTCAAACACACACAAACACATTACTGTAGGCAAACGTAAATAAACATACATATTTGGAGCAAAATAAATATAATAGATGAAACACTCTTACCTCATATTGATGACTATTTAGGATTATGAAGCAAAACAAAATGCCGCATTTATTGAAACAAATTGACAAAAGTAAATAAACAAAAAAAAAGAAAGAGAGACAGATTTAAGAAAAAAATATATTTGGATTTTACTAAACCACAGTGCAGAAGAAATCAGTGTGAACAAAACCAGCTTCAGCTCGGTACCACTTAGTACCGGTATCCGATTTGACAGATCGAAAAATGGCGTGTTTTTTGTTTTGAGTTTTGGAAACAAATTTGATGTTAATTACAACAGCACGAGGCAAACGCTGCTGAATTCCTTACTGAAAAGCAGAAGCGAGAACGAAAACAAAATTGAAATTAAATTTGGTTTGATGAAAATAACAAAGAAAACTATTCGAATAATAATCGATTACAGCCCTTAATTTGTAGACAAAACATCATAGATAACGCAAACTATAATATTTGGACATATGCTGAAGAAAAAAAGCAAGAAAAGAAATCAAGGAGCGAGTTTAAGATTTGATTATTAATACTACTACTTCTACTACTACTATTTAATACTACTTCTACTACTACTACTACTACTACTACTACTAAAAGTGAACATCGTGAATTCTACATCATACGTTTCGTTCTATTAAAAAGTACATTTCTTTCTTTAATTTTCGTTTAATTTGAAATAGAGCTGTAAGGATTTTTGAAACTATATAATGAAATAAAACTAAATTGTAAACTAAAAAAGAACGGCAAAACATCGAAACTGAGAATGCTAAAGGACTCGTAAATTTTAAGTTTAGGTAAAAAGGAAAAAAAAGAAGAAAATGCTAATGCTTAAAGATAACCAACTAAAATAGGCAATCCGCCAATCCACATACAAGAGAAAGATCACTTACAATGCCAGTAACCATTTTTTTTTGTAGTCGATGCAACTTTCCAAACCAGAAAGCCTCCTACATCATCCCTCTCTCCCTCTCCAGTCGACCGCTCCTTTGACGGCCCTTTCAGAAGCGTAAAAAATGTCAAATAACCGCAATCGACGGTATGCTGGCCTGCGTCGAAAGCACAAACCAACCCCACAACTTCCCCCTTCCCTTACCCAACACTAATGCACATGCGAAAACTAATTTTATGCTGTCTTACGCACGCTCGTGGAAATATACATAAATATATAGCTACAAACAGTATAGATTATAGAGACACTTTTTCTGCGTTTATCGTATAAGAACATTCTGCATCCCGCTCCGCTCCCTCCCCCTCTGGACAACCCTGGGAGAAACGCCACCCGACCCGTGGAGACTGAATTACATCGTAACGAAATTACTGGTGGTGGTGCTCCTCCCCGTTCATCCCGTTCACATTCCTGTCCACCACAGCACAGCCCTACTGCATTTGTTTAAATTTCATCCACACACACACACTTGCAAACAGTACACACTTCAATGTAAACATTCTTTCGGCGGAAGCTTCTATTTATTGTGTCTGTTTTAACCAAGGCAAAATTGACAGAAGAAAAACAAGTGCACCATAACACACACACATACCGATAGAAATCACCCCGGAAACATAATAAAATGATACGCAGATTACAGCACACCGATAAATTCAAGACCATTATGTTCTCATGGAAGAAGTGGTAATTATTAGGATTCAGTATATTATAATATATATTTTTATTTTTTATTATTTTTTTTTTTTGACAGTGTTTAAATAGAACCCATGATATCGATAGGGATGTTAGGTATGAGTAAGGATATAATGCAAATATTGACATGCCTGTGTGATAATAGTTTATATTCCTGTCATTATCTGTATTTATATCTCCCTCAAGAAGAATGAAGCGATAGATTTGTAAAAATACGTTAATTAATGAAAGTGAATCAATATTAGTGGATAAAGATTGTATTTTTGTAACTTTTTTATTCTTATTTCTGCTGACATATACAAACCGCTCCATAAACAATTGGGAGAGTTAAACAGTAACACTTCTCACACCGACAATAGCCACGCAAATCAAAATAGCCTTAATAGTTTTTTGTTTTCTTTTTATTTTGGAAAAATCTACAACAGAAAGCTCGATAGTTTTGCTTTACGGCATTTTTTTTTTCAAAATTATGTTAAACTACGATCTCGATGCATATTTTTCTAAAGTCTCCATACACACGCAATAGTCACTCGAGAGCCAAGTTGTAGTTCCTACAACACACAACATTACAACAGCTAAACAAAACATATATATTCGTATATACACTCACCATAACCCCACGGTAAGGCTGCCCCACCAGCAGCCAATCCAAACAATCGAAGATCAACCCCATGCGAAAGTACAGCAGATCTTACCTTTACACTAAAACACATTTTGACGCAAAAAAAGAAGAAGAAATGATAAGTAGAAAAATAATACTACCAAGTAAAAAAGTAAAAAAATTTCAAACCGATTGATCCAAATATAAATGAAATAAAGAAGAAGAAAAAAACAAACGCAACTAAATATTATAATTAAGGAAGAGCATACTTTGTTTGTTTTTTTTTTATATATAGCTAGAAGAGTGACGAAGTGAAAGCAAGGAAGATCACAAACAGACTATCTTCTCATACGCGAACGCATGCAACGGTTTTACAAGGAAAGAGTAAACAACAACAAGAAAGAAAACTACCTCAATATTTCTATTATAAAGTGAAAGCCCGTGATTAATTTAAAGGTAACGCGTAATAAGTTTGAAGGAAAAAGAAACAAGAGTTTAAAATGGCGCGAGAGAAAAAAAGAAAACTATGTATTAAATGTAGTTTGTATTTATATAAAACGACATCATGAGATCACACAACTGAACGAAGAAGGAACCAACATCTCCCACCACCGCTCTGTTGGCTGAACACCAAAAAAAGGGGAAGCAAAAAAAGGGGAAGCGGGTGGGAAGTTATGAGTGTCTGAACTGAGCAGTAGCGCAATTTCCGTACTGTATTCAGCACTTTTTTTGTTGATCTTGAAGCTTAAAGTAATTGGAAACATGCCAAGTTTGTCCGGGAAAACACCTTAAAAATTAAACAGCTTAGAAAAAAATAACATGTCCTTAGCGCAGCACGGATATGGCAATGTGAAGAATGTTTACATCGATCGAATTCATTTGAAGCTCCAAACAAACCCAAACAACCCAAATAGAAAGCAGTAAAAACGAAGGGAAAATATCAACACACCAACCACAGAGAAGAGCATACTCACATAGAAGCATGTGAAAAATAAGAAGAAAAATTCCAAAAAAATCGTAAAACTACGGAAAAATTAAAAAATCTGTTGATACCTAGGATTTGAGGTCCGTTCCAGCAAACAAGAAATAAACAACAGAGAAAACACATCTTTCGTGCACTGTACGCCTGTTTCTTTCGGTTTGCTTCAGAAGAAAATCATACAATTAAAAAAAAGTTTAAAAAAACAGTTTAACAACTTTAATACATACACAAACAGAGCTGCACACGCAAAACCGAAGAATAGTTACAGTACAGCCGAAGTAAGCTGACTATTTGTGTTTCCATGCATAATTCACTCCGCGCGAAGCAAGGTGTGCGAGAAAGAGACAGACGTGTGAGCCCAACCGAGCAGAAGCGCTTGGGCAAAACGAAGAACGAAATAGTAAACCTGCAAAACTAAAACCCAGAATATAAAAACCGTACAATTCGAGATGTATACACATATAAATACATACATATATATGTAACCGATGCCCACTATAATGTCAAAGCAAAATGATTTTTTTAATTTTTCTGAATAAATTTAATTTTTCAAAAATGGATGGAGCTTTTTTAATTGTTGTTTATTGAAACACTCACCGCGATAGATTGCTCGAGTTTTACTAGAACTACATTTTACCCATTTTACTGCACTCTTATGCTGCAGAATACGTTATAAATCGAAGCAAACATTGCCGATGACAACATAAACAAATAGCTTCTGTATGAGTTTTCATTCGGCTAGAACTGCAAGATGAAGTTGGATCGTCAAAACGAAGATGTGATTTCAGAATTACCCGAAAGCAAAGCCTCCGACGGAACTCGATCGACAGGTATTATAATTCTTATGATTGATTATAATTGGTATGATGTTATGAGGTTATGATTATAATTGTTATTTCAAATAGTTGTACATGTAGTGTAGCTTTAGTTGATTTGATGTTTAATTTTTTTCTTCGGCTTAGTCCTATACTGTGTATACTGTTGATTTTATTAAGTTATTTCACGACTAGCGTAAACTAACAAACGGTGTTATAAACAGATACGCAAAGAACGAAACTCCAAGTGAACTAATCGAGGCTCGTGCGTGAATACTTATCGTACAGAAAAAGTGTTTCGATCAGTACAAATTTTTGAAACACGTGCAATTATGTTTTCAATGAAATATGTATATGGTCGAGCTCGATAATTTCAGTGATGTATTGAAGATTAAAAATATTGTAAGCATTTGGAAGAACAACGTTGAAAATTCAGTAATATGTATGTTCTTACAAAGTTTCGAAATTTCGCTGAACTTTCAAACGCATGCAAAATAAAATCTGGTTGTCAGAGTGGTCAGAATTGCATATGTCTACATATAAAGGGGCTTATTACGGGAGTCACTTCACGGTGACAACCGTGATAGGCACGGTGAAAGTGATTCTCATTTGATTTGCACGCGTCTTTTTTCACCGTGAAATTTTTTTACTTCGTTCTCACCGTGAGGTGACATCCGTAATAAGCCCCAATATTGCCTGTTCTGTATTTTGTATTCTAACGTTTTCCGATTGGAGCCACGGCGTGTATCGTAGAACAACTTTATTTAAAAAGAATGGGCATCGTCAAAATCTTCACCATTTGAAAATATAGCTTTTTACCTTTCATTTGGGACCCTCCGAAAAATCATCCATCGCGGTCTTTCGAACAACTTTTTTTTCATTAAAAAGTATTCTGACAGCAAAGCGTCTACCGTGCTGGATCGAAACCCGTACAGGATCGAAATTCGTACACCTTGATGTTTTTCTTCAGTAAGCATTAGAAAAATGAAATTTCATATGATAGTTACATGTACATGTCCGTTGAGCTGTTGGCCTTCTGTTAAATTAAACTATACACCAGTAGGCCATGAAATAAAAATATTAAAAATGAAAAATCAATCGTGAATCGGTTTCAGTTGTCATATCGTTGTATCGTTAGAGAGTTCACTAAGGAAACGTTCTTCATATAAAAACGTTTTTCAAGTGATTTATAAGTGTTTTACTCTGTGAATCTTTTTGAAAATGATGGAAAAGGTAAGTCTTTGTCATTTTCGAGCTGTATATTGACTGGTAAATAGTGTAAATTGTATTTATTCTACAAAAACTGTGCCGTACGGATTTTGATCCTTGTTAAT